>NW_027180317.1:0-600000 GCF_040956055.1 Brachionichthys hirsutus | reverse complement strand
TGGTTCTGGCTCCTGGCTCTGCAGGGGCGTGATGCCGAAAGGAGCTGGGGATGAAGAGGAGGAGGTGGAGTATGTGGATGGAGAAGAGGCGGGCCTGGGGAGGGTGCGAGGAAGCTGGGAAGGCACGAAGACATCCTGCTGACTCTCCCACCGAACCTGAGAAACAGATGAGACATTGGTTTTAAAATCTGTGCATAGTGCAATAAATATAATCAGACTAGAAATGATCCACAAATTCTAACATACAGTAGTACCTCAGCTTACGAATGTCCCTACATCCGAAAGTTTCAGGTTACGAAGTATCTGAATGGGAAAATATTGCCTCTCGTTACGAAGGCGTTTCAGGGTACGAAGTCAAAAATAGCTGCTCGTAGCTGCTCTGCCATTGGCTATCGCCTAAAATCTGCCTGGCAACCCGTTGCGTATGCGTGTATCTCAGCATGCTATTCGTGTCCCCCTCGTGTCACCCGGAAAAAGTGTTGACAAGTCGGGCTATTGCTCATTATGATGACGTCTGCCTCGCACATTTCCGACGGATTGTCGAAAGCCGGCAAAAGCAGACGTCATCGGATCAGTTTTTCAAGAAACGCGAGGCAGAAAACACCGCAAAGGACCAGTAAACAAAGAGGACAAAAAGTAACAGCTAACAGGTAGATTAATATTTTAAAAAAATATCATAATGTAGCGTCCGTCGGACGCTGGAATAAGCACACGACGGGTAACTCTCTGTGTGTGTGGGTGCCGCGAGGAGGAGGAGGAGAACGGGAGAGCTGCGTAGCTCTCCACACACACACACCGCCCCTCCTCCCTGGATGCCTTTGCGGACTCTCTGCAGCGTAGGAATAATGAACACTCCTAAAACATGAACCGTTACAATACTTTTGCGGGGCTTGGAACGGATTAGTGCATTTACATTCAAAATGCGTCTCTACTTACGAAGTTTTCACGTTACGAAGCTACTCCCAGAACGGATTAAATTCATAAGTAGAGGTACCACTGTATTTAAAATTGCAGAAGCAAATTGTGCATTACCTTATCATCCATCAGGCAGCTTGTGGAAAGGTCCTGTCTACTTCCAGAGAGCTGAGGATGGATGAACAAGGAGAATACATCTTCATGTTGTACTTTATTGTGCAGAGTAACGGTGCTGCCTTCACGCTTTACCCGATGGACTGAGGGAGAACTTATACTCCGTCTACTGCTCTTGCTTCTGCCCATCAGTTGCTCCTTAACCGCCACCTCCTAAAATACAGAAATTACATTTCAGCTATTCGAGGAAAACACAAAAAAAAATAAAACTTGTATATATTATTTATTTTCACCAAGCTATGAAACTTCAAAGCTGTTAATTAAGACTTCATATGGACTGACTTGCCATCTACCCATCCTGTCTGTATCTCTACCAGATTCTCTATCCACCTGTCTGAGTCTGTCCAGAGTCAGAATGTTCTCCAGGCTCAGGACGCTGCGGAGGTATTTCTCGATCGCAGCCTCTTCATCAGCTGACTGGCTGTTGTGGACATTAGCAGCGAGGCGGGCCAGCATCTCCCTGTCCTCTGAACCAGGGTCGTCCTGACGGGACCAAACATCACAGAAAATGGGTGCTTAGCAACTCTTTCTGCGGAGATCTTTCTTTTGCAAAGCCGAAATATGATGCTTCCTCCAGGCTTTACCCCGGGGATGTTGGAGACCACCTCGAAGTTGACCCCAGAACCAGGTATGGTACTGCGAGTGGACATCCTCCTGAGAAAGTTGTGAGCGAAACCCTGGCGGCCCGGGTTAACGTTGACGCAGATCCTTTTTCTCAAGAAGAGCTGCATGTCGGCCGGGTGGCTGAGCTGAACCACCGCCCGAACTGTCAGGTAGACCCGTTGCTCCGGCAACGCTCCACCACGACTGAGCTGAGGATAATCGTGGACAGTAGAGTCCCACGATGCCTCTGCTTTCACCTGTGAGGTAGGACGAACCTTTAGTGAAAGTGAAACAAATAAAATGATAGTGAAGGAGCCTCCTTCTGAACACCGTCACCTCGCCATCGTAGTGTTTGACGATCTGTAAGTCAAAGAAGTCGTCCTCATCCTCCCCAGTGAGGGTCGCATCCCAACCTCCAGCCTCAGGAACCTCAAACTGGTCTTGCGAGCTGAGGTCATCAGCTGGGAAAACCAATAAAAAACGTCAAAAATCAGACTAAGCAGAACAACGCAAGAGGTTTAGATAACTTGGCGAAGAACACAAGTACGTTTGAGGTTCAGGAAGATGACAGGAATGTGAGTCTCCATGCCCGGTAAAGGAACCCTGTGAACAAACAAGCAATAAATGCTGGGCTCAACGGTCCTCTGAGGAACCATATAAAAAATAAAAATCACAGGTTGTACCATTCTGCAGGTGCTCCAGGTATTCCGCTGCCAGCAGAGGGCACCATAACAGCGTTTCTCTCCTCTGTCAGAGTCAGTCGCCACTCCAGAAGCTGGGCCTCCCTCTCCATGTCATCCTCTGTCTTTTCTGTATGCAAGATAATGCTTCAAACTTGACTAAAACCCCGAGTGTGTTCACATTTTCTTTCTAATGTGCAAACAGCGTACTTGTACGTTACCTGCTTTGCTAACCAGGCTCTGCAGGTGCTGGTCGAGGTATTCCTGTCTCTTGGTGAGAGTAGCTAACCACTGCCCCCGTAACCGTTCCAGGTCCTTCTCCTACACAACAAAGCAGCTTTAAGTCACTGCAAGACTTCTCAAAAATGGAACAGGCTATAGCTGCATTAAGCTAGTTTACCTGATAACTATCCATCTCGTCTTCTTCCTGGTCCGCTGTAATATTCCTGATTTCCACACAACCTACTGACACAGCGAGCAGCACTTCTGCTATCAGAGGCATCGTGCCCGAGTCCTGAACCGAGCGCACATCCACCTGGATTCGCCTCGACTGACCCTGAAGATGAGGAAGGACGGTGGAGTAGTTACCGGATATGACTTTAGACTTTACAGACAGGACATGCATTTCAAAACATGAAAACCGCTCAGATATTGGTTACCTGCCGAAGCTGGAAGATTCCCCCGGTCCTCACATCTCTAGCTGGAACCACCTCCACTGGAACAAAGTCTCCGTTCTCGTTTATTTCAAGGATCTGGATCCAGAGCTCCAGACGGCGCGTTACCTCACTCCACCTTCAAAAATGAACATCATCGGCACATACACTTTGGTTTTACATCAAGCTAGTCTTTCAAACAATAAGAATCAGAAAAGTGTGTCCACCTGTCTCGTAGGGTGCGTGTCTTGGCCTGAATGATGCTAAGGTCCCAAAGGGCGGGGTTCCTCCCCGAATCAGCCTGTCTGTGCCCGTACACCTCAATAGCAACTGCCCCTTCAGTCAGGTATTCAATGAAATCCTCCGTCACCGACACCGCCAGCTCCTACATGGCGAAAGAAAGATCAGTCATGCCAGCTATTTAAAACTGACAATGCACTCGGAAAATGATCTGCAAATATTTGGTTTGAAAGTAATTTTAACAGATTCAAACTCCCTCCCCAGCTTCACCTTGCAGCTATCAAACACCACCATGCAGTGTGGGTCCTTAGTGTTGGGCGAAGAAGATGAAGGATCTACTTCTGGAGCCACGATGATGGGCTCAGGCTGGTCCCAGAATGAATACTGACAGAAGACAAAGTTGGACAGATACTGTGGAAGACCGGTGGCCTGCAGGATCTTAATCTGAAGGGCAAACAAGTCGAAGGTCATGGAATCATTCAAAAGCATGTTCAAGGCATTCTTCACACCAAAATATGTATATTCGAGGTTTTCACAGACTAAGTAATAAAACTGTGCACATGGAATGCTTTTCAATTACTGCGTGAACCGCTCTGAATTAAATCGCCTTTCCCATCTCACCATGCAGACCAGTTTGCGATCCTGAAGTTCAGTGTCTTGGTTGTTGTCAGACTCATCCCCTCCAGCCATGTTGTCCTCCAACCCCCCTCCGACTCGAACCACTTCCACATGAAGACGCCCAGCCACCTGACCACAGTCAAGAGAGGGAAGACAAGACAAGACAGTCGAGTTCCACCTTGCATTCAGCTGAAATTTTCATCTTTCTCTTCAATGATACTTTATTTATGCCTTTGGGCAGATTTTATTTTTGCATGTGACACCCATTTCAGAAAGACAATGACCCAGACAAAGAAGTACATGATCGAGTATCAGGAAAATAAAGTGCTCAGTGGTCCACCATACACCAATGCTGAAGCAAACTTATATAAAACGATAATAAATTAAAATATAACTTAAAACAAATGCAATAAAACACAATATGCTTAAGGAATTAAAAGCAATCTCATAAGAACTGGAATAAGAACATAAAAGGTAAGGTCAAAATAAAGAGTATTGGTATTGGTATATGTACTTGTATTTTGTTGACAAGCTAGAGGATTTTAGCAGCATTATTACCAAGTGACCTTTATAATGAATACTTTTGTACTAAAGGTCTCATTGTGTCATTCTGGGTTTACAGAGATTACTGGAACAATTTTAAAGTCAATATAAACAGAAACTCAGACTTGAAAAAAAACCCAGAACAGACACCACAGAGATGAACTTCACGCTTATCAGGTTAACCCCTGAAGCTCTGCAAGAAGAGGATTAGTTTATCAAAGAGGTGGTCTGTAAATGCCCACCTCCCCCTTCTGGTTGATGATGGGAACAGCGTACTGCAGCTTCACGTCATAGAAGAGGCAGGACAGGAAGACGTTGGCAACGCCGATAAGGCTGTGGTTTTCCTGCTCGTCAAAGAAAGGGTCTGCACGACGGAAATATGAGAGCATCACCTGCACAAGCAAAAAAAAAAAAAAAAAGGTAAACATGGAACAAATCTGAAGTTACTTGAAAAAAACTTTCACGTCTCCTTCTTAGTTCATTTTCATTCCATCACTCTTCTGCCAACTGAGGTCATGTCTTCATTTCCTCGTGATCTGGCAGGGTTAGACTGCACACAGCAATTTATCAAGCTAACTCACAGGGTTGTCATGGTGATGGATGTTGTAATCCTGCCACTCCTGGTACAACTCTCTCATGTCGACAAGACGGTTTTCCATCTTCTCCAAACTCCAGATCTGCTTCCCTCGACACCGACGTCGAACCTGAATCGCTGGTTCACTGAGAACCGCGTCCCTCTAGAGACACAAAGATTATTTTGAGATCTGTTTGTGTTAAAAATAGAAGACAGGAAATGAGTGCACGAACATCTACATATTTGTACGCGCCAGACCTTGCGGTTTGCATAAAGGTTGTCTGATGGGATCTGGAGAGTGACTCTGTACTCCGTGTGACGCTCCAGCTCATCCGCGATGAAACAGGCTTCTTGTACCAGGAGGTTTGCCCTCACGATCTGCTCCCTCAGGCGCCGTAGACTCCGCAGCAGCACCGCCTCCCTAAGGAGGAGAGGAGGCGACAGACAGAGGCGAGTCAGAGGGATTTCATCTATTTTTGGACTGAGAGGGAGCTTCACAGAGCCGAGCGCATTTCCATATCTGATGCATGTACACACACACTCCCACCTGTCCTCAGTCCACTGCTTCAGTCTGCCCTGAGCACTGCTTGAATGACTCATCCCCCCCACACTGAGTCTCTCCATACTGCGGTAGTGGGACTGCTGGCCCGGACCGTGTTGGCCAGCCACCGACCCTCCGGACGGGCCGGCGGACAGACGGTCCGGGTTGAGTTTCTTGCGAAGATGCTGCAGTTCCTGCTCATACATCTGTCTCTGGCGCTCCAGAGCAGACCGCTTCTCCTCTTCATGCTGCCTCCCCAGAGACTGAAGCACAGCTTGCATTGGGTCTAACAGGAACAAGAAGAGAGGAGACTGAACACAAGAAGCACTGAACTGTGTTCAATGTTCTATTGATGCAGAATATAGACGCCTTCTTACCATTATTACCCAAGGCTTTCATCATGACCTCTGTTTGGGCAAACTCGTAGGAAAAGCTGACTTCACTGGACACTTCACTCCCTGTGTCACCATCTGCATCCAGCTGCTCACTGCTGCCGCTGTTCTTCATCATACCGCCCTCAACTTCCTCATCCTCAGTTCCCAGAGAGCGGCGCTTAGGTAGGTTGATCCTGACAGTAATATGTCCAGTTAATTGACCATGAATTTAGCATGGCTTGGCTGATTTCCTAGTATCCAATTATATTATAGCTTGACTAATTCTTGTACAGATCCTGTTTATCATCGTTATTGTAATATAGGCTGCAATAAAATACAGAACATTGAAATACATGAAGTTTAAGTATGTAAAGCTGACAAAATGAAACATTTTAAGAAATGTAAGAATAAGGCAACTAAATTAGCTAACAAAACAAATATTTGCAGTAAAATTACCTAAAGAAGTGATTGTTTCCCCACAAGATTCGGTCACCGTGGTGAAGCTGCAGACCACTGGTCACTGGAGAACCATTGACACAATTCCTTTAAAACAATACAGAGTTGCATTAACCGCTGGTCTCCAGAGGTAAAACAAACCTCAAGCCTGTACTCAGCCCATCAGCCGGTGCTTCTTACCGAGCGTTGCGGTAGGGGGTGAGGATGACAGCAGAGTCTTCGGTAATATTGATGACGCAGTGTTCGGCCTGGATACCCATCCCACACAGCTGGATATCCTGAGAGTCTGCTGATCCCACCTTCGTGTGATCCTGAGCCATAGTTCAAAATGTCACAAGATCTTTGTCAAGGTTCATTTTGGTCGTTTTGTGGATTTTGCATAATAGATGCCAGTGGAAAGACATAAAAGTCTTTGATGCTTTCGCCATTTTAAGTCAAACAAAATATTTAAATGTAGCATTGTTTTAAATTTCGATGTTAGCTGTTCTCTCAAGTTTTACTTTTGCATGAAATCTGATTTGGGATCAGAAAAACAGTCAAATCCAGCTGATGTGTCTGTACTTGTATGTTTTTTGTATTTAGTCATTATTGTTACATGTAGCACGACTTCACCGAGAGACATTCCTAGTCTGTGAATCCTCACTGACAATGGCAATAAACACCTTCTGATTCTGATTCTGAGATGAACTCAATGTTGGTGACAATGCTGTTTTACATTCTATATGAATAGGTATAAAATATCCACTGTTCAGCAGAGCTATTGAGGAATCCGTGCGTGTTCTCCTACCTTCAGGTAGTAAACCAAAAGTTCATTAAGGGCAGGATCAGCATTAAGGTTGACAAGAAAACTTTTGTCATCTCCAACTTTAATCCCCGATGACTGGAGAGAAATACCCAGACTCTCCAACTGCTTCTGACGCTCCTATGAACACAGAAACAAAGATCGTTTTTACACGTATATGTAAACCTTAACGTGCTTGTAGAAAACCAAACTAGGATCATTTATGTACAATAGCTCAGCTCGGATTAATTTTTGGAAATGAAATTTAATGACATTCAGAACCGTCTTACTTGTGCAACCTCCTCAGTTTTCCGAAGTTTCTCCTCCCAGGTAATGGTCATCTCTTGGATCAACTTTTCAGACTCTTCGAGACGCTCTTTAAGTTCTGGAGCTTTCAAAGACTGGATCAAAAACAACAGAGGAGTCACGGAAAGCAGAAATTAAGAAATGCTGATCTCTAGCATTTCAAACATGTCTCACCTCTGCTTGAGTCAGCTGTACTTTGAGTTTCTCGACTTCCTCTCTCAGCTCCCTGATGATACGAGCGTTGGGATCTTCATTCACAACAGCATGGTTCACAATGCTCTTCGCTCGGTCTGCATAGCGCAGCGTCGAAAGGGTCTCTTCATAGCTATCTGCTGCTGGACTCACGGTTGCGACCATCGCTGTGCGGCTGTTGCCACCCAGACAGTCCTGAAGAAATGTGTAAATATGCAACACATCCAGGTGAGGACAGACACAGCTGGGATGATAAAACAGCAGTTCTCTTCCACGTAAAGAAAATCTAATGAATATATACATGTGTACCTTTAGTAGCCATGTCAGAACAGAGTCTCTGTATGGAACAAACTTGTTCTTGTTCTTGGTTGTTCCCTGTTCAGCTAGCGCTGAGATCACCAGACCGAGAGTAGTGAGAGACCTGGCAAACAAAAAAACCCAAGGGTCACACACTTTCTATTTCGTGCCATGAATTTATTCTGTGACACATTGCAAGCTTAAGATGTGCAAAATCTTTTGGTGACTAAATTGGAGTAAATCATTTGTCTGGTGTTATACAGCTATTTAAGAGAATACTGCAGCGATGCTTCGGCATACTTGTTGATGTTGCTTCCTTCCTTGAGTCGTTCTCCTGCTGCTCCCGTTTTCGCTGCGCGTTCACTTCCTGCCAGGTCGACCAGACTCAACCGACTCACCTTCTCTCCAGTCGTCTAAAGAGAAAAGGGAGTCAGACAGAAGAGATTCCATCTATGAATGTACATTCTTTCGAATAAGTTTCTTTTTTTGATAAAAAAATGTCTCCCTACGATCAAGAGAATCACTTATCTTCCAACACTACGCATTGCATTGAACTTTGGGTCATATGTCATGCACGTTATCAGGGCAATAGTTTATTACTGCCGATGTCTCCTGAGCTGGGCATGTTTCTCTCCGCGTCGGGTGGATTAATTTTCATATTTAATCTCCTCATAATGGAACCATCCTTTTTTTCTCACATTGCATATAAACGTCCCGAAGCTGCAATCTAGGAGATTTATGCGGATGTAGATCTGCTGACATTCCTGAAAGCAGAGCCATATATTATCTGGCCATCTTGACAACCTGAATGCCTCATTAATCACCATGGAGGCACAGAATTAAGACATTCCCTGCAGGCAGCTTTCGGATGGCCATTGTTGTGATCTAGGAGCATGGCCGCAACAGACAACCCAGAAATAAACAACATGATCCAATGGATCAGGAACTTTCCTCATGAATTTATAATCACATTAAAAACATTGCTCCTGTTCACCTTTGTCGCGTTTTCATGTGATTCTATCAAGCACTTCATGCAGAAATCTAGTGTTACACTTGGGTTTCTCATATTTCAGTCTATTATTGACAGTTTCCTTCAATTTCCTGCAATGTAGTGAGGATCTGGATATCACCTCGCCATCTGTGCCAGGACAGATCGACCCTGGGTCAGTGGCTGAGGAGGCTGAATGTAACACCTGATTTTCACCTGACACCTGCTGCGGAACAAAAGCAGCACCTCGGCAGCAACAATCACCTGTGTGTGTAAAATTTAGCCTGTTCAGAAAAAAGATTAGCACTTTGTTACAAAAAGAAAGGCTCGAACAGTCAGAAAGGCAGATATCCTTTTTAATCATAGACTCATTGCATGCGTTTAGCAATCACTGCTGCTTCTGCCCTGGTTGCATGATGCTCTCGCTACTTCAAACAGGCACAGTATTTATACATAGCATTAAATGGATTCTTCTGCAGGAGTCTTCTATTTTTAGTTCCACTCCTCTGCGTCTTTAAATAAGGTCAAATATCCCTAATGACTGCCAAGCACCATAAAGCAACAAAGAGTGGAACATGAGCGCAAACCTCGTAATAGATACTCATCAACTAGCCAAGTAAAATGATACATTGGTCCAGAGGGGTTTGTCGTGTTTCGGGTTCATTGCGAGAATACAAACTATATTGAAAATGAGGAAATAAAAATACCAAACAGATAAGGAACAGCAGCTACAGAATGTGTTGGCTTCGTGATTCCGACCATACGTCAGCCGCTGTCTGACGAACACTGAATGACACAGGAGGCGTCGTGAAAGCGAGCTGGCTGTATCAGCTGACAAACCCAAACGCACGTCTGTGAATTATTAACAGAATTTGCAGATGGCAAGTCATTGCGGAAATACGGGTAAGGAGCCACAGAACATTAGTGGGTCACTGAGAAAGGACAATTTGTCATTTACATCTTTAGATGGAGAATTTGCTCAGACAGCTGAGCCGACATCCTTTCTGGCTCCCTCGCCCCGACTCGCCGCAGAGGCAGTTTGACCAAAGAACTAGACTGTCGTCAATTAAGTTCTGTTACGGAAAACATATCTGTGCTTTGCAACTATCATATGGCAATAATATTGTAAGTTATTCAAATAGAAATGCGATATCGCATCCAAAAACAAATTGAGCAAATGAACCACTAGACACAGGTAACCGTTTGTCTGCATCGAATGTAGCAGACATGTAGGATTCTAGAACAACAGAAGGTGAGACAGTCAGAAGATTTCACAACGGATGTGCACACAGTTAAAAATAAGAAAAATAAGAATGTTTGTTTGTGTCTAAATAGCACTATAAATTAATTGTGTGCTCCATTTACCCCAGACTGCAGGTCTTTGAGAGTGTGTGTGAGGATGATGTTGAAGACTGCATGCGATCGGCTACTCTCTTCATTCATATTGGTGGCTGCAACAGTTCGGGACTTATTCCCCTCAGACATCAGAGACTCAATGTCCTGTAAAAGAGACAGTGGAGATCAAACAACAAGGATCGAGCAGGAAAAGGACAACACTTCAGACTCATACAGGTGCATTATGGAGACGGCTTCAACTGGCCAAACTGCAAGCCCAGCGACGAGAAAACGATATTCATGATAACTTCTATATTCTACGATCGTCTTTCTATTTGGGACTGGTGGAACTGCTGAGCTGATGTCAGCAGCACTGCTACAGTACAGAAGCCTCGTGTTTGAAGCGAGAGCAAATGCAAGTAACGGTCTCAGATCACATATCAGCTGGATGCCGACACGCTGGTAAGTAAACCTGAGAGAAATGAAACAGCAAAAAAAAAAATCGTTACCTTGTAGCTGGCAACAGCTAGTCGAGACAGACCGTCCACATAAGGACCCAAAACCTTATGTTCCCTCACCCTCAGAGTTTGTCTGCCCCTGGATGGAAAGTAAATGAATAAGGTTTAAAACGGGCAGAAAAAAAAAGGTAACTCACAGATTAACATTCATTTGACGCAGGGACACCAGTGAAAATACCGGCCAGTGGGTCATCGTCACAACTGTCCTCACTTTAGAGAGACTGTGTTTGCCCCAGCCACTTTATTCTGACTTGCTGCCCGCCCTGAGATCTTCTTCATTCTTTCAGTCCTGAGGAAATCCCATATGCCTGTCAGATGGTCCTCCTCTCTTTGTGGCCATTTAACAGAGGTCAAAAGGTCACAGAGAGAGTGAAGGTCAAAGGTTGTGCCGTCTGGAGCAGCAGAAACAAGCCTGTGGTCCTGATTTACTGCTGACCAGATGGGCATCAGTGCCTGCAGGACATTAGAGTAATCATTTTGATCTGCTGCCCACAGCAGCTGGTGGGATCAGCATGCACCAGGCATCGTCTCTGTTCAACAAGCTAAACAGAGGACAAATTCAGATGGTTGTTCACCTAAAAGGTCATTAAGGTTGGTGCTCCAGTCACAGATTATAGTGTTCCAGCCCACAACATCAGATCTGACACCTGTAATTAACTCCGTGATGAAGCTTCACACTTCAGGCCAAAATTCCATCTCTTCAGTAGAAGAATTTACTTTGAAGCAGCTTGAAGAAATACATTCTGAATTGAATACATTCTGTATTTAATATATTTTATAGCCGTTTTAAGTTGCTTAAATAGATCATAAATCCATTTCTAGCATGCTTCCTCCTTTTCATGAAAGGCCGTGAAGATTAGGCTGAAGTCGTACCCTTTTGGATCGAGCAAATCTCGGACCTTCTCATTGTAGATCTCCATGTAAGACACCTCCACAGTAAAGCTCTCCTCCTCCCGCTGCTCCTTCTGTGTTCGGTCAAACAAAGCGCTGCACAGTCGTGGAATAAGACCTGGTTGGTCCACTGAACCCATCATGGTGTACGACTTTCCAGAACCTGGCAACAAACAATTGGAACATAAAACTTAAAAAGTAAAAATGGGCATATCTGCGACATATACACAGACAACATATACAACACGGTAGACAGAACGGGGCTTCATGAGATACAACTATCCAATCGAATGTGATTCAAACAGCTCCGGTATCGGTTGTTGCCCAACAGATGTTAGAATCTCAAGTTATTCTTGATACCATAAGAAATGAGCAGATTCATTTTACATTGTTTTCTACTGGTATGATATTGGACTGATTCATATTTAATACATCTTGTCCTAATACGCTGCTGTCACTCATGCCTGTAAATATATCTGAATAAATGACTGACTGAATACAAGACACAGATGGCTGTGGACAAGGACGTACCGGTTTGTCCATAGGCAAAGATACAGGCATTGTAGCCCTGGAAGGCGTTACGGAGAAGACTTTCCCCAAGGCACTGGAAGACCACCTCCTGACCTGGACAGACAGACAGACTCATTTATAAAACCAAATATTTAACCTTTTTAAGATGACGTCTCTGTACATCATATGAAATGTTAAACATTTTAATAAGAGATAGACAAGCGATAATGTTGGACCGATTAGTTATATTAAAAAATTCATATTAATGAACCAAAAAAAAAAAAAAAGAACATTTTAACTTCAGAATGAACTAACCTGCAAAATTCTCCTTATCCGTCTCATCCATGGACCAGAAGCAGTAATCATAGGCAAAGACCTGAGAAGACGGGAACAGCATGAGACGCGAATGACAGACAGGGGTGGCTTTGTCTTCTTCAAAATTAATTTTTTGTAATGAGAAGAAATGAGTTACTAATTAGTAATTTTTAATTTAAAACTTAAATCATTAAGACACAAGGTGGTGTATGATGCAAACACTAACGGAAATTAGAAAATTGAAAAGAAGACAATTATATGAAAAGAAAATACTCCAAACTGGGCAGGTGCCGCAAACAAAGAAGCTTCTGGTTTTAATTCTACTTCTTTGAAACAGTACAGGGTGGCTGCAGAGACAGACGGTTCCCATGGGAACGAGAGCATTGGGCCACTGGGCCTGTAAGATCGGTGTGATGGATCCCTTCTCTACCTCGACTACTGATATCACGTGGTAAATCATACAATTATTATTCAAATTAGCTTTCAAAAGAAAAGCAACGCTTGATGCCTTTTGTCGTCACAATGACCCTGTTGGGAAATACTGATGCAAAGTAGAGGAGGCCACAGGTTTGCACTCAAGTTCCTTTAGAACAAGAATTCCTCCAGGGTTTTATAACCGAGTCAGCTCAGCATCTTTGTGTGTTTATGTGTGTTGTTACCTTGGATTGACTCCTGATGATGTCGGGAGGGTCCACAGCAGCATGCGGAGAGATAGGAAGATGACATTTGATGACGTTAATTAACTTTATCAATCCTCAGTTGCGAATTATTTTTACACTCGACATAATAAACACACATACAGGCCAGAGCGGGCGCGCACACACACACAAAGGGCCTGTAGACATGCAAATAATGGAGATGGCCGAGTGATGGGCAGCCACATAGAACCCCAGTAGCAGCTACCGGTTCACAAGCCATACTTTGGTCCATGCTGGACCTGAACCGGCGACACTCCGGCCCCCAAGCCAAGTCCTTGTGGACTGAGCTACTGTCGCCCCTTTAGTGCAAACAGAGGAATATTTTAAGCAATTCAGGAGGCTGCAGTGGAATCCAAGCCTGGAATGGATGAAACCTGAAGCTTTTTTTCTACTAATTATCATGTGTTCCTCTGAGGGGAAGAGAGTCAGACAGATAAATGAATACATGGCTGAGCGGAGACAGACAGAAAGACAAAGCAGCGCTTGAACCACCAGCCTCAGGCTTTTCTCATTTTCACAAGTTGTTTTAGCAGATATGAAGTCGGCCTTGGGAGTCCCCTTTTACATCTTGCTTGACTCAAGTTGAAGCAACTCATCAGGGAATCTGAAATGGATGCGTGCATCTATCTCTGGGCGGCTGACACTGAAGTTGGCAGAGGGTTGAGTAACCGGAATCAGAGAGTGATCGATGATCGATACAAATCCATAACTGGATCAAGATCACATTCTGAAACATCCGCACAAAATACCTTAGACAATGTCATGTTTTCATGGCCATTCCCATGACGCTTTCCACCATTTGACATTTAATTGGGGTTCGTTAATTAGTTGCACGTTTCTTTTTAGCTACGAGTTTAATTTGTTTTTAGTGCCACTGGCTGTTAAATTCAAGAGGAGTTTAATTATTGATGAGAACGCTTGGATCATTCACCACACGCCACAGCACTACTGTGGGCACAAGTTGATTAGAGATAAACTGGGGAGAGAAAGAGATAAAATAATTTTATTTTTAGTCTAGCTGAAACTGAAACGCTTTTTCAGGATTGTGGAGACAGTTGCCATGACGCCATTAACGTCATTCAGCAGGCACTCCAATCTCAATTGCTAGTGAAACGTGACAGCAGCATTAGGCAGGCCGTCCCTGCAGGCATTTAATCCACGGGGAGCGCTCTGATGAATATTTTTAATGCATTTATCCTACTTCTAAAATCATCACTCGTTGGGTGTTTCTAAAAAAAAGCCTTTTTCGCACCAGTCTAAGAAGTTCTCTATTTCCTTTCTCCCTTTTGCTCACGACAGGAGATGATTCATCTTCTATCTCCAGCTGTGCGGCGCTGGCGCTGCCGTCAGTCACAGAGCCAAGTCTCGTTTGATAACTAGGTCAGGAGGAAGACATTGCTTGCGGTGTACACCAGTGGTCCCCAACCACCGGGCCGTGAGGCATTTATTACCGGGTCGCACAGAAAGAAGAACTCATTTATAACATTTCCGTTGTATTGATTATTAGCGTCTAAAAAGGAGTTTTATTTTGAAAAACAACCAGATTTTCTTCAACGCAATATTCGCCTGTGAATTTTCTTGGTCCCGTGATATACAACTTAAAAAAACAGCCGTAAACTAGCGAAAATTAATAAAAACGTCTTTGGAGAACTTCTTTTAACAGACATACCAGGGGTCAGACTTAAAATACGGGTTTATCTACAACAGCTGATTAGCTTCGTTAACGAGGCAATAAAAGGGTCAAAACTGCTTTGGCACAGAGAGACCAGAACCTGGATTAAAAGACAAGAACCCTGGAATAAAAGATAAGAATGTGGAATTTATTCAACAAAAAACGTGACCATGAAGGACAGAAGCAATTATTGAGGCCACATCTAATGACGAGTAGATATTGGTGCAATACTTGTTTAATAGTTATTGCAAGTGCATTATATAAAGTTTATTGTAAGATTATAGTCCTATTTTTTTTTATTTAATTACCCCACCGGTCTGCAAAACAATTGCCCGGCATGAAACCGGTCCGTGGCAGGAAAAAGGTTGGGGACCGCTGGACTACACAACAACAAACACACATGTACACAAACTGAGTGTGATTCATTAATACTGACCATCCATGACCAACACCAGATCAAACCTCGACCCTCAAAACATTAAAATTCCTCAAACCTGCTTCAGTAAATATGGAACACAGACACCGGTCATGCTCATAAATGCTTCATGCACATACCAACCAGCATACAATCCCAGCTGTAATAATCCACGTTTCACTGATGTTTACACAGCTGACATTCAGCATTCAGAATGAAAGGATTTTCTTTTTGCTACAGAAAAGTAGCTCAGTCGCTCTTCAGACCAGGCTCAAGTTAAGGATCCCTACACGGCACTGACATTTATTAAAAGCGCTGTGATTTCCCGGTATTTGTGGTTCTCTGAATGCTCCTCCTACATATATCATATCTTGGAGCACTTTAGAGCTGAAATTGGCACGGTTTGGATGGACGCAGTGATGACGGCTGCATGGCGAGCAGGGCTACCCATGTCTTGTTCACAAACATGCATTAACAGAGCAAGGCGGCCCCCCCACGAGTGAGAAGAATGAGAGAGAGGAGAACAGCGAGCCCACCGCCTGCAGTCCTTGAACACATCTCTTCATCCCACCTCCCTTCAGCATACTCCTCCACTCTGATTACCATCATTTAAAAAATAACATCATGCATGGTTGGTCAACCCACCCATTTTCTTTCTCTGCTATTCTTGTGTTGTGTTTCTTTCTCTCTTGGACTGTACCACTCGTGACTTTGTAGGGAGGGATGATGAATGGAGGATGGGAAGGAGGCTGAAGGTAGCAGGCGGGGGGGTTAGGTACAGTGAGTGAAGAGGCTGGGTCTGAGACTGGAGCGTTAAACTGAAGCAGAAATGGCACCATGACAGAACAGCAGGACATGGCTGATAATTGAGCTCGCTGACATCATGACTAACAATGAATAGGACAACAGTTTCCCACAGTGAACACTAGACCCTCCCATTTAAACTAATGACACGGTCTGGAGACAAGAAGTGGATTATAGCAATCACTATTCAGCAGCAGCACAGCTTCAAAATTAAACCCAATGTCCAGGATTACTGTACTCCTCTCCAAGAAGGCCATGTTACATCTTACCGCCCAATGATTGCTTTATTCACAATGTTCAGGGATTTATTGATGAGTTCATGATATATATATATATATATATATATATACACACATATACAACACAGAGTATTTACTGGGTTAATTCAAAAGCCAGGTTTGCGCTCTCCTAGTGCTTTTCTAGTTATTTATATGGCACACATTAACTGGAGAACTGGATAGTTCTGCAGTCTAATGTTCATATTCTTCACAGGAATGTAATAAAGCTGAATGAGGAGCCACAGGGCTAATGTTCGGCATTTCAGATGCTGCTGGAAAAAATGAGTAGGTAGTCTTCAACCTGAGGATGGGATGTGAACTCGCTTTTTATGCTATTCAAGTGTGGAAATAAGCATTAAAGTAGTCTAGAATGGGCTTTTATTCAAACTTCAGCCAGGCACTGACTCTTAGCGGTCCAAATTGAACCATAAAACACACCATGATTTCTTGTCCTTCGCCAGACTGGAGACTGATGCTAATAACATGCACTCAAACCATCTCACTCAGCCAGGATTCATTCAGGCTCTTGGAAAATCCACTTATTTGGATACGCAACCGCTGTCTGAATATCCAGGGTTGGAAAAGCACACAACGTGGACAGGGGCGAGTCCGGCAGCTTCCTAGTGTGTGACTTGTGAGAAGGACCACAAACACACTTCTCTCTGGAGAAGGTGAAAAACTGTTCATCTCTCCTCTTCACTCCTGAGCTCGTGAGGCAGAATGCTCATGCCAATGTTCTTCACATGGACATTGTGTTAGGATCACGGCCAAGTTGAGCAACCACAACCTACAGCCACGACAAATTCAGTTTCGTTTACGGTGATGAATTTATTGGAAATAAAGTCCACTATGTAATTCAACTGATTGCAATACTATAGCAAGCAGTAGGTGTCCAACTTCCTACTCGTGCTAGGCTAAGACTCTGAAATCAGTAACGTATTAGTGTAAACCTGGCCTTTACGATGCTTGGACCAACTAGCTCGATGCAACATTACTAAATTCAAAGCAGGAAGAATTTGATATTGGTGGGCTTTTAGGAACTCCCACAATCACATGGTTGATTAAAATTGTAGTTAAAGCAACCGACTTTACTCTGAACGCAGACGGCACCTTTCTAAAGTGACTAATAATTAGTGAGCACTGGGGGCAAACAATAAAACTATAACACAGTATTTCAGGGAATTTTGACAATAACGATTTATCGAGCTTGCGCATGCACGCGCGCACACACACACAAACACAAACACACACACACGCCTTGTACTGGATCATGCAAATCCTGAAATAACCACATTATTTGAGGATACGAGGCCCCGTGTACAATATTGTTTAACAAACCTAGTTGCTTGTATTTGTCTCACTGATATCTGTGACAGCTTCAGGCTATGATGCAAATGTGATGTGCTGTTTGTTCACAAAGCCACTGGCAGGCTAGCTGCCTGCTTATCGGAATCATTATCAGAGTGGCCTGACTGCATTTAACACTCTGGATGCTAACGCACAATAAAATATATGCTCAATTCTGACATTAAGGCAACAAAATGTAAAATAAAAAAAAAGTGTTTAGAAAACACAGAAGGCCAATACATCATCACATGTTCATTTCCTTGATGATCCCCTACGAGGAGAGCTTAAAGAAAGTCCTCAAGCCGCAGTGAGTCACTGAGTGGCAGCATGAGGAGCTCCACAGTGGCCTCGCCAGTGAGTGTCACTGGTGGAAAAACTGAATTGGACACATAAGCAGAACACACAACTAACGAGTGGCCAAAAATACTGTAAAGCACAGGATGTAAAGTCACGATGAAAGTTAAGACACTTTTAAAGCTTTGCTGAAAAACGAATTTATTAAACTATACTGATTCATTAGTAGCTCCAATGCGAGGTACATAAGGGTGGCAGAAAAACTCAACCAATCATTTATTCCCCAGTGCCTGAATGGCTAGATGCTCTCTGTTAAAACAGGATCCACAGCAATTTGGCTCCTGCAACAGACCTGATCCACTCCAGACATGCATTTTACCTCGAAGAATCAGAGGAATCAATGCAGCCCCTGTAAAATGGCTAAGAATACATCAAGCAACTACGTTTACAGCATACTACCTCTATGCATCAAAGATCATTTCTCTTCCCTATTTAACAAGTGAAGAATTATTAAACAGCATCTACATGCTCCGAGCAGCAGTCGTTCGGCCCATCCTCCTGCCACTGCCTCCTCGCTCCTTTGTCTTAGACAGACAGCAACGACAGCTCTGCTCCTTTGGTGCTCCATAAGTCACCGCATGGGGGAACTTTATGGTCGGCAGATGCTCAAGAAAATGAGGCTTTTGCCCCTCTTCCATCATCTACTCACTCCACGAAAAGACTTCACGGTCACTAAAAGCAACGCAGCGTTACACCCCCCTCGCCCCCCACCCCACCAATGTCGCCAGGGAAACAGAAGAACAGAGGAAAAAGGGAGGAAGCCAGGCGGTGGGGAGTTATGACCTGACGAAATGAGGCACAAGAGCAGTGGAGTCTGCTTTTTTTTTACGTCTGTCCCTGCCTTGATCGTACCGTTGTCCCGCTTCCAGCCACGTCTCAGACAGAGGCAGAAAAACACTTCTCTGCCCAACGCATCTAAATCCAACACCTCCTTCATCGCAGGGCTTCAGATTAGATCGAAACTCTTGGCTGACAGGACAAGTAGCGTAAAAAGCCAACAGAGGGGAAACAAGCGACCATTGATATCCGTTCAAGCGCTCCCGTCTCTAGGAGACCCATCGGTGGGTTTGTCCAAAAACATCATGGCAAAGAAATATTACAAACAAGGCAGGCACACGCTGCTTAAAAAGCAGTGATCATTTAAAAGACAGGGGTAACTTCCATTAACATAAATATCATTTAGTGAGGAGACAATGGCTATGAATATAAGCAACAGTGAAGGCAACAGGCTCACAACATTAAATATATTCATAAGTAGTCCATTTTAGCTAACGACTGTGATACACCTAAATTTGATCAGTTGTATCCCTCTATTATAGTTCAGGTGTAATCACGGTGCAGTACAACAAAGACACTAGAATAAGAGTAGGAAAGCTTCAGCACCACTTTCCCCTCCTGAGGCGCTGGACGTTTATCGAAATTTCTTCTAGGCCGGCCTGTGCCTGTCGGGTGCCTCCAGAGTCCCATTAGTCTGGGGCGTGTGGGATGCTTCGGGAGTACGAAGCCTGATCCCTCTACCTGCCGAAGCAGGATCTTGATTGGTAAACAAATAATCAAAACTAGCCCGGACACATCCTTTTCCTGAACAGTGTTAAAACATGGACTCATTAACTTGATGTGAACTGCCTGACTTTTCCTACGAACGCAACTGTGTTCTGTAGTACACAGTTATGATAAGAGGGGGAAAAAAGAGTGAACACCTATTACTTTGTGGCCATCAACCTGTTGAATTAGAGACTTTTGAAGACAATAAATAGTTAATTTGTAAATGAGTCAAGCTAGAGGTAAACGTACCTGGAGTCTCCTTTGCCCAGATTACCAGCGGCAGGATTAAGGATTGTCTGGTTCTTCACCATATCCACAACAACTTTAGTGTTCAATTCCTTTTCTGTGGACAAAAAAACAGACAGCGTTATAGACAAAGCCATGAACCTCAAAACACAAACATGCCAAAGTTTCTACCGTTTCAACACCGGCACACTATCATTGTAAATTTCATGACAAAATAGGATTGAAAATGTGCCATAATCATCTGAAAAACAAGCGTTTTCCAACATGTTGGGCTACACCAGAATAAAGATCCTAAGATTAACAAGATGCCCTGAAATCTTTGGCCCATTTACCAGCTAATTTGATGTTAGAATACAGATTAAATTAATAATGGGAAGGAAAAAAAAATATGTATATTTTGCATCCTGTAGAACAGATTAATTTACTGACATGGAAACATAAATCTGATGGTCATTTGTTGGGCCTATGGTGCTGTAAAAACAACAACAACAACTTTAAAACAGCGGAATACTTAAAATGTTTGCCGTGAAACATCAAGTTCAAGCTCGTGAGCAGGCTGTGAAACAACAACTCCGAAAATGACCTTTTACCTTCGAGTGAGCATTGACCTAATCAATAAAGCAGACGTATTCCAACGCACGACTCAGGCCCGCCCATAGTGGCCCTGGCCCCTCATGGTCCAGCACCAGCTGGCCAAATACAAGCCAACATACTGGGAAGTCCTATTGCTGAGATGTGTATCTACAATCATCTTAAGTCAGAATATTATCACCTACTAAGGCAACCTGATTAAAATGTTCTCAAAATCCAAGAGTTTGGATTAGTACTAAAATGCAAATAGCAAACATTTGATCATTTATTGACATATTTTAAAGCAGACAGGGTTTATATTGTGAGCGCATTCTTTCAGTATAACCCTCTCAGAGAAGGCCTTGCTGTGAAAGTCACCAGTCAAACCACTGGAAAAGGAGCCGCAGTGGAAATTCATGACACTGGATGGTTTCTGCATTCATCCATGCTACCAATGAGACCTGGTGATGGTTGCACTACCAGCATGTCCTACCTAGGCAACCAAATGTTTGGTAGAACTGCCCATTTAAAGAACAAACTTACGTGTAGAACAGCCTTATTTAACAGTAGCAGGATACCTTTTTTTCCCCACATTAGTAAAAAAAACTAAATGAGCTAAAATCCTTTTTTCATTCATTAATTTTCCAACCGCTTAGTCCGTTATCAGGTCGCGAGCCAAGCTGGAGCCGATCTCAGCAGTCAATGGGCGAGAGGCGGTGTACACCCTGGACAAGCCGCCAGTTCATCGCAGGGAAACACAGAGACAGCCACACACACACTCACACCTACGGGCAGTTTAGGGTCACCGATCCGCCTAAGATGCATGTTTTTGGTGGTGGGAAGAAGCCGGAGAACCTGGAGAGAACCCACGCAGACACGGGGAGAACATGCAAACTCCTCACAGAAAGGCCAGAAGTCGGATTCGAACTCGCGAGCTCCTCGTTGTGAGGCAACAGCGCTTACCACTGCGCCACCGGGACGCCTGAGCTGAAATTGTTACACTCATTCAAAGCAAAATATTGCAACAGGCCCAAGTCATGACTGATACGCCATTATATTTTTACAGTTGCTAAATGTCTTACCACCTTAAATTCTGCTATTTCATTATAGGTAAAGTGAGCATTTGTCTAATGAGGACAACAGGAACATTATCCCTGCATGATGTGCAATTACGTGAACACATAATTTCACTGTTGTGTGTTGTGTCCAGCATTCCATTAACAATAGGCGTTTTCTCTTTGTGTCTTATTGTACTATGTTTGGAAGATATGTCTTCAACCTCTTTGTACCAGGAATCTTCATGACTGCAGATCCAGCAGAAAAAAGGGTTTTGAGGATAAATGGCCTGTTTAAATGGCCTCAATCTTACCACTCCTGTCCTGAACACGGGGTAATGGACTAGGAATGGAATAGAATGCGCCTTGGAAACTTCGTGTCAGAGGTTAGAGCACCTGAATCACTGCCCCAGTCTTCTGTTGTCAAGGAAACCACAAAGTGCAAAAAGCTAAAAAATAAAAGGCAAAGCAAGTTATTAGGCATCGAGTGAAAAAGACACGGCGCAAAAGCACAAACTTAAGCAAGGAAAATGGAACATAAATAGAGAGGTTGAGCAAGAAATCTTTATGTTCTGTGCTCTCTTCCTCTGCTGTGGCCTACATTACCCATGTGCCCTTTGTGAAGCAGCTGAACTTCCTGAATAGGAGAAGGGAAAGTGTGATGTGGTGGGGTTGGGTTGGGAGAATAAATGTACCCATTGTTATCTGTCTCTCCACGCTCCATAACCAGCTCCCACCTTCCGCTGACTTTCTCTCTGGTTTTTGACTGGGTTACCGGTGCTGAGGTTCGGCGCAACCAACAGGCCTGAGACCAGCCAGCAAGCTGGTCTCAGGCCTTGCTCCGCTTGGCCTTGCTCTGTTCTTCGAAGGCCAGAGCCATGGGAACATGAAGCGTTACGCAATGTTAGCAAATATTCATTCAGACTCCCTTCCTGCCTTTGTCCGCATCTGCAGCCGGACCACCAGTCCCCCTCAGGAACGGTGGCGTGAGGGTTAAAACAAAGCACACTCGTTCTGTCAATGTCACAGGTGTGAATCACTGCACCATCTTAGGAAGACGTGCGTGAGGAGAGTGGTTGTGGCTCATATGCCCTTCCATTATTGCTGCTATAAGTGCCCTGAAGCAGTTCTGTTGCTTTTGGTTTAGTCTTTGAGGTTTACCACAAGATGGGTGAATGAGAACCAACAATGGTCTACTCCATTACAACAGGGATAAGTGGAAACATAGGACTGCTGGTTCAAACCCATTTTCACAAAGGAAAAATCACACCACAAGCCCACAGCGTTACCAATGCTTCAAAATAATGATGATGCGTTAAAAAAATCTAACTGGAAAATAATGGGTTTAAAGCTTTGATTTCCGAAAGAAATTCCACATCTCCTACTGAATCATGCAGCAGAGTTCACATCAATAAAAGGAAGGAGACTCGAGTGACATAGGAAGTATAGGATAACAGAGGTCACCATTAAAAAATATAAATTATGTACATGCACGTAATGTGATAATCGAGAGGTCTATACATCGATTATATGAAGTCACAGCACTGATTAATTGCCAAACATCCCATGACAAATTTCTCAAAAACACATGGGATGGTAGCATGTCCACCATAAAAGTTTAAACTTGTTGATAGATAGCAATCTCTGTAACATGACCCTGGCGGCTCTCGGTTCTCCATGTTACAGTTCATGCTAAACATCTGCCTCGGGGAACCGTCTGACAACCCACTGCCTTGGTCTTGTGACCGATTTTTCTGGCTCAGAGAGGAGAGCGAGAGA
The DNA here is from genome assembly GCF_040956055.1 of Brachionichthys hirsutus. NCBI lineage: Eukaryota > Metazoa > Chordata > Actinopteri > Lophiiformes > Brachionichthyidae > Brachionichthys > Brachionichthys hirsutus. Next base: position 576,733 of record NW_027180317.1, on the reverse strand, counting down.
GAGAGGCATATGATTCACTAGGCTACCGTCACGGCAGCTCTCCTCCTCCTCCTCCTCCTCCTCCTCCTCCACATGGGACACATGATTCCCAACACCAAAAAACAGACTTGGCAATTGACTTTGAAATGTCAAGTGTCTCCTCCTTTGTTACACAAAAAAAGTTGACATTTTGAAACATGCAGTTTGTGTAGCAATGCCTTTGTTCGGCATGCTTACTTTTAATAAAGGATAGGATGTAGTGTTGTAGAATAGTGGAAACCTGAGGACCAAGTCAGAGAGGCAGTAACGCAAGTATCAGAAAGGCCTCTTTTCAGAGAACGCAACTATCAGTCTGAAACAGCATGCGCTGATGATCCTAATAGTGTTTGAGGATGCAACTATCATATTATTAAACTGTATACTATTAAAACGATAGAGTACATTTCACCCAGCAGCTCCGGTTCATCTTCTAGCTGGATGAGAGGCATCCGTGACGAAAGCCCTTTGGCAGCACTGTGCAATCCAGACCAGCCACACAACAGCTTCCATTAATCTGCAGAAGCTCATTTAATTAATGAGTGTTGATCTCTAAAAGGCAGCCCATTCCCGAGCAGCCTAGCGTGGAGGCGCGTCGTTGGTCTGTTGAATTGGGCTGGGGAAGCTTTTGCCCCGCATGAAGACGAGATCATCTGATTTTATAGCATTCACTACATGATACTCATTTTTTCCTCTCATATTAGCATTAGACAATGTAGACAGATGTAGCCCTCGTATGCCAAATGACTTGAGGCTAAAGCATTCTCACCTCGTCTGTTCATGGGCCGTAAACGTACAGCCACCTTGACGTTGGAGTCGTCCAGGATGGGTTCCCCCATGCTGAAGCCTTACCCAAGGAGGGGGGGGGGGGGGGGGGTAACGCTGATCCAAAATAAATCCGCTATTCAGCCAAGGGGCTGGAAATGTTGCGCTAGCCGGAATGTCGGCCAGCTAGCTTCGCTCAGCCTTGCTCCATAGACTAGGCACGTCCACGGGGGGGGAACCCCCCCCTAAAAACTAAAGAACGAGGGCACTATCCCGCAGGAACCCGCCCGCCGGCCCTTATCTTCTTTTTTTGCTCATATTCCAGGCTTATTCAAATCCACAGAGGCGGGGGAAGCTGGAAAGGAAAGGAGAAATGCAAATGAAGTAGGCCGCATATATTACAGCAGCTGGTGGGTGCGAGTGAACAAACATATGCTAACTTATCGGCAAGGCAAAATAAGGGGCTAGCCGGCTAGTTTGTCAGGCAAAGTAACGACCAGCAGCGGCAGGAAGCGAGCATGGTTTGTCCATATGCTCGCATAACATCCCCAGACACTGCCCAAAGCCGGAGCTACATACCTCAGCGGACTCATGCCGGGGTGACACCCGCTAACCTCTCCGCGCAGCCCGTGACAGACCTCGTAGGAACCGCCTGGAGACGGTCTTACCAGCGGAATCCTCCCTCCGTCGTGCCACAAGCAACTACAAGCAGCTAGCAGCATCCGCTTCTTCCGCCCAAATGCTTCGCCTTCAAATTAAAAATTAAAATTGTTTTAATGTTTGAGTATCTTTTTTTTTTCCACCCATTTGTTTGTCTATCTTTTTGACTATCTTTAAGCAAATTCAGCATTCCACATTATTGTGTTGTTTCTAGCATTCTACATGGATGGCTGTCAAATGAAGGCAAACTGTGAAGATACACAACACTACTTTCACAGTAAAAATTATTTTAAAAATATTTCTTCATGGAGGTTAGAAATACTAAGATATAAAAGTGTGTACTGCTTAATAACATTGTATGAAACAACCTTTTGGAAATGTTTATTCTTCCTCAAAGGGCAGGCTTCATAGAACATCAATGTGCTAAAAATTCCTTAAGAGAACATTTAATCATTATTTCTTAAAAGAGCAAATAAAAAAAGCTTTGTCATATAAGGAATCTTCTTTTATTTATTTACTTATTTATTCAAAATATGTCTTCAGGACAAATGTCGTTACCCCAGGTGCCCTTTGACAGGCGGAGAGCGGTTCCAACCACTAGAGGGCAGTGGAAGCTCAGTTTGGATCCACCATGGAAAGCAATCAGCTGTTAGAAATCATAAACATTCTGGAGGTCATGATTTTATCTCTTCATTCATTGTTTTCAGACCTAATCCATCATATATAAAGCAATTTACTTTTTTTTGCACCGTGTCTGCAGCAGTGGAGGGACAGACCATTTTAAGTCTCGTCTTCACAGTGTCACAAGCGTAGGGAGACAGTAGAAACATCAAGACAGAAATTGCACCCTCCGTCTTTTTTTAGGACACACCTACTTACCTGGTCTGCTGTCATTGCTTACCTAGGAGGGCCTTTTTGCCGTCATCATTTTTACTAGTGGATTACCATACTGTGAGTAAAATGCATGAATGGTATGGTGATGGTGGTGATTAGATATAATGGTAGAACAGTACAAGTCTTGTTTCCGTTGAAAGTTAAATCCTTCCTTTAAAAGATCATGATTCTGGGAGTGACAACTACAAAAGAAAATATGTTTTTGAAAATAAAATAAGCATTTTATTATTTCTTTTTAGTTTCTCATGCACATCCTGTGTGGAAACTTTACAAAAACACTGAAATATCATTACATTTTTGATATACTGGTGTAATATTGAGATGGCTGGTTGGGTTTTAAGTACAAACAGTGGGATTAAACATATTGTATACACATGGTATATCTAAAGGCCACTATGACTAATTGGTATTACCTGTTCTTTACTCTAATTGGTGCATTGGGAAGGTCAGAGATACAAACCATAATTCATGGACACGTTCACACCTGTGGGCAATGAAGTCACCATTTTACGTATGTTGCAGGTTTTGGGACTGTGGGGAGAAGCTGGAGAACCAAGCAACCTACCAGGACCTTCAAAGCTAAGGATGTATGCTATATGTGTAACATAGCATGCAGCATGGTGGCGCTGTGGCACTGTTGCTTCACAACAAAGAAGATCCTTGATTTGATACCACCTGGGGCTTTTCTGTGCAGAGTTTGCATAGCCTCCCAGTGCCTGCTTGGGTTCTCGTCGAGTTCACCGGTTTCCTTCCGCCTCCAGCGGCGCTGCGATGAACTGGCAACTTGTCCAGGGTGTACCCTCCCTCCCAGCTGAGATCGGCTCCAGCTTAAACCTGTGACTCAGATTCGGAAAAAGCGACTGAAGACAAGAAGATTCTTGCTTGTCTTGGCTTCAAGAATTTAAATGAATGAATGAATAACTACTGGTATGTGAAACAGATGTCAAACACTTTTTGAAATGCACAATATCTGATACATAGGAGAGCAGAAAATAGCTGGTTTAAACAGAAGATGTGGGCCACAGCATGAAAAGAAGAGAGATGTCACAACTTTCACAATGACATATTTTATCTGGATAAAAAATTAAAGTACGCCACACATCCCTGTTTGCTTTCTTTCAAGCATTTTAATGAAAAGCAAATGTTTGCATCTCATTAAGGAAGGAATCCTGGAGTGTTGAGAGTGATTACGACTCCCAAGGGGTTTTCCTTTGCAAAGGGCAGGGTCTTTGAAGAATATTAAGAGCACTCCTACCTTATTCACTTTCAGTCAACATCTTCCACTCAGGATAATTAGGTACTTTCATCTTGTTATCTCCTCCACACAGATTCACACAGCAAATACATATCAAGTGAAAGATCAGAAGTCATCAAGGTGAAGCACTGTTGAAGGGCGTCCAAACAACAGTTAAATTGAAACTTCACCTTCAAATTCTAAAGAAGTTCTGGCATGATTAAAAATGCATCAGAGGAGAGGAACAACATAATGCATTATCTCTCCCAAAGTCAACTGGGATAAGCTCCAGTAACACACGTAACGCAACGTGGATAAAGTGGCAGTAGACTAGACGATTGAGGTTGTCTCCTCTACAAGACAATGCATGGATGGATGGATCAACAGGCAAGTTGGCAAGAATACAAAAAGATGGCCTTATTATTGAAATCACCACTCTGGTGAAATATATCACTATTAGTACTAACAAATCATGATAAAACGATCAAAAAATATCTGTATTTCAAAAATATATAAGCAACAATCTACAACCATGTGAACACATCAAGTTGTACAAAGGCATATTATAAGCTACAAAACGAAACGTTAGTATGGCAACATGGTCACAGTCACTGCTAGAAAAAAACAACAATGTTTTTTAACTTAAAGATAGTGGTTCACCAAAGTTTTTGCATGATTATTAATATCCGGGTTAAATTTCATGACAATACATTCAATAGATCCTGAATTATTTCACGATAAAATATTGTTAATTGCCAGTTTCATGGTGGTATTTGAGAAAAGGTTAGTGGATCAAATCATAACGCTGCATTCTCTCAGGATATTGAAGTATTTAAATTCCAACCAAGTGAACTGATCAACAGACGCTGCTCCTTGAAAAATATTTTAGGTTGTATGAGTGATATATTATATATATATACCTTATATATATACATTATCTTTTGGATTGCACATAAGATTACAAGTTGTGATTTGCCTCCTCCTCTTACTCAGCTGGATAACAAATAGAGAGTGAGCAAACAGTAAATACAGAGGCATGGTCAAAAAAAGCAATTAATCGGAGAGTTATAAAGTCATTTCATGGTTGCTTCAGTATAGTTGCAATCTAATACACAAATAAGAATGCCGAAACCACAAATCAATGACACAGGACAGTGACATTACTGGAGGTTGGGCATTTACAGACAGCGTTCCTGTCTCCATCTCTTTCTGCTGCTTTGTCTGCATTATGGATGTACAAAGAGATGCAGCTGTGTGTTTTACAGTGACGTCAACTGGTCGCTATATTTTTAGCCTTTAATGCGACCTCCCACCCTTTTTCATTCATTCATTTATTTGATAGGGACAGTGCACATTAATGAACATCCATCCATCCATCCATTTTCTTCCGCTTATCCGGGGCCGGGTCGCGGGGGCAGCAGCCTAAGCAGGGAAACCCAGACTTCCCTCTCCCCGGCCACTTCTTCTAGCTCTTCCGGGGGGATCCCGAGGCGTTCCCAGGCCAGCCGAGAGACATAGTCTCTCCAGCATGTCCTGGGTCTTCCCCGTGGTCTCCTCCCGGTGGGACGTGCCCTGAACACCTCACCAGGGAGGCGTTCAGGAGGCATCCTGAATAGATGTCCGAGCCACCTCATCTGGCCCCTCTCAACGCGGAGGAGCAGCGGCTCTACTCCGAGCTCCTCCCGGATGACTGAGCTTCTCACCCTATCTCTAAGGGAGAGCCCAGCCACCCTACGGAGGAAGCTCATTTCAGCCGCTTGTACCCGGGATCTCGTTCTTTCGGTCACTACCCAAAGCTCGTGACCATAGGTGAGGGTAGGAACGAAGATCGACCGGTAAATCGAGAGCTTCGCCTTTCGGCTCAGCTCTCTCTTCACCATGACGGATCTGTGCAGAGTCCGCATCACTGCAGACGCTGCACCAATCCGTCTGTCGATCTCTCGCTCCATTTTTCCCTCACTCGTGAACAAGACCCCGAGGTACTTGAACTCCTCCACTTGGAGCAGGATCTCCTCCCCGACCTGGAGGGTGCACTCCACCCTTTTCCGACTGAGAACCATGGCCTCGGATTTGGAGGTGCTGATTCTCATCCCGGCCGCTTCACATGCGGCTGCGAACCGATCCAGTGAGAGCTGGAGGGCACGGCCTGATGAAGCCAACAGGATCACATCGTCTGCAAACAGCAGCGATCCAATCCTGAGGTCACCAAACCGAACCCCCTCAACGCCCTGGCTGCACCTAGAAATTCTGTCCATAAAAGTTACGAACAGAATCGGTGACAAAGGGCAGCCCTGGCGGAGTCCAACCCGCACTGGAAATAGGTCCGACTTATTGCCAGCAATGCGGACCAAGCTCTGGCACCGGTCATATAGGGAGCGGACACCCCGTATGAGGGGGTCCGACACCCCATACTCCCGGAGCACCCCCCACAGGACTCCCCGAGGGACACGGTCGAATGCCTTCTCCAAATCCACAAAACACATGTGGACTGGTTGGGCAAACTCCCATGCACCCTCAAGGACCCTGCCGAGGGTGTAGAGCTGGTCCACAGTTCCACGGCCAGGACGAAAACCACATTGCTCCTCCTGAATCCGAGGTTCGACTATCCGGCGGACCCTCCTCTCCAGTACCCCTGAATAGACCTTACCAGGGAGGCTGAGGAGTGTGATCCCTCTGTAGTTGGAACACACCCTCCGGTCCCCCTTCTTATAAAGAGGGACCACCACCCCGGTCTGCCAATCCAGAGGCACTGCCCCCGATGTCCATGCAATGTTGCAGAGTCGTGTCAACCATGACAGCCCTACAACATCCAGAGCCTTAAGGGACTCCGGGCGGATCTCATCCACCCCCGGGGCCCTGCCACCGAGGAGCTTTTTGACTACCTCGGCAACCTCGGCCCCAGAGATAGAGGAGCTCACCCCCGAGTCCCCAGGCCCTGCTTCCTCACTGGAAGGCATGTCGGTGGGATTGAGGAGGTCTTCAAAGTAGTCCCTCCACCGATCTACGACGTCTCGAGTCGAGGTCAGCAGCGCACCATCCCCACAATACACAGTGTTGACCGTGCACTGCTTCCCCCTCCTGAGATGCCGGATGGTGGCCCAGAACCTCTTCGAAGCCGTCCGGAAGTCGTTTTCCATGGCCTCACCGAACTCCTCCCATGCCCGGGTTTTTGCCTCAGCAACCACGGTAGCTGCACTCCGCTTGGTCTGTCGGTACCTGTCAGCTGCCTCCGGAGTCCCACAGGCCAAAAGGGCCTGGTAGGACTCCTTCTTCAGCTTGACGGCATCCCTCACCACCGGTGTCCACCAAGAGGTCTTGGGATTGCCGCCACGACAGGCACCGACCACCTTACGGCCACAGCACCGATCGGCCGCTTCAACAATGGAGGCACGAAACATAGTCCACTCGGACTCGATGTCCCCTGCCTCCCCCGGTACATGGTCGAAGTTCTCCCGGAGGTGGGAGTTAAAACTCCTTCTGACAGGAGATTCTGCCAGACGTTCCCAACAGACCCTCACAATACGTTTGGGCCTGCCAGGTCTGTCCGGCATCCTCCCCCACCATCTGAGTTGGCTCACCACCAGGTGATGGTCGGTTGACAGCTTCGCCCCTCTCTTCACCCGAGTGTCCAAGACATGCGGCCGCAAGTCCGGTGAGACGACTACAAAGTCGATCATCGAACTGCGGCCTAGGGTGTCCTGGTGCCAAGTGCACATATGGACACCCTTATGCTTGAACATGGTGTTTGTTATGGACAATCTGTGACGAGCACAGAAGTCCAATAACAAAACATTAATGAATGTTAATGAACATCAATACAGACAAATCTAATAGATGTAAATATGCCGGATTTTAGCAGAAATGCTCATTTACATCCGTAGTCCCTAGGCAGGTAAAAGAAAGACACAACAAGACTTAAAAAAGAAGAGATTACAGTGAAAACACGGCGTAATACAGTAAATTACTAAAAGGTTTAGAGCTAGTGGTTACAGGACTGGTTTACTTTCAACCACTGTGCTTGAGGTGAGTTTTGAAGGTTTGTAATGTGGGACGCTCCCTGATGGCGAGTGGAAGACTGTTCCAGATCTTACTGGCCTTTACAGAAAGAGCATTTTGTCCAAAGGCTGTTTTTCCGAGTGGGACCTCACAGTCCCCTCTAGAGGAGGCTCTGGTCCTGGAACCGCTGTGAGCCCTTTTTTTAAAAAGTCCGACATGGGTGGCGGGCCAAGTCCATGTAACACCTTGTACATTAGACAAGCCATTTTAAAACTTTTAAAATTCTCAAGGCTCAATAAATTGTACTTTTTAAAAATGTTACAAACATGGAATGACATTGGTTTTCTATCAAAGACCTTGAATAGAGTGATTCTATGATTTTGCATGTATTTACACCTGCCAGCGACCAACATGTAATGAACACTTGACTCAGAGATATAAGACAGCACCCCAAGGGATGAGGAAAAAATTTACTTGACATCGCTAAAGAGTAATAATGATAGAAAACAGGCACATGTAGAGTCACACACCACAAGAGGATCGATAAGTGATGACGGAGTCCTTCGCTTTTGACATAATTAACCTTTGGACATATTCAACTTGGATAGCAGTTGCCACTTTGACATATGTATTATGTCAAAGTGCATTTAAACTGGGTTGGTCAAAAGGTGACATTCTGATTAATCGTGGATGGGTGGAGACTAGGTCAAGCACTATGAGGATTCATAGTGCTTAATATCATGAATTCTTCAAATCAAATTCACCGCAGCAGATATGGTGTAAGTGTGGGACATGTCCCATACGCTTCCTGTATCTGTGACATGTATGTTTTTGCATGCATGCTAAAGAGATAACTAGTTATTAAGGAACTATGATCGAAAAGATAGAAGCAAATTTGAGATTAATTTCCACAGTTATTACATAACCTACTTCTTAATTTCTACTTTAAATATCTAATTTCTTTACAGTTCTGAAATCATAGCTACGCCCCATCTAAAGGTCACACACAGTCCAGGTTCATTCAGTGACATAGTTTGGGGCATGGTGGCCGTCTTTCTGAGGAACATTAATTACTACAGTGTCTTATTTTTGAATGCTGCAGGGACATTACTATGGATAAAAAAAAATTCATTGAAAACATATATTTTTAAGTACCGGTAATCTAAAGCATGGATTTCGACATCAAGTGATCCCAATTGAGAAATATATCTGTATTTAACAAAATTATTTCCTTCAGTGATTGACATAACAAAATTAAGTAGCATTTTTCTTTCAGTGTATATTAAATCTTTGGGTACATCTGGATATCTGTGGGAGGCTTAATCCTGTATTTATTTTGCTTTGCTCTGAGTGCGTGTGTGTGTGTGTGTGTGTGTGTGGATGTGGTAATGTGAGAGATAAGGATTGAGGGTGGAGAGGGACTACTGATTTCTTATCTGCTCCTTCATTGAGATGACATGATTACCGTAATTGTTCCGGCCAGTAATCAGACCAAATAAGGAGATAGTGTCCGTGTGTGTGTGAGTGCTGATTAGCTGAAAGATGGGTCTTGAGGATTCTCAATATTATCAGAGTAGGTCTACATGACAGGTAGTTTTATTTGAGCAACCTGATTGGTCAAGGCTGTCTGTATTATACTAAAATAAACCTTTAATAAACTGGTTTGATCCCCTTTCTTTCAATTAAAGTCAATTCATACTGTATGTTTCTATTTGAATAAGTTCAGTTCTTTTATTGATTTATTTTACTGCCTTTGTTCAGATCTTGTGTGCTTTGCTCAAAGACATGCTGACAGTTAAAACAAGGGATCAGGTTACAAAGGCATGTTTTTCTCTCTGTGCAGGTAGTGATAATGCGATATATTAAATACTCCACATGCAGTGCACATTAAGCAGCATTTCTTATTTCCTGGTCTGTCTACAGACAGGTAGACAGCACTCACTGCAGCGGTGCAGTTGAAGTACAAATAGCTAGTATTCCGTCCTTGTTTGACATGGGTGTAGTTCCACCTGCGTCATCCATATTGGAAAGCAGCAGTATTCAGTGAGGTTTAACATCTAAACGAGTGGTCCACATGGTCATGACCTGAGTGATGTGATGCCATCCTGTCCGTTACAGAAGCCAAAGCAATGCATCAAACCTACCGCATATCCCAAACCTGAAGCACCAGCCGACTAAACCTTAATGGCATCCCAAATGGTTGCTTAATATAATTGTCTTTATTGCCTAGATTGCCTCTGCATAGGGCATAGTGGGGAATGGGACTGCATTTAGTGTTGGGCGAGTGCATGCAGAGAGGGGAGGGGGGTTGGAGGTATGAAGCTAAAAGCAGAGCCAGAGGAGATTGCGCTTTATAGCCTCAGTGACAGAAGCCAAACTGCCGTCCATTGCAGCAGACTCTATAAGGTTAATAACTTTAGCAGTTTTATGGCCATGAGCTCAATACTTAGACAGGCCAATCTAATCAGCATCTACGCAGGTGACCACTGACAAAACAAGATGGTGTGTGGGTAAAAATATCCCTGATAGTTTCCCTGTGCTGAAATGGGGACACAGATTTACATTCATATACATTTTTTCCAAACCACATACTGTACTTGTAGTGACTTTTAATGACAGGAGGGGAGGACTGTATTTCCACCTGATGACTCAAATATATTTTGATGCACATGTTCTGACAAAATTGTAAAGTTTGCTGAAATATCTGGCATAACATCTGAGTGTGTTTGACGATATGCATGCTTATACAGTATGCAAGATTCTGTGGGTAAATTTTTTGTAGACACAGAATCTGTAGGCCCCACAAACAGGCCGTGATGGAAAACAGCAGCAGTGGCGTAATTGACTTTTCCAATATAAATTCATCAGCCTGCCGTGTGTTGGGGCTTCCTGGGTCTGCAGTGTTCAGCTGGGAGATGCAAGTGGTTCGTCTCACACATTCCCCTCCGTATTCCAAAAATCAGCATTGTTAATTCAGGCAGTTTTCAGGCCAAGGGTGTCAGCAGCTCAAGTGAATCATTGCTAACATACTCCCGTTGGAGAGTAGATTTTCCAACATGCACATTGTTCCTTTGCTTCATTGTGCTATGCTCAATTATGGGAGTTCAATGAGTTGGTTATAAGAAAATGTTTCACCTGACAAAATGTAATTCAGCCCCATCAAAAGTCTTGTCACATTTCAGATGATCAGTGTTTCGATGTTTGACTATTCACTGCAGTCAGCAAGAAGGTTTAAATCCTCCTACAATCCCGCAAAGGATGATTTAAGAGAATACAAATGATTAATTTAAAAGAAGATCAAAGAAAGATGCATATTAAGTGTGCAGCGAATGGAAATAAAAAAAACATGCATCAAGGCTCTGCTCACTATTATACCCGCCCTACACACAATGTTAAATGATAATGAGCTTTAAACCCTCCCACGGTGTAACTGTCAGACCCTCATCAAAGATGGCCGGTTCCACCCGATGATCGGTCAATCTGCCCGATTAATGCTGTTCTCTTTAGCAACAGTAAGTGCAGCAAGGTAGACACGTATCATCTCCACTCAACTTTCTGCTAATTTGAAAAACCTTTGTGGTTTTGATATTATTATTAATCTTTTTCTTGTCTTCCATCTTCATCTTTGACAGAAATACCAGTCAAAAAGCAGAATTGGTTCTCTTTGTTCCAGTTCTGAAACTCCTCTCTGTCTTATATTTTAGCCCGCCTTCACACTTTCAAGAGAATTTAAACTTAAATGAAACGCTCAGTGCAACTTGAAAGGTTTGACTACTGCTGCACCTCTGTGTATGTGTGTGTGTCTGTGTGTGTGTCGGACATGCCAGTAGAACCAAAGCTCCCTGGGAATACTGGCAGATAACAGAGTGTTTCTGTTCTCTGCTCTGCTGAACACCAATCAAATCCTCTTTCGCCCAGAGCACTTGGGAATGAAAATAGATAGGGAGTGTGTGTGCTTCAAGTGTTTTATGGAGGGGTGTGTGACAATGAACCTTCTATTGTCTTAGAGGACATGTATTAAATATTTCTGCAGTTTTGCAGATCTGCCTATTCTTGAGCATCTTATGTGGGGGGGGACCAAAGTGCCATGGACCTCTCTATCCCTGATGCTTTGGCCTGCTGTCCGCTTCCAGATTTCCTAGCTAATGGCTCTAACCTCTATTAGTGCCCTTTTTCCATCACAGACTCACCTCTTCTATCCTCCTCCGTGTGTCATGGCTTCCAGACCTCCCGTTTCTGAAGTGCACTCTTTCCTTCTCATCTGTCCTCACCTAATCCAAATCAGAATTATGAAGAAGAATGCTACATTTTGGGCACTAACAATTCTCCAGGTGGCATGTGCAGGTCACACATGATATAAATAATTTATATCATTAACACCAGTTCAGTAGTTTATAAATATTCAGGGTTGTTTATACATTTTTCCATTGGATCCCTCCTATAAATGTCACAATACCAAATTAGTATTTATGAAACATTCAGAATTTCTTTTTTTTTTTAAAGAAGAATGTGCTGTCACCTAACATTTCCCAAATTGGCCTTGTGGCTTCTCTCATTTGCCCAATTTGAGAATTGTTGTTGCTGGCCAACCTCTTCCCCAAACCTTCACCTCAACCGATTAATAGAGACCTTAAACTCTATTAATCCGCTGCCTCTCCTCCAGATAAAGGAGCTCTGTGGGCCGGGGGAGGGAACAAATCAATTCATTTGACGTAGGAAGCCCAGATGTGTCATTGCGGCCCGTTTATCTTGTAAATAAGGTGAGTGTTGAAACCCTTTTCCTTTTCTGTCTGTTCTCTCCAATGCCATTCTATTGAACAACGGTTGGCGACATTATTGACGCTCTCAGTATTTCCCAGTTGATGACTTCCTGCAATGAATAATGTGAATTGCATTGAATTTACAGCGCCACACCAGACATCATTAAATTCCCTATAGATGCAACAGGCCATCCCAGGAAAGCAATGGAGAAATATATTCATCCAATCATTTGCTTATGAGTTCTTGCTGATGTAGCCATCATGGCGTGGCTTTTACAGGCCGATAAATCAGCCATTGAGATGGAGGTGGGATTAAAGCCTAATTGGCTCCAGGCTCTACGTGTGCTGTTAAATGAAGCAGGGAATGGCGAAGGCTATCGTCACCACAAGCATCAGTCAAGACTATAACGATTAGGCAGCAAGGTTCCTTACTGGTCATATCGGCTTTGATGTCACTGACTGTTCAGATGAATGAGCTGTCACCACCTTCTGTGTGTATTGACATGTTTTTCCCGGGTCATTGGGGTTCCTCTGTGAGCTCTGGTGTAAATGTGAGAGAAGTTAGAACACTGGCCCTAAGGAAGGCTTGTTGGATTTTCCATGTTTTTTGGAACTAGTGTAGAGGAGGAAACGTTGGCTGTAGTATTTTGCAATCTTTCATTGGGCCTACTACTTTAGTTTCTCAGTGTGGCAGCCATGTTATTTCTAAGACCAGTGGGCACATCACAGTCATTTCATGTTACAAATAGTATCCTCATGGTGGAAGGGCATTGCAGAGTTAACAGTCACCTCAACAGCTTGCTTTGCATTGAATTTGAAAAATAGTTCAGTCATTGAACCAAACTAGGGAGTACACAGTTTATTCTCATGCAGTGTCTGATATAGTGCATCAGATGAGAAACTGTACCTTGTTTCTTTTAAATAAAATAAACTTGCACCTGAGATATCCCATAAGCCAATAGCAGTTGTTACTAGAACTTACCACTACCACTACTCCTCATAGATTAATCACGGACAACTATTTTTAATACATGGACCAAATTATGTGTGGGGGCCCGCAAGGTTTGGGGGAAAGTTAAGCCTGTGTCCCCCCGGGAACACAGGCTTCCCAGCGCAAACTCTCCCACATTTCACACACTAAAATACCATTTCAACGTAACAGAGCTTAAAAAGAGCAATTCACACCATCAGCATCTTTGTTTTTCTACTACTTTATATTGAGGATTTAGTTTGAAAGTCAATGAATTCCTTTAAACAGCTCACGATTGGATCAGGCCTCTCAGCATCTGGCTGGAAGAAGATAAGACCTGTTATCTCTTCCAACAAACCTGCAACCTCCCTCTGTCCTCCCCGTGATGGAAACAGAGGAAGATGAAATGAGAATCAAAGAGAGGAAAGACAAAAACATGAGCTAAGACTGATATTAAAAAAACAATAGTGGTAATAATGTTTATAAAAGACAACATAAAGTAGAATGTAGAAAGAGTTTCTAAAATATCTGGACTTCTGTTTTTGCTGTCACAACAGTAGTGTTGACAGTAGTACTGTATTTATTAACTAACTAACTTCAGCATTGAAAATGGGCAATATTCATTAGCAAAGGCAACAGATCACAGGAAGTGGCATAATGCGGTAACAATTGATAACTTTAACTGGCAAAACCAGTCCCCAACACACTCTCTTACTGTAATATGTGTGTAAAAATGACATGGTAATGTTGGAAAGTACACTATTGGCCAGCTGTCTAACGACCATGATGAACCATAGTGAAAGGGGGCATTGTCCCAATTCACACAAGAGGGTAATTAATCCTCGTAAAATTGTCCTCCATCCATTCAGATTAAGGCTCATACTTTCCTGTGTTTATATAAGCCTGGTGGAGACAGACAGCAATCATTGTAGTGGAGTATCGACAGAAACAAAGAAGAAGAAGGCACTACATGTGCATGATTCTGTGTCTATGTGGGCGCGCACACACTTACCAAAATGAAAGAAACAAAGGAGAGGAGGTAAACATGCTGAAAGAAAAGAAAAGGTAAAAAAAACTTCTAAGATGCAGGATTGTGGTTGGTGCCGAGACATTTTATGACTCAACTAGTTTTACTACATTCAAGACGTTTCAGAGTTTGTCCAGGGAGAGAACTTGCCTAGTAGCCTCCAAACGGACATCTGTTTCACTATTAGTTTTACTGGCGAGCTTGGATAACCAATCTCAAAAGGCTGCTTATCACCAGGCTGTATCTGGTAACTGCTACAGAATAATACAGCATATAAGCAAAATACCTGTGCTCAAGAATTTCCAAATGAAAGCTACTCTGCTTCTTTATTACATTCTGTCCTCCGATGGGTTTGAAGTGGGACAAAATTAGCATTCATTGTGGTTTTATCTAATTTATTGTTTAGCTATCAGCCATTTCCCCCAGGAAAAATCTTAATGAGTATTTAATTGAAGACATTGATTCATTTGTTGGAGGAAAATATGCTTCATGGATCAGACACTGAAATCAGACAGAGCAATGTGTCTCACTCTCGCTCATTCTGTCTCAGGCATTCACACGGTTTGACACACACTTCTTTAACTCTCTTTATTGGATTATACTGCTTTCAGCCTGTCTTGTTTGTAGAAGCCCAATGTTTTTGTTTTGTTGTTTGGCTCAGTTAGTGATCAGTGAACTCCATTTGACTCCACAATACAACCTAATTGCTCATTTACCATTTAATTGTTCTTCCCAGTTTGCCAAAATACTAGAATGTGTAATCAAGGGCGGGCACGAGTTGCAATAAGCAAAATAAGTTACCATTGAAAGCCGTCATTACTGTGTGGGTGATCATGTGATGCCACAAAGATCTGTTTCCTAAATTTAATTTGGTCTCTGGTGATGGAGTGTAACTTTGAGCTGAAGCAGATATGCATCCAATGACTCTATCTTTGCTCTCATTATTACGCACTATCTGCTGGCTGTTAATTTGATTTTTGTGTGAGCTAATTCCATATTATTTGATCTGAGCTGAGACGAGTCAAATTGTTTAATTACAGTATTTTGGGTAGTGTTACATGGTGTACCATAAATTTGTACTTTTTCTAATTCTGGAGAATTTCTTGTTCATCTTGTGATCAACTGAGTTCTGGTGAGGTAGTGAAAATCTTAGTCAAAGCTGGATAACAAGGATTTCAACATTTTAAATGACAATGACTGAGACATTTATATTATTCTACGTAATATGCAAATATTACCCACGCAGAAGCACACATTGTTGTATACATTTATCATCAGTGTATGCAGGTAACTAGCCATGCAAATTCACCCAGATCAGTTCAATTAGGATTGATGGAAGCTTTGCCTATTTGCCCTTGATTTTTAGTACGCTGTATTGAAATATGCAAATACACATGAGATATTTCTCAGTTTTAATGATTTAATGATTTAGCATCATAGGAATGATTATATCATCTGGCTCACTAAAAGGAAATGACGAAAGATACACAATAATGACAATGTTCAGAGATGTGAAGCGTGAATTTCAGGGTTGCTCTTAAACAGCTGCTTTTATGATTTATACATACAGTGTATCAATGTGGTTCATTTATTATAAGGTAAATTAATTTACTCATAGGTTTGAATCATACACTTTACATGCATGTCAGTGAATGTGCGCGTCTGTTTTGACCCCTACTGTACTAAATATATAGTTTGCCAGAAGATCAGTGAATATTTTGTCTTAAGATACTGAATTTACTGTTATCCACAAATAATGACACTCTTTTGCATCTTTAAAGTCTGTCTAGGTACATAAAAGTAATTCTTAGGAATGACAGAACCCACAGAATGTCTATCTCCAATCAAAACAATGGATTTATAGCTACCAGCATAATCTGCCCTCTAGGATTGAAATTAGTGTCAGACAAAATACAGAGTTTATTATTTTTCGGTGCTGATTTGTATCTGTGAGCAAAATGACAGTAATACAGTCCTGCAGCTGAGTGAAGAGAGGTTGGAGGACATCAGACTGTCACTCCCACAACATAGTGGAAGAATGTCAGCCAAATGTCCTCCAACCTCTCCTCAAACAAGCGTAAGAATGACGTTCTGTCTTAACAGCATCGACATGTGATTTTGTTATCATATGAATTATAATTAGTTTAAAGAAACAGTAAAAAAAAAGGAACATTGGGCCGTCTGGAGCAGACTATATCGTGTCACATCAACAATCCTTCCCCACATATTTGTTATTTTTGTGGCTGCCATTTGGTTTTAAGTGACCCTGAAACGTGCTCATTTTGACAAGAGCATATCTTCCGAAATACAAATTCTAGCTTCCCCAACCTTCACACAGAAATGAACTATGTCATGCAGCTTCTTACTTTCACCAAATGTACGACACATACACACACACACGTAACCAATGTACTAGCTTGTTTTGTCTCGTGAAACACATCCTGGACCAATCACAAGATGATCTGGATATCACTTCTAAATCCACACTGAATATGGAATAAAGGTCAGCTGATGAATTTAAACATCTTATCAAATGTGATTGCGCAGGTCCAGAGAAACTTCCACTAGTTTGATGTGGAAACATGTTCAGAATACTGAATAAAGAATAACGTATATCTTTTGTCTTACAGTTACATTTTGACATTAACAATATTTCTAAAATATATTTTTCGAAACATGGCTGAAGATCTTTAATTTAAATTTTGTGCTTTTTATTTTGTTCTTACCTGACCTTTAAAACCCTTTACAAAATGTTTAATCAATTTTCTTTCTCCTAACGCAATCCCTCTACCTCCTCCTCCATTTGTTTTTCACCTTCCAGCTTCTTCTTTTTATATGTTTAACTAACCCCCACGTCTCACTCGCCATCTCTCACTGCTTCACACCATTTCCTTGCTCTCCCCCATCTTCTTTCTCCTCCCTCCATCACTTTCTGTCTGTGATGAAGGTAGGGAGTTATGAGAGAAAGAGAGAGAGAGAACCAGAGGAGGAGGTTTGAGGGGAGGGGTGGAACTCTATAAGAGCAGCTGCCTTCAGTCTCCATGAAGCCAGAAAAACCACACTGAGACCGAGGGAGGGAAACATACACCGACGAACCCCAACCTGTTTCTGAGGGACCCCGAGAGGCGACTACAATCTCACGCCAACACAGGTAAGAAGATAAAAGAAAAAGGGAGGGAAATGGTGGAGGCTTGACCTCTGACCTTTGATGCAAATCCTTTGGATTCCCCCCCCCCCCCCTCCCATAATAAATATTTGATTAACAGGCATGAAGAATGTAATGAATTGTAAAAAAAAAAAAAAAGAAAACTGTCAAAATTACCTTTTTAGAAAGGACATACTTTAACATTTACTTTCTCTCCTAGTGGTGCTTCTCCTTCCAGCCGTAATCAGACTCTAATATTTATAAGATTAACTGGAACAATCAGACGCAACGATGAGATGTTTGTAATATCTAGTGAATCCCTTATTTCCCCATCATCAGCGGATGCCAGGTGTTTCTGGTCTCAGATTAAGCGCTGCAACTACTGTTGCAATACTGACCTTCTGACCTTTGACCTCTGCACAGCGGATTTCTTACGACACTAATCAAATACTTTAAGTTGGCCTCAGTGATAGACAAGGTGACGTCTCATCAACTGCTGACGCTTGATGTCATAGAATGAATGGTTTGCCTCTATCAGCGCTATTACAGTCTGTCATGTCCATTAACTACTTGCCCTAGGTTAAATACTGCACACTTGAGTGAGTTAAAAGCATAAGGATGCAGGGATGTCCACACTACTGAGAGCTGCAGGCGACACATGCAGTTCGTTTTTTCAGTGTGTTGGTAAAGAAGGAAATGAGAAACATCGTTCTTTCTGATTACTCATTAATCTTGAAGGCCTGATTTAGCGCTGTGCTCACCTGAGTTCTGACTGAAAGGGTCGTCTTTGCAGAGAAATGCTGTCACTTGGTGTTTACACAATATAACTTGAGACAAATGAATGACGGACAATTTATTTAATTGCATGTTGAGTTAATCATTTAAAAAAAAAAAAAATTCATCACCGATTACAATCCTCCTCCAAGCAGCTCATTCCCCTCGTGATTGGATTTACACCAAAAATGATTTGTATTTTATTTACATTTTTAGATTCAATGACAATAAAGCATACCTTTAGAAATTATATTCACTTAGACCTCATTATTTCAGTAGTTAATCTTAACCTACTTGGCAGAGGTAAAGCTATATCAAATGCATGTATTAAATAAAATTCCTGGAGCCACATGGTGATCCGGATCATCACTAAAAGGTTCTAAATTGTTCTTGGTATCTTTATACACCAACCATGAAAAGCAAAAGTGAATCAGACTTGATGTGTATTTTGAAAAGATTTTTTAATCCATAAATAGGGTTTTCAGTGCTAAAATGTTATAGTTTTTTCCTAACCTCATTCTGGATCAGATCCAGAAGAGATTTTGCATGATTGGCATATTGGCTGTGATTTTTGGTGAATAATTTGTATACATATTTTACAAGAAATGGTCCCCCCCCCAAAAAAAAGCCTCATTTATAAGTAATTAGGAAAGTCCAGATTTTTTAATTTGTTGTGTATCTAGACGGGTATCCGGATCACTGCGGATCAAAATTTAATGGGATCAAAGTTAGACCAAGACCCTTCTTCAGATCTTTTCCGTCCAGCGGTTTTTCTATAATCATGCTAACAAAAAAAACAACAACCGAACAGACACACAAACACAGTCAAAAACATAAACTCCTTGGCAGAGGTAAAAACATTATTAACTTTTAATCTAAGTTTTTTAAAGATAAAAATGAACGCCTGTCGATTGGCTTCAGAATGTTGGAAATTAGATGTTGGAGCATAAACCTTCAAATGTGAAGGTGAAAAATAAATGTATTAAAATATATTTACGTCTCTTGTTGTTAACATTTGGACTAAAATAGGAAGATGTCCAGTACATGAGTGGAGGGAAAAGATTACACAAAACATTTAAAACTTTTCTGCAATTACATGTCCAAAATATTGTTTTCAATCGTTCTCCTCCACATCAGTAAAGCCTGTACTGAGAAGCAGATTTAATGTTTAGCAGAGAAAATGATCCTGCACATCGAACATGGTGTTTGAGATAACACATAGAATCATTTAAAGCACCTGCTTACTCACCATTCAATTCTCTGGAAAAAGTCATTATCATTTAAATAGCTGATTGGTGCATGCATCACGTTTCCTCAATCCAGTTTTTCCCTATTGGCTGCAGGCCCTGCCAAAGTCATTTTATTATTATTTTATTAAGCTTCTGTAGGCTGATATCTGCCTCCAACAGAGACTGACTGAAGCTCTAAAGCTGTGCACTTGTTTTACATGTAAGCTTCAAAATCACTGCTTTCAATTTGTTTCAAGAATGGTCTTTTATTTGTTGCCAAGACCAATTTCAGTTGAGACCCATTTCAGTTGAAAGAATGAGGATACATACACACAAACCTTCGTAGAATATTAAACTTGCTCTGTAAAGGCAACAGGGACAAAGCATTTATTTTATTTTCTCTCGTCTTTTGTCTATGGTAGTAGGAGTTATGTTTAGGATTATTTAGGTTTAGGAAAGTCAGATAAGGAAACTTTGGTGAACTTGTTTTCGTACCTCTTTGATCTTCCTTCAAGCTCCTTTTTGTATTCTCTGTAATCTGGCATTTGAAAAAAATATATATTTTAGAATAGAATTATGACAGCAGACTAAATTTGATGCAATTTGTCACACTACTGACTGTACTGCAACAAAGCATTCCCATAGCTGAACACC
This sequence comes from Brachionichthys hirsutus, assembly GCF_040956055.1. Taxonomy (NCBI): domain Eukaryota; kingdom Metazoa; phylum Chordata; class Actinopteri; order Lophiiformes; family Brachionichthyidae; genus Brachionichthys; species Brachionichthys hirsutus. The sequence continues at coordinate 556,610 of NW_027180317.1, read as the reverse complement.
ATTAAAGAAACTCAGTATATAAACCTATGAAATAATTAATACTAATCACAAATGATGGCTTTTTCAAACATCACGGAGCTCACATAAAGAGATACTGTACAAATGCAATCTAATATCCATCCATTCAATTTCTACAAAAATAAAAAGATATACAGTGAGCAACTAATTTTGCACGTTTACACATGCAATAGTCCTCCAATAAGATTTTTAATTCCTTACATTTATATTTGTTACATCCACCTAAATGGAATGCAGGTGTCAGAAATGTTGTTAGATGGTTATTGAAACTGTTTTTTAAAGACTTTTTCTTAATATCCTAAAACATGTGTTTACATAAATAAAATTGCATATTAATATATTATTATGTATCATATGTAATATGACACTTAATAAAAGTAATGACTGTAGTAGTTGTTTTGTTACTGTCTGGACATTTTTCTGATGCTTTCTCTGATGAAAATTAACCCCAGTAAAAAAAAAAAAAAAAAAAACTAGAAATATAAAGTAGATGTGAAAGTATCAAGTCACAGGTCAGACAATCCCGTTGTATTTTAGGAATGGATTTTGTGAATAGATTAATTTCTGTGACATAACTGGTGACCTCTTCGGCATGTTACATGCTACAGCTTTGTTCCATTTATGTGTGAAATACATCAAATATGACAGAGGAGGAAAGAAAAGAAGAGGTGAGTGGGTAAGACTTAAAGAGGCAGAGATGATGGTAGTGGTGAGGAATCAGGAGGTAGATAGTTTATGTAGGTAGTGACAGACAATTGATATTATAGATTAGATATTTTCAGTCAACCTGAATGGAAGTATAGATTTAGTGTCCTGAAATGTGTCACATCAATGACCAGCTATCAGCATTAAAACAAAGCGCACAATGTGTTTTGAGTGGGTTTGGGACAAGCTTTCAATCACACTGACTTTTCTGACAGATAAAGTAGCCTGTAATCTGGCTCTAGGCAAATAGCATTTAATTACCTGTCAAACTGATCCATCAAATAACAAAACCAACATCACGAACACACTTACTTATTTTTACATGTTAACCATGGCCCTTCTCAGGAGAAGTGATTGTTCCTCATTTTAATTATTATATCATATTTAATCCTACAATGTTTAATAATGTTCAGTACTATTTAATCTCCTTCATTGTTTTAAGCGTATTTCATACCTTTATATATTAAGATTCAGCAAAAGGTTACAACGTAATTAAAATAAAATAATTGGATATTTCAATTGGATATTAATATCGACTGGATTTGAACTACATTGAACTGTTAAATTAGATTTAAATTGAGAAATGAAGGAACTTGCGATGCAAATACCAAACGACAGAATAAGAAGCACCCATACAAGAGAATTAGCCACCCAGGGGCATAGCGTACTAAAAAAAACACTTTAAAGAGATCAAAAGCACAAGATGGAAGTCCAGTGCTGCACCGTTCATCCAAGCGTGAATAATCCAGCGTTAAGTCGCTGTCCAGGCTGGAAGTAATTTATTTTGTACTTCCTGTTCTTGATGGGAAAATGTAAATAAAGGAGGAAAATAATGGCAGAAACAGTTGATAACGGTGTGAGGCAACTTGAATATATTTTTACTTAGAGTGAGTCATGAGTTGTGCAATGACAAGACTTTGACTGGAATATACAGTCTGTTTCATATCGTCTGTTAACGTGTACTCATGGTTCAGATTCAAATGTGCCACAATATTTAGAATTATACCATTATTAAAAAAGACAGGCCACATCTCCTATGCTGATATTTCCACTCATAGAAGTGCTATTAATATTTTGATTGTCTGCAGGGTCTTGAAAAGTATTTCTACTTTCTATAAAAGGCCAAAAGTTATATGTTGATGAAAAATACATCTAAATCTGTTACATGTTTTGATAGGAATCATATTTTTCATATCTGTCCAATAATAAAAGCAACATCCGATATAGTGTTATGTTTCCAGTGCCAATAATTTCGTTGGTGTTATTTTACTTGACACAGGGAGCAAAGTGATGCCATTGTGATGACATCACCATACTGTATGCCCTGGGCACAGTAATACAATAACTGATAAATAAAAAATGTTGTCTTCATGTGAACAAACCTTTTTAACTGTATAATGCTTATTATTGTAATTATTGATAAAAACTGATTATAGAGGATTTGTTTTTACATTATCTAGTACAATGTTTTTGCTCCTGTTGTATTATCAGAGATGTTGTTTCTATGATTTGTCTGAATACTCGAGTATTAGAACATATTAACAAAACAAATCACCATAGGATTTATGTAGCAAAATGCTAATCTTCCAGCACCAGCTCCTGGTATTTGGAGTCAGATATAAAATATCTGACTCCAGAGGTTTCTTTCATCTTCTATATTTGTTATCTGCGGGACTTCAGCACAGTGCCAAACAGTAATCCCTTAATTAATTGGTTAATTTAATGGTTAATCAGGTAATTAAAGAGTAATTGGGCCTTCAGGGCTGTCAAGAAAGTCATCACTGTAAGGCCTCACTGGTCTGATATATGAGGGAATTAAGAAATGTATTTAGAAATCACTCCTTGACTAGTTAGTTATAAAATGATCTAATTCTTACCAAAGAAATTTCATTCTCATTCTCATCAGCCTCAGCCAGTCAACATACTAAGATGAACATACATGACACTAAGAAAGAAACTCAATTTTCAATACATTCACCGGGATTCTCTATCAGGTTTGACATGGTCTGGCATAGAACTCAGGTTTTATCTCCACTATGGCCACAGCTCAGTAGAGATGAGGAGGAGTGAAGTCTCCTTAATGTATTATCGCTAATGATGGCAGCTTATTTCTGGAGGCAGGGTCAGTGAGACGAGGATGGCAGATACGATCTACGGTGGCCAAATGAACATGCCCGAGCTGTTCGTCTAAATCTGAATGCCATCTGCCAGCCTTGTCCCACCCTTATCTGCTCTACAATATCACCGCCTATTGCTGCTCTGCTCCAGTGCCCTTCACTGAAAAACCCATTTTATCCCTGTCAGGCTAGAAATTTGTTCTTTTCTTTATCTCAATGACAGAGAAGTGAATACTTTTGATATATATATATTTTTTAAAGCTGCCACACTTTACAGCCTTTCAACTATAGTAATTTAAAAAAAAATCAAAGCTTTCATAAAATAGTGCTTGATGGAAGACAAACTAATTCTACTTACTGTTTCATAAATAGATAATAACTTCCTATAGTTAAAAGAACAGAAAAGGTACTGTGTGGGTGAATTTTTATTTGACTGTGTCAATCAAGGTACTATGTAATGAATTTCTGTATGCATAATACAGAGAATACATAATATGTGTATGCATCTTAAAAGCTTGAGTATTCATGTACCGGTATCTGTGTGTCGCGTACTTGTGTGACTATTACGTGTGTTTTGTGTGTGCTTGCCATGGTCGTCATAGTAATGTGGAAATAAATGTATAGCGCTTTATATCTTCAACAGGCACTTCATTAAAATATGTACATTTATAACTTTAAACATACATGTTAGGTTAATAATACAATTTCTTATCAAATACAGTTTCTTCAACACAGTGGCTTACATATATGCTGAGCATAAAAATTACAATTTCCAAGAAATTTGTGAAAAGTGAGAAAGGTTGTATCAAATTGTTGTTATGAAATTGTGTGTTTGTTCTGTCCTTTGTTGTGCAGCCGACGCTGGGACCATGAGGACTGTGGTGGCTCTACTGCTCCTTTTTTTATGTGATTCTGGACAGGCTGACTGCCGGACAGACTGCCTGTCCTGCAGCAACATCCTTTCCAAACCGCTCGATTTCAACACCATGGTGAGAAAACATTTTTGGAACGTTCCAGATTAAAAAAAATAAATGAAAAATATCCACATTTGAATGGCTTAATGGGACATTTGAAAAAAACAATGACTGTTATCAGTGATGTCTGTGCTTTTCCAATGTCCAATAGCAAATCTAGCTGTTGTATTTTTATTTTGCAATAGAGGAACATAATAATAATATAAAACATAACATAATATAAAATAAATTAAATGAAGGTTCATTTAAAAGTTATAATCTGGCAAATCTTCCATCTAAAAGAAATCTGGACTGCACCGTCACTCCAAAATAGCCCCTCAAACAGAAGCAAAACAAAAGAAATAAAAATGAAAATGAAAACAAAAAAACAACTCAAAACACTAAAAACTTCCACAGGGCTCTTATAATTTAAAAAAGAAACGCCCTCTTCATCCCAGCCTCCCTTCCCTTCTGTACTGTCTGTGACTCTGTGACTTTTAATTTGTTGTGCCTAATTGATTCCTGGGGAACGATGTGTGTTTATCCTCTCAGTGCTTTTGCCTGGTGGTTGTTTCACTTGATGGCATGTTTGTGTCTCTCAAAGGAAAAGACATCGCAGAGCACGCGACTTCAAACACGAAACACTGCATTGTGTTGCTTAAAGACAGTTGTCAAAGGAGGATGTAATTTGAAAGGTTGCATGTGACCAGCAACCAGCAACCTTTTGAATTACATCCTCCTTTAAAGAATCAAAATTTGCTCCTTATTTCCATCACACTTTTCTGGGTGTTACTTGTAAATTGATAAGGGATCAGAACATGAAAACAACAGCGGATGAACTCAAAGTAATGCAGCATTTCATGCATAGAAAAAGACTTCAGACTTATTCTTTGAGATATGTCCCCCATAATAACAATCTGCACACTCAGCCACTGAAGTGGAAGATATAAGTGACAAATGACATTGAGATCAAATCAATACCCTTCTGTCATTTTGATTTTTGTTGTTAAGGTCTTTCCACTTTCCACACAAATAAAGGTTTTTCATTTATTTACCGGTATGTATTTATTTGTGCATCTATTGTTTTCTACATTCCCCAAGGACATCTATATCTTCCTCAATTTAATTAAGAAAAAAAAAATGCAATCCCCAAGGTTTCATTTCCATTTCCAGTCTTTAATGACTGAGCTGACCTGACCTAAATAAATATATAAGGACGACTTGTTGTCTTTGCCAGGTGTGTCTTGCTGAGTGCCACAACAACATCTCCCCATCCTCCTACTGGGACTTTTGTCGTAAGGTGCTCTCCTCACAAATTTCCTCACTTAGTGGTACCGTGTGGAAAAGATCTCAAGAGGAGGTGGAGGCCATTTATCCTGAGGAGAAGGAACAATTGGATGGAGGTCTGCTGCTCCCAATTGCTTTGCAGCGGTTCGATCATGTGACCGGGCCTCTTGGTGTGAATGAAGGGGCTCTGGGCACCAGGGGCAGCCAACTGAATACTGCCTATAACTCTCAGAATACCCTGTCTCTTGAGGATGAGGATGAGGATGAGGATGAGGAAGGGCTAGGAAAAGGGGCTGATAGAGAGGGCGATGCCGATCTGAAGCTTTCCAAGAGGTTTGGCGGCTTTGTCAAAGGGAGGCACGGTTACAGGAAGCTGTTGTATCCAGGAAGATCTTACCAAAAGAGGTATGGCGGCTTCATCGGCATTCGGAAATCAGCCCGCAAGTGGAGCAACCAAAAACGGTTCAGTGAGTTCCTGAAGCAGTACCTCGGGATGAGCAGTCGGGCCACTGAGTTCAACAGCGTGTCAGCGGACCTGACCCAACAGAATGAAGTTTAGCAGAGGGCACCTCTAAATCATAAAACTAGTTCCTGTTGTATTTTCACTGATTTTATTTTACTGAGTACAAACAAGAGTTAAACAAATTCAAAAATAAAATATAACTAAACCCTTCCTCTTAGATTATCAATCAATTTTACTGATATACAAACAATTTACCTTGTTGCATAAAATCAGACCATTTTAAGGCTCCCTGACCACTAGTTTGTCCTCTTAAGGGTTAGGGTTAGGGTTCTGTGAGACTACAGGCCCCCTGTTCAGCTCTGGATACTATGAGTCAGACCTCACTGCCCTTATGGGATGCACTGTTTAAAAAGTCATGCTTCATTTATTCAGACACCCACAAACTTGACATCAAGAGCTATGAAGAGAGCTCTCATTCAGGGGATTCCTAGAAGTGTAGTTCCAAAGTGATTTGCAGTCAGTTATAGAATATACTTTCCATATTAATGTTATTTGTGATTACTTTGGCAGCGTTATTGCTTTTCTAATCACCTGTACATTTTTGCATATTAAGCCCTGTGTCGGGTCGTCTGTAAGAGTGATAAATCTTGTTCAGTGGTTACCTTTGTTTCTTTTTGAAGGGTGGTCGTACTTTATCTTGAAATTGTGTGAGAATCTGTTCTTCTCTGATGGGACCACTGGGTTTATTATACTACCATCTTTTGGCAAGAAAATGCATAACCCACTCTCTTCTAAAGGACAAAACCATTGTTTGCTCATGAATTGTCATTATGGGTCGGGCAGTGATCTAAAATGTATATGATTTGTGGTAATTAAATGAAAGCATGTAAAATACAACCAAAAGTCTGTGTCAAAAGACATCTGAGTCAGGAAGAAAGATGAAGTGAAGGACTACACAACCCTCAGTATGCATGCATATATGCTACTAATCTCTGCCAAACTGATGTGATTTACAATGTAAAAACTGCGTGTGCTATTATCTTCTTCAGCTTGTTATGGCGTGCTCAGTATGAAAACTTGTAAATAGCTGGACTTAAATATGCCATTAAAAAATAGTTTACTTTTCTTTTCTTTGTGGTTTCTAATGCAGCAACTGATTCTGTGTCATGAAGTGTTTTGTTCTTATTATATAGAAATGCAGGTGAGTTTCTTGAATTTCTGCTTTTTGTAGATCAGTTGTTAAAAGACAGTAAGGCCTATGCCAGTCAGATCCGAGCACCCCTCAGTGGTCAGTCCCGCATGTCTGACAGATTAAAAATAAAGCAATACAGGGGTAAAAGTGGCCCTGTGATGAGCTGGTGTCCTGACCGGGGTGTATGTGACTGTTAATGATATCGCAGGCATTCTAATTTCCCTCCTTATAAAATAAAAGAAGTAATCTAAAATGGCACATAAGCAACTATCTGGGAAAAAATCTGCGACACAAAAAAGAATAATATTTTCTATAAATGTTACCACTATATAGGATTATGGGAAAACATAGTCAGGCTTTTTAACAAATTTATTTGGAAGTCAGAAACATTATTTTATATTGTTAATTTAGCAATTATATTATAATGTAATCTTGTCTGGTCACTCACAGCGAGAAAACCGACTCACATCGAGGAAAAGTAGCCACCTTTTGTTTTTACCAGACATTGGGTGCCAACCTAAAGCTACCCTGATGTTTATTTATTTATTTATTCATTTATTTGATGTACAATTAAATGGAATACAATGGTAAATATGTAAATGCGACATTGCTATGTAATGTGAATTCAAACATAGCTTTATTAATTGGCCTTTAATAGCTAGCGAAGGATTTTATTTTGAAAGTTGCCGCCGGATGTGTCTGTCGATGACGTGTTTCGACGTACTGCCTGCTGTAGCCAAACAAGACTTCTGTCATATCACCGAGCTGCTGGGATTCACCTCTAGCCTTTTAATAACGCAACAACTGGACCCGGTTGATTCGGTGAGTTTGAAGTTGTTGCGAACAAGAAACGTCAGGGAAAAAGACAGCAAGGTTGATGTTTGTTTACAGCGAAAGATAATCAGCATTAACTAGGCCAAGCTATGCTCGCTAGCTACCAGTGCTACTGTCGCTAAAACCCTCGAAGCTAAAAACAAACAAACAGGACAATGGGTTTTTTTAATCGCTTTTGCCCAAATGTGTAGGTTAACAAGTTTTATTATTATGTCAAATAAAAAGTTTATGAAAATATGAATACTTTACATTGTTAGGCAAAGCTAGACAAGTGGCTTTTCTTGATAACCTCAGCGGTGCTTCTGCGCTAACAGACAACGCTAACGCTGCAAATGTCGTTCTTCAAAATCTACAACTTAAGATTTGCGCTATGACTTCGCATTTTGTAGCCTTGACTTCTTGAACGTGTGTGTGTGTCTGGGGGGGGGGGTCTCAGAAAGCACAGCTATGTGCAGCTGTGTGCTGCGCTCCAGGGCTCTGTCCCCAAGGCTGCTGCTACCCCCCAGTAGCTACAGACTGAGAGACAGAGGCTTCTTGACCTCTGGCCATTGTATGGCCGTCAGCGGAGACCCCCAGATGCTGCCATTACCCAGCCAGGCCCGTGTGGTGATCTGTGGAGGAGGCATCGTAGGGACATCGGTCGCCTACCACCTGGCCAAACTGGGCTGGACTGATGTGGTGCTGCTGGAGCAGGGCAGGTGAGACAAATACATACATTTCCACTCATAGTTGGATTCATCTTGCTCTGCCAATGCTGTATTTCCTGCCCTGTTATCCTCTTGGCAGACTTGGAGCAGGAACAACCAGACTGTGTGCTGGTATTGTCAGTGTGGCCAAGCCTATTTCCATTGAATGTCAAATGGCAAACTATTCTATCAGTCTTTACCAACAACTTGAGGAGGAGACGGGAGTCAAAACAGGTCAGCCCATTCGATAAACAATTCCACTCATTTAATTGACCCCATTCATGACGGTTTATGATATAACTAAGTATTAATAGCGCTGGTATAATTTGCTCCAAACATTTTCAGATGCTTTTTATTTTATTTATATTATCTAGTTTACTTCAATTTATAATTTTGTCTTCCTATGATGATAATATTTCAGGCAATAAAGTAAACAGTCACTGAATACAAATTATTTTGGATTTATAATTCTCTTCAAATGAATATATTTGAATTATTAGTATTTTGACATTACTTTTTATTTGAGTGGTGCCTCGAGTTCTTGGTTTTTGTGTCTTTTCTGTGTGTTCTAGGTTACGTGAAGACGGGATCTCTGTGTCTGGCCCAAAATCATGATCGCTTCATCTCTCTGAAGCGCCTGGCATCCCGACTAAAGTAAGACTCAAAAACCTCATCAGTACTCAGTCGCAGTTCCTTGGCATCATCTACAGCTTTTAATCACAATTCAACTCGCGCTCCAAGTTTCACAAGGACATTGAATAAATTTTAATGTCCAGCCACAAATTCTTGACTGAGGTCTTGACTCTATTTTGGCCACTAAGGGACATAAACGTTTTGCTTGGTGGTTGCACCATATTCCAAGTATAGAGCTTAAATATATTAAAAAGGAAGATTATTTTTACACTTTGTATATTTTTATTACTGGTACAAAATCACATCTAAATACAGATATGTGCTTGTCATCTATACTTGAGTTGAACATTCACATCCTAACTAAAGGAGATTAACAGTTTATTGTTTTCATGATGTTGTTTAGGATGAAGTACAATAAACTCCAGCCTGATTTACCCTCATCTTTCTTGTTTTGTCCATCCTTAGAGTTATGGGAATCAGTTCAAACATCATTAAGCCAAAAGAGGTGACCAAACTCCACCCCCTTGTTAATATTCATGACCTGCTGGGGGCCCTCCACCTGCCTGACGATGCTGTGGTGTCACCGCCTGATGTTAACCATGCCATGGCTGTGGCTGCTGCTGGTCATGGTGAGAGAGTCAAACTCACAACTGTCCTTTTTTATTTTTTTTGGTGGATCATAAATAAACCTTCACAGCAAAATGGTTTATAAGCCAGATGTGAAACTCATCGTTTAGTTTAGTCGTCATACATATAATAAAACAAGGATTTTACGTTTGACGTCTCTTACGTCTCTGTTTTTCACATCCTATTCAGGAGTTCAGATTCTAGAACGAACCGGCGTTCAGCAGGTCCTGATAGAGAGGGGTCAGGTGGTGGCCGTGGAGACCGACCGTGGCACCATTGAGTGTGAACGCTTCATCAACTGTGCTGGACAGGTAAAAGTAATGTTGGGATTTGGCATACAACAAGTCACGATACCGCCTCACACTCAGGTGTCTGTGATGATTGAGTCTGACACATGTCTCTGCTTCAGTGGGCTTATGAGCTTGGCCAGGCCAGTGAGAAGAAGGTGTCTATTCCTCTTCACGGCTGTGAACACTTCTACCTCCTCACTAAACCGCTCCAGGAGCCTCTTCCACTCAACACTCCAGGTTTTACAATCAAACCCTTTCTATTGTTACAGGGGGTGTCGATCATTGATTTGTGATTCATTTGCAACTTAATTGACTTTTGCTATTTTGCTACAAGAGAATGATGGAGAAGAATAAAATGCAAACCTGGATTCATTGAGTTCATTAATTTGAAAGTGTTTGGCACTGAAATTATTTACTCGCCTGGTCCTTTTGGTAAAACAGTCTGAACATGGACAATGAAAATAATTGTTTACATTCAAAGTGATTATTTCTGTTGTTGCTCTGTCACATGAGGCAACAGGGTGATTAGAAACAACCACAGGGCAGATGTGCTCATGCTGTGTTTCGTGTTCAGTGGTGGTGGATATGGACGGCAGGATATACGCTCGGCCGTGGCAGGGAGGCCTTCTGTCCGGGGGCTTTGAGAAGAACCCCAAACCCATCTTCACCGAGGGCCGCAATCAGCAGGAGATCCAGAACATGCAGGAGGACTGGGACCACTTTGGTAATGGAGGGGAGGGAGGAGGCTAGCTTCAAAATGAGACTTAGTACAGTGTGATAGAAGTTAGCTTCTGTTTTGTTTTTTAAAGTTGATATTTGATCAAACTAAACTGTCACAAGGTTGTAAAATGTTGGTATTCACCATTTGAGAGAGACCATTAAACACTTCAATTTGAGGAAGAAAAAAATGCTCGTGAATTCTGATCTCAATTCTATGTTTTCCAGATTTGTGTAGCACCAGTTAAGTATTTAATTCTACGTTTTGGTCTGAATCTCTTGGAATCAAATTGTAGTTGACTCCTTAACATCACTATTCTAAATGCGGATTATTCAGCCTCTAATCCTAATGCGTTATTAGAAATGATTGTCTGTCCACCCATCCATTTGCTTGTAGACGAGACGACCTCAATCAACATGGAGAATGGATCCTAAACTTTATAAAGGAACAGGTCACAGATTTATTGGAACACTGAGTATCTTTATTTCACGCTGATATATACGGTTCTGTCTCGCTTAACTTCAAATATTCATTTTGGATTTTATATTGTGATTTGTGACTTATATTTAGTCCAATCTTATTTTCACTCGCCAAAAAGATATCATTTTGGTACTGATGACCTTGGACATCTTTTTATTTTTTATGTGGAAATGAACAAGGCCCTGTCGGCCTTCATTGTTGTGGGAGATTTTGGGTCTTGTGCCAGACAACATTTCTTTTTATAAAAAGGGGTTATGTGGAGCCAGTCCAAATGTAGATGAAAACAGCTTTCTATAACTTATACATTGTTATTATAATGATGCATTGCAGTAAAGAACAACATTTGCTTGTTGCCAGCATAATGGGTCAAAAGGAAAAGGGGCCAGTTTGGGTTTGTTGGTCGAGCAGTTGTTTCAGTACAGGCATGTTCTTGAATGTCACCTACCCTCATATAGCTGCAGACACTCGTGCACACTGTTGGCCTTGACGTTACGCAAGTAATCTGAGAATGCTCATGAAGCCGTGAAGACAGCGGTATATCTCTTTAAAGTACATCAACACACAGTCACCCTCAGCTGACATCACTTGTTACAGTTCTGTTTTTGCTGTTCAAGCGACATGCATTTGAGGGTTGTATTTTATAAGTTGTACTTGACAAAGTTGTTTGTGTCGGTATAAATGAACTTGGTTGGACTCAATACCAGCTCAGTTTACACGAATGACTAGAAGCTTCAATAAGAAGCAAAAACAGGGACGTCTCAGGTTTTTCTCCTCACTTGGTGGATCACATCTGTGAATAAAGATAAATAAGCGTTTCACGTCCGGTGAATCGGTTTGGTGTAGAAATGTCAATAATTAGGGGTTTTTTAACCTAATATTTTAATTCCTGATCATCTGGGTTATAAACATAAATAGTGAAATATAACCATAATATTCTTAATTAAACTACTTCTTGTGTTTTTAGACTGATTTGTCAAAACAGTCGGGGATCGCTTTAACAGAATTATTTGAATAATCATGTGTGCCTGGCAGGTATTCATTTTGGAGAATATCTTAACATAGCAAATTTACTGTCCTTTACCTGCAGAGCCAATGTTGACTGCCCTGCTGAGAAGAATGCCGGGACTTGAGACTGCAGAGATCAATCAGCTGGTCAACTGTCCAGAGTCCTTCACTCCTGATATGCGCTGTCTGATGGGCGAGACGGCGGGTATCTCTGGCTACTACGTGCTGGCAGGGATGAACTCCTCTGGCCTGGCCTTTGCTGGTGGAGCTGGCAAGTAAGCACGGAAATGAGAGGAAAACCTCTCTGGATCTGTGAGGACACGCATGATAAACCAATTTATTGTCAAGACGAGTCTGCATTTTATTCTACAATTGAAGCTCTTTTATGTGCATATAAACCAGCCTCAGTTTTTTTTTTTTTATGCCATTGTTTAGCACTGTGAGCAGAATATGTGTATTTGTGCAAATCGCAAACAAAATCTTTGGTGGGTTTGATATCAGGTACCTGTCAGAGTGGATAACCTTTGGCTACTCCACTGCCAACGTCTGGCCACTGGACGTCAAACGCTTCGGCAACCTGCAGAGCAGCAGAACCTTCCTGAGGCACAGAGTGATGGAAGTCGTGCGTGAGTGAGGAGCTCTTTTTATACTTGATGTGTCCAGTGTGACCAAATGATTTAGGAATAAAGACTTTTTCAGTATCATTTGTCCTGTCATTGTATGTTTGTGTCCAGCTCTGCTGTTTGAACTGAAGGTTCCTCGCTGGGACTTTCAGACTGGCCGCCAGCTGAGGACCAGCCCGCTGTATGACCGTTTAGACACCCAGGGAGCTCGCTGGATGGAGAAACATGGCTTCGAAAGACCTAAATACTTTGTTCCTACAGGGAAAGGTACAGATTTCAAAGCAGAAGGTGGAGCTTTGTGACTTTGGCTTATGATTTAAGGTAGCCGAGTCAAATCAAACGTCTGTACTTTAGTTGAGTATTCTCAACATTTCATTGCATGCGACTGACTGGTATTTCCCTGCTCTGCTGTATACGTGAGTGTAGATCTGCTCTCTCTGGACCAAAGTAAGACGTTCTACAAGCCTGATTGGTTTGACATTGTTGGCGCAGAAGTGAAATGCTGCAAAGAAGCCGTCTGTGTCATTGACATGTCCTCCTTCACCAAGTTTGAACTAACTGTAAGTTTTGGTGCGCCACTTATGAAGTCGAATTAACTGGCAATTCCTCTTGCTTTTCCCCTAATGAGTTCAAATGTAACAGTTTATTGGTTTCAAAACAAAATGTTTATAAAATGATCTGTATTTTGCCAAATAATTCCAACATATTATCAAAAGGTTCTTTCCAGGGAAGGTATCAGTTCTTTGTTACTGATGCAGCAGTAAATTTTAAACGAAGGAACTTGCTTGCCTGTGATGTTAAAGTGATGGAAGTCTAACCCTCTGGTCTGTTCTGATATGCCAGTCAGCAAACGACCAAGCTCTGGACCTGCTTCAACATCTGTGTGCCAACGACCTGGATGTCCCTGTTGGACATATTGTCCACACTGGCATGCTAAATGAGAGAGGGGGGTACGAGAACGACTGCAGTGTGGTCCGCATCAGCAAGAATAGGTCTGCAACCCTACAGACAGTAATTCTAGTCCCTCTGTTTACATATACCATTTAACTAACATACTGGTCTCCTTTCCAGCTTCTTCATCATTTCTCCAACCGACCAGCAGGTGCACTGTTGGTCGTGGATAAAGAAACACATGCCGAACGACCCAAACCTCCACCTAGAGGACGTCAGCTGGAAGTACACTGGTAAGGACACGCACAAATGTTGCTGAGGACCTGAAGTGGTGTCGCCATCTAGTGGTCAGATCTTATTAAAGGGTCGGTGGACGGGTTCAGCATCAAACCTGTTAAGAGAGAGGATCTGACGTCAGCAAGCAGGTGGATTATTAATCTCAACAATGTAATATGAAGGGTTTGCAACAGCCAGCCTATATTCTGTGTTCTACACATGAAACAAAAACTTGAGATCTTGATCCCAGAATCTACCTGTGTCATTGTACAGGATTTACGACCCCCAATATTCTTTTTATATTTCAATGGAAATTCATAGTTTTATGTTTTGTTTTTATTAATATTAGGCTTTAAATGGTAAAAAGAAAAACTCACGGGTTGAATTTTGTTCATTCGAGGGTCTTTCTGCAGCATTTATTGCTCTGCTCCTTTACCCACAGCTTTAAATCTGATTGGACCCCGGGCAACGGACGTTCTAGCTGAGCTGTCGTATGTGTCTATGACGCCAGACCACTTCCCCTCCATGTTCTGTAAGGTAGGAAACCAAGGCTAGATGCAGACTCTCACCAATAATAATGCCTATAATGGTGATATTATGCGTTGAAGTACGTTGAGTGTTGCTAACAGTAGCACAAGTGTTTGACAGTGACCGTCTGTGTTCACAGGAGATGAGTGTTGGCTATGCCAACGGCATCAGAGTGATGAGTATGACTCACACTGGGGAACCGGGCTTCATGCTCTATATACCTATAGAGGTGGGTTCACATCTGCACTCCCATATTAATACATACAAATGTCATCAATATTGTACGGGACGGTTGATAACCGATTTTCAGAAATACAGTTCATGAAGTCTAAAACAGTATTTTCCACTCCTCCTCCTGACAGTATGCTCTGCATGTGTACAACGAGGTGATGTCAGTGGGTCAGAAGTATGGAATCCGTAATGCAGGGTACTACGCACTGCGCAGCCTCCGCATCGAGAAGTTCTTTGCTTTCTGGGGTCAGGACCTCAACACCTTCACCACCCCGCTGGAGTGTGGACGAGAGTTCAGGGTGAAGTTTGACAAGGTTTGTCCGGCGGTCAACAATCGCTGCAATATCAGTGTGGATTATGTTTCTGCTCTTTGAAGATGAGAGGCTGGCTGTAGAATAATAATCAGTAAAATGCCATCTGCTTTGCTAAACCATGAAACATCTGTGTTGTGCTGGAAAAATGATCACCAAGCTGCACCTGCAGGCACAACAGGTGGCGCTTCGCACAAGCGGTGGTAAAGTTCATTCTGAAAATGGGGAAGCGTCAAGTCGGCTTTCTGCTTCACACAGCAAGAATGTCGGAGCAGTATTAATGAACCGGTTTCCCAGAATCCCTTCAGATGATTAGTCACCTGCCGAATCTGTACCTGCACTGTGAAGATGTAGGGAAAGAAAAGTTGTTTACTGGTGCCCTCAACAGAGCTATGCAGTATTAGCATTTATCTTTAATAGTTTTTAGGTCACATCCCATAATAACTGATGCTGCTCTTCCTTTATTTCCACTTCTGAACTCCCCCATTCCCCACAGGACACAGATTTCCTCGGTTGCAGGGCGTTGCTGCAGCAGCGTCAGGACGGCGTGTTCCGCAGGTTCGTCATGCTGATTCTAGAGGACCACGACACAGAGCTCGATCTGTGGCCCTGGTGGGGCGAGCCCATCTACTGTAACGGTCAGCTAGCTGGCGCAACCACCAGCAGCGCCTACAGCTACACTCTGGAGCGCCACGTCTGCCTTGGCTTTGTGTCTCCTCCACCAAGCCCAGAGGGGCTCCCCACACCCATCACTCCAGACTTCATCAATCGTGGGGACTACGAATTGGACATTGCTGGCCAGCGCTACTCAGCCAAAGCCAAACTTTACCCCTTCAGCTCCCTCTTCACCCAGCAAAAGCGTCGCAAGGGTGACATGGAGCTCAACAACCTCCAGGGCAAGTAAAGTAATGGACTGCCTCGCCGTGGTGACGGGCTTGTGACCGACACTCCTTCAGTTCACCAAATCCACTCCTGCACTTGCCTTGCAGTCCTGTTTTCTAGCTCCTAATCCGGGGGCTTTACGCACAATCACTCCTTTCCCGCTAATATTTAACTTCCACTGTGTTTCTCCCTCCTTTTAAAGTGCAATATTTAAGAGGCGTTCAGCTGTATGAAACGCAGAGGGCCTGCATTATTCTGCAGTTCTTCTTCAGCACTCACAATCAGACTCCAGGCAGTGTTGACGACTTGTGCACTGGGACAGCCTGCAGTTTAGTGTCGTCGTCAGGGCAACGTCGACGTGTTGAGGATTCTTTGTGTTGTTCACTTGAAATCTTCCAGGAAGGATCTGGACTGACAATCTTCTCTAGTGGTGCTGCAGTCACTATAAATAGGCATTAATTCTAATGCGCAAATGCCGACAGTCAATGTAATAGATTACTAATCCTACAAATGGTGTATTTGCTACCGTGAAGAATAAAAGTGATGCCATATTTGGATACTCAATACTCCCGACGACGACCATCGCTGCTGTATTGTCTCTAAAAATGAAGGGCTAGCACCTCACAGAATTCCCTTCTCATTCTAGTGTTGAGGCGTGGAAAGATTGTGGAACTCATTACCATTATTATCACAAGTAACACTTTGTGTGCGCTGCCCAGTTCTCCCGAGTCATGTTGAAATGACTTTCCAGGCTCTCGAAATCAAAGCAAAGCAAAAATGACTCTTTTCCTTTGGGAACGTCTTTATCATCAACGTTCAGCTGTCCTGCTGTTATTCAGCCGTGAGCTGAGTTTCTAATGTATTCAATTAAACCAGTTGTGTTTTGTGGTTGTTCTGAAGTAGAATTGTTCTTGATGCCCAGATTGATGCATTCCTGAGTGTTTAGCGAATGCTGAAGGAAGACTGGGAATTTTGCGACTGGATCATATCTCCCATTGATTATTCGTCTGATCCAGAGTTGACGTGTTTGTATAAAGGAGGGACTTCATTTCTATTTGAAATAAAGTGATGTATATTTTGTATAAAAGCTCTATTTTCAGACCTGGGCTTGTTTCCAGTCATTGACTGAATTATCTGTACTCTGGTGTAGTTTTGACTTGTATTTTTTTTGTGCATAATCTCAAATGTCAATATTATCTGTCAGCAGCCGTTTCATGTTTTCCTGCTGGTACAAAGTAAAGTCCTTCAGTCAGAGCTTTAATATGTGGGTGCATATTGTTTTACTCTATCTTATTTATTAGAAGTGTGCTTTAGGAGGGAGGGAAAGCTAAGAGGAAAGTACGAAAAGCACAATTCACACACTGCTGCAGGAACATCAGGAACTCCCAAGTCAATTAAATTAAATCCAGACTATGAATTTAAAATAAAAACAGGAATTTGATACACAAAACACTTTATTAGAATATTATAACAGCCATTTCCTCCTCTGCAGTGCTTTCCAGTTTGCAGAGGTCAAAGTCTTCTAGCTTTCCGTGGGCGGCATCCATTGTGTGGCACGGGGGTGGTGTCAGTGATTGATACAACCTCCAGGCCTCCCATAACCAGGCCTTGGATTGCTGACTGCACAAAAGAGAAAAACACATTCATTAAAAAAATCTAAAAGAAACAGATCGAGGAGTCTAAAACTCTCAAACTCATCCTCGATATAAAAATACATTTGAGGTCTTATTTCTTCAGGGAGAGCCAGGATTATTTTAGTTCCTGTCCCACTGTTACGCCAGTACAGTGGACACTTCATTGCTATGGGCCCATTAGACTTATTTATGGTTTCTAAATTTCTAGACTGGCATTACTTCTGAAGTTACAATGCATTTATTAAAATAATAATAATAAATGGATACCACTAGTTATCAGATAAAACTATAGTCGGTCGATGTAATAAATTAAAGAATAACATTTTATAATTCTAGGTTTTCAATTGTGTGCATTTGCTTCTTGAATTTGTTTTACATCATTAAAATCGTGAACAATTACAAAAAACAATGTAAATTTTCTTTGTTTTGTTCATTTTATTGACTAAATCATTTCAATGACAAATAATCAGTACATTAAAATGAAATTATTTGCTATTTGAATAGTTTGATATTAAATATTTATGACTTTATTAATCCTACAGATAAAGTGAAATGGGCTCCCCAACCAAGAATGCACAATAATAACAGTTTCCTCTGTACACTGACCAGACGTCCGAGACCAAGACCTTGGACCACAACTCGGACAAATTTCACTCCCTTTACTTTGGCTTTCTGTGCAGGAGAGAAAAACAGATCAGCAAACACCGTTTAATAAGAACAGCTACTTAAATTGTATATGGCAGAGCTCATTATGACAAATAAATGATGTGAAAGTTAAAGGTCTAAATAGTCAATGAATGGCGAACTGTAACAAAAAAAACTCAATGTTTTGAGTGCATCTTGTTTCTACTGGCCTGCAGTAACTGGTCTATCCTGAGACTGGCTTGTCTCCTACACGCTTTGAATTGAGCGCAGACGCCATTCAAAGCAGAGCGAAAGTAAATACTCTGTTCATGTAAAACACGCTACTTAAAGCTTTGTAACTGTGCGGACTATTCCCCCCCCCCAGAGCATTTCCTGCAGAATAGTGTGACGTTAACCTTGTTATAGCCAACACTGTTCAAAGGAAAGTACAGATCAACTGCAGCCTATCAGAGTCATAAAGAAGGCAGCTTGTTGAGATATTCCGGTCTCTGTCTTCATGCCTCACATGCTCATGCTGTCCATGCAGCAAATTCACTTCCCATCTGTGCCCCCATGGGGGTGTTGGCCTTAACGTGAGGTGTGGCTCAAGCAGACTGTCGATGGCGTTATTTGAAATGTAAAAAAAAAGTTACTGATCGTCACTGACAAAAATAAATAAATAATCTAAAGTGATGAAAATGACTGATGCTGTGATTTTCAAACTGTTAATAAGGCACTTCAGATAAGATAAATCTGCATCGGCAGCTGAATACACCCTAAAGGAACTGGAGTTTTCATTATTTATGTACTCAGTTTTAAAGAGACAGATCTCAAGATGTAAACACGGGACCTGATCTCTCATTATGGAATTATAGGTTCAACACGGAGCATATGTGGACCTTACCGCCCCAGCAGAGATGCCGGTAGTCTGAGCAGCGATGGGTGTAGATTTCTTAACATTCTTAAAGCCTTCTGTTCCACAAGACACCCTGGTAATTGGCAGTCCTGCGCTGTCAGTCACCTGGATGTGTGTGCTGGCACAGGACAAGACACATTTTCATCTTTCAACAAAAACATATATTTGACACTCATTCACACTGATTGCAAGTTACATATCACGCGCAACTGGTTTGACTGGAGTCGCAGAGCAACTGATATGTGGCACAGCTTAGGATCTGAGTGAAGTGTTCTGTAGTTGCCTGCTTGTCTTCCACAAGCATTTTGTGCTTCATGGAGCTGCACAAATTCCCTTTTACTTAACTCATCAGTCACTAGATCCCCCCCAGAACATTCTAAATATATATTAGATTCATTTGTACTCAACAGTTTCTTCATTAGATCACTTTAGGATACACTGACCTAACTTATGTTGTTTTAACAAAGATTTACTTTCATTAATCTCATTTAATATCTCCACATATCTAAAACTCACGGATGCAGGTTTACACAATGCAAATGATGCTATAATGGAGTGAGAGCACGAGTAAAACTTCACACTGTAGTTTTACAAGCAGGTTCTACTTACTTGTTGAATGTGGCTTTAATGTGTGCGATTGGTAACTCTTCAAAGGTCTTGCCATCCCATCTCAATAAACTTTTCTCACCAGGCATTGGAGGAAAGTAGCTGAGGGACGAAAGACGCGATACCATCTCATCAGACTTACTTTACTGTAGAGAATCCTCTTGTCAGCTGACAGATAGTGGCCAGGGTTTTAACAAGAACTGTTTGTGGACGTGACTGACCTGAATTCCCCGGATGTTTCCTCAGTGGTGGGAGCTGCAGCATCAAGTCTCACAGCAGTGGTGCATAATGTTTCCTCAGTGGTAGGAGCTGCAGCATCCGCAAGTCTGACAGCAGTGGTGCATATAGCTCTGTGCAGCCCATTGCTTCCACATCTAACGACAGGCACAAAACAGTTTATTAGCACCACTGTAAAAAACAAACAAAAAACAGTGTCCGCCGCTAACACGGACATGATTGCCATAAGTGTTATATGAACATCAGCTGATGCTACACAAGTCCCAACATGCAGCAGAATGACTTAATCAGAATTAGCCGTTAGCTGATAAGGATGCTAAAAAGGTATACCCAAAATGACACTTACAGCGAGTTCACATTTGAGTTTAGGGAGGCGCTTAGCTGTCGGTATATGTTATTCGCTGAACTAACCAATATACAATTTAATTTATACATGTTTGACACGTTTAAAAACAATTGTATTGCTAGGTCAGCTATGCGACACACGAAAAACGTGACATTGAAAAAGCTGCAAATCCAGACGAAGTCAGTAATATCTTCGAGGGGTGGAGTGTATAATAAAATTATATATACTTTTACGGTCGAAATATTGGGGTAGAAGTTTTAATGTTTTGTGTTGGTTTTTTGATATTAAACACTCTTTAATTGTGGTAGTATATATACTGATATATAAGTGTATATTTCAAAGTATTTATATTACAATTCCCCCCATGTTTGCCTTAATAGATCATTCGTTGTCCTGCACAGGATTGTGGGTAAAAGAAAATAACTTTGCTGCCTTCACAAAACCTCGGTAACATAACTATCCACACAGGGTTAGCGTCCTCAAGCAACAATCGATGCGGTCTCATAATTCATATGAATTAAAAAGACCATTTAAATTGAGTTACTGATTGTATGTATGTTTTATTTTGCGATCACCTGAGGAACGGTGGGTCTGAAATTCATTCTTATACTGTTACGAGTTTTCGTGAACGTCTCGGGAGAAGATGGCGGCGCCCTGTAGGAGAGTGGCGACTCGGTCTGTCCTACGCTTTCTTTCTTGTTGTAGCGGGACAGCAGTCCGGAACACGGGCTGTCGTCCGTTTTTCAGCGCTTCTGTTTGTGCGGCTACTTGTCAGACTAAAGATGGAGTAGAAAGAGCGACTGCTCCGTGGACTTTGGTGGCAGCGGTGTGCCTGCAACGCCTCCCGGTCGTTTCAGCGGACTGCACCTTAATGGAGCAGCGCTTCAAAGATTTGATGTGTCAGGTGTGTTTATTCAAAACGAAACAAGCATAAACAGTCATATTCTTATCAGCAAAACAGTCTCGTATTCATGTATCAAAACTGGCCATCTAAAGCTGCCCAATCGCCGGTGTTCCCGTGGAACCTGCGCACCGTCATAGTAGGAGAAGCTAAACACCGAAATATTGAAGACCCAGCAGACCTGTGCTAAAAACACGCAATGGCTGACTATTGACATTTCCATCTCTATTAGTACCAGAAAAGCGCACATTTTGTTTACAGTTATACAATTATCATATGTCGACGCTTTAATGACCCGCATAGTTAAATAATACGACTCATTATTAGTGAGATGTGCTTTTTAAAACAATGTTTAATTGTTAAATGACAATTAAACATACTGTAATGAAGATAAGAGTTCTAGACAGTATGTTCAGCCCACAGAATAAATTATTATCTTGAAATGTCATAGTCAGGGGCATTTCAATGTATGGCTCTATAGGTCCATGAAGGGCCCTTGCTTACTGTAGGCCCTTATGGCATGCCGTTCAGGAACTTATTATATATATATATCAAAAGTGAGGTCTGAGAATATGGACCGAACTCCGGAATATATATATGAAACCATGCACACGGAATATATATATGAAACCATGCACCGAATATATATTTGAAAATAGTACACATTCACCAGGGCGTTCATTATCTCCTCATTATTGAGGATTGCCGGCACTAGATTTCGAGCTGACTCGCTCAGTGATACTCGTCTATTAATGACACAAGATCGCAGCAGCGCCGTGATGAAGATGATGAATATATTTATTAGATAGAATGTTATATATATTCCGGAGTTTGGTCCATATTCTCAGACCTCACTTTTGATATATATATAAAATAAGTTCCTGAACGGCATGCCATAAGCCCTTTATTGTAAGATGTATTGTGAACATTCTCAACGTGGTTTATGGTGTAAAAGTCTTACTCTGCAATGTCGATATGAATACCAAAGATGATTATATAATAATTAATTAATAATCAGCACAGATCAACCCACAGCCAAATTATGACATGATGAATAATACTAGCTCAGCATTCTAGAAATGCTTTTGATGCTGAGGTGAATGTTAATGGTTAGTCAGGAAATATTTACGGTAGGATCATCAAAATAAAATAATTTTCCCCATTTAAATCCCATCACGCTATGACACTTCAACACGCATGTCTTTATTAGAGAGACACAGGAATGTGGGTTAGATCATGATGATCTTGATCTGCCTCGATTAGTAGATAGATGGCAAACAAAACTTTCAAAAATCAGGTCGGTAGATTGGTTTGCAAAGGATCCAACAGTTTGAGATGGCGACCTCGTCTGACCTTATTTCAGATGGAGCTGGAGAAGAGCGTGATGTCAGACCACGAGCTGCGGATTCTGGAGGATGCAGAGAGGAGGCTCCGTCAACAGGCAAACGATTATGACTCGGATGAAGAGGACGGCCATGGGGACCAGGATATTCTTTTGGCTCAAGACCTGGATGACATGTGGGAGCAGAAGCTGAAGAGCTTCCAGCCAGCTTTGAGAGTCAGAGGTCAGTTTAGGAAATTGATCCAATTTTTCACCGGCAAAGACACTGAAGACATATGGGATTATTACAGATATGTGCCTAATGAAACAGAAAATGCTATTCAGCGGTTTGTCTTTCTGCAGTCATTTATCATCATGTCATAGAGTAAAACAGAATGGAGAAAAGAATTTAGTATTCTGTGTGCAACTTGAATTTAATATAAATAACCAGGAAGGGAAGAAACTGACGGTACTCCCTTTGCCTGCTTCATTCAAAGTTTATTTGCTCCAGCGCTCCAAATTTGCATTTTCTTCCTTGTGACATTTACAAAGTTTATGTGGATTTTGCTCAATAGCTGACGGCCTTTTCTCTTCTTTAGCTGATGTAGATAAGGACTTGACCTCACCGGAGCGCTGCCTGGCTGACTCGCTGCTTCTACTGGCTGAACAGCAGGTTGGCAGTGAGAAACTGTGGCTGCTGCCTCAGACTCAGTGGCAAGAAGGAGAAACGTTGCGGCAGACGGCAGAGAGAGCCCTGACTTCCCTGCCAGGTAATATGAACACGAGTTTTTAATGGGCTGATACAATCAGGTATCAGGTATTGGCTGCTTATATTTTATGCCGAAAATGAATGAATCGTTTCCTTGAATTTTATTGAATTCTGTTGAGTTCCGGAAACTCTGCAGAAACATTTAAACATCTAAAAATATAGATAAAATAAATTTAGGGTCATTGTTTGGTGTAAATCACAATATAAGGAGACTGAGGTGCTCGGCGGAGGTCTGCGCTCTGCAAGTGCTTTTCTAGTTAAACTATATCCCCTGCAGGTATCACAGATTGTATTCTCCCTGAATTAGAATTATTTTCCTGTTGTTTTTTTACATCTTAAACATGTTGCAGTAAAATATTTACCTGTTCTTAAATTGGTCTGAAGTCTATAGCTGCCATTTGAATCTCTAAAATATAGCAAATAATGGCCCTCTGAAATACTTATTGCAAGTTTGTGCATTCAGAAACTGCTATTTCCAATATTCATGGCACGGCAGCGGTTAGCGACGTGCCTCTATTATCAATGCACTTTGAAAACTGGCAATAGACAAGTGTTTTTTTTTTTAACATATCATCATGAAGTAAATGTTGATTGCGCAACATAATGGCTTCAGAATAATGACACCATCTGCTTCTAGTCAGGCAGCCTGACTGGATGATCTGACTTTTTTTGTCTGTGCGATAGCGGAGCCAACAGTAAAACCACATGGAAATGCCGGAGCTCCTTACCCTTTTGTCAGTGCCGCTTAAATTGCATTTACTTTATGGTGGACAATGTTTTTTTTTTTTTTTATGTTTTTTTTATCTGTTTTGTTAAATTCTTTAATGCCTCATTTATTGTTGGTTCTGGGCTCTCTTTAGGGCAAAACCAGCCATAAACAAAATACAAATGGGGGGGGGGGGGAGGGACAGACACAGGCGAGTGAAGAGGGCAAGTGGGAAAATGTTTATGATGTATTTCAATTGCTCTGAAACCCATAGCTTGAGGCTTCATGTACGGTGCCGTTACAGCTCGCATTATTGTTAACACGCTCCATTTGCTTTGTTTTTTTTTTTTTTACTGTAGTTACAGCCGAATCCTGGACGCTGCAATGACCCAGTTTTATCCTTCCATTCATTTAAGTTTAATGTGGTCTTATCTAAAATAGCTGTGTATGTTCAGTATAATCTCCCATATTATCCAGCCATCCTCAAATGAAATTAATGCATGAGACATTATGTATTATAATATACCATCAGAATGTCGTATTGCAGCAGTTGGCTGCAGGCTGTGGTGCCCACTTATCAGTCAGCTGTAGGTCAGGGAAAATCTCATTGATCAGCAACAGATATGATAATGCCGGGCGGGGATCACGGCCATCACGCTTCAGTGATGCTGTTACGAACAGTCAACGTATTTAACATATTTCTTCTTCTCTCCATTTAATGGGAACAAAAAGGCATTGACCAAGAATGCTAAACTGTTTCCTCACCACTTGATCTTTTATTGTGCAAACTCCATCAATCTTTGCCCATTAAGATTTTCCACTTGACATGAGTGTGTGTCGTGTGTTTGAGTCTTAGCTCAGACTCGGTGGGAAGTGAACACTCCAACATGGGCGTGCTGCTGCATATTGAGCCAAGAGGGAGAACATGGTTTTTATATGAGACTGGATTAATGCAGAATATTGTGTGATACATCCACACAGTGTATAAATCTGCTCTTCAGCTGAACTTTATTGTCTTCAGCTGAATGAACTCACCGCCTCCTCTATCCTTACAGTTGCTGGTATCCAGGGAACCTTTCTTAGCAACGCCCCCTGCGGAGTATACAAGTACAAACTGCCCAGCGCTGTTCGGACGGAGGACTCTGCCGGAACAAAAGTCTTCTTCTTCAAAGCCTTTCTGTCAGGCCAGGCTCCCCTTGCAAACACGCACGCTTCGTTTCAGTGGGTGAAGAAAAGTGAACTGCAGGGCTACCTGAAACCAGCGTACATGCAGAAGGTCAACCGCTTCATTCTCTGTCTGTGACGTGCATTTCATTGTATAAATAAATTGCTTTTCAACGCACGCATCATGTTTTCTTTTAATTATTTTACTCTCAGAACTGACCTATATGTTTAATGCCACTAAGTTGGATTCATGCTGGCATCTTAAAATAAGACCCGTTCTCAACTTTGGCTTATAAGAAGTAGAAAGTCGATGCAAAGTAATTTTTTTTGTGTGTTTTTACGCAAAGTGTGGCTCAGGGAATCAATGCTAGTGATAGGAAGTCTTCATTTATTATTGATCCTAGATTATTAGGACTGGTGCAAAAATAATTCTCCAGAATTCCCGCACATTCAAACAAGTGAATACATTAGTAAAAGAAATTGGCAAAAAGAAAGGCCTCATGGTGTTTTTCATGAGTAGCCTAATGAAAGATAATTCACTAGATGACATTTTGACATTGACGATAGACAAATATGAGGAAAATAAATGAATAACACAAGTCAGAAAGAGGGCTCATAAGTGAACATTAACAAAATACCAGCTTCTAAAGTAAGGCTCAAATCAAGGACATAAAAGAAAAGTGTAATATAAACCATGAAAATATTTCAAATATTTGGTCAGAAAGTTATTATATACTGTCTTGGATTCTCCCAGGTAAAGTACCGGTGTTTGATCGAAAAGCAGTTAAATATGCAAGCTTCCCGCTTGAATGCCCCAACATTCTCTAAATGATGCTGGAGCGATAATCCTCACCATGTCCTCATGGTTGATATGAGAGTGAGTGCATTTCGGGAAATGCTATTAATTCTGACGGATAAATCCAAGCCTAGGACCATTCATGCACATTTCCTAAAATCTGTAATCTTACCATAAACACATTGTGTCTGGCCAGAGGATTATTAGCTTAAATGGCAATCATTAACTTAATAGCATGTGTCTTGCTGGAAGTGTTTTGGCTTTTGAGAGCTGCTGCATTTAATGACTTAATATTGAGCTCTGAATACTGAGCACCAAACGGCATCGCTGCCGGTTGGAGTTCCCACTGAATGCTGATCTGTGTGGGCCTGCTGGGGCTCCCGGTGGTGAACTACTGAGCCCCGGACGAAGGCAGATTGTCAGTGTCTAACGATAGATGGCAGTGTTTACACACCAGCTGCAGAGCAGCCCTGTCAGGAGATGCATAATTATGCCTGTGTGGTGACCTGAGAGAGGGACTGCAGAGAGCTTTTCTGTTCAACTTGGCTTCTGCTCACTCATACTGAAAATATCCATCGTAGCAGGCTAATGTTCCTGTGGAATAGCTACGATAATTTGTCTGAGGTAAGAGCATTGTGATGTTCCCAATCCACTCCCAGAGATCAGCCCATTCTTTCCATTTGAATCTGCAGGGACAAAGAGTTAATGACTTTAGTGTCTGATTTTTCTATCTTTACTTTCACAGCTTTCAGCTCTGATCGGTATCACAGGAGTTGCTGGAGTCTATCCCAGTTTGCTATGGGCAAAATAATAACAGGATAGATAAATGCTAAAAAAACAAACAAAATGCTGCCAAGGTACAACCCTCCAAACTCCAGCATGATCGGGACATCAAAAAGACTTGAGCATTGAGCATTAAAAATAAACTATGAAGCACCCTGCAGGGTGAATATAGACAGGCTATCACAAGCTGCCAATATCATTAATGATGAGCAAAATCAGTGAAGCACTTATATAAAAAGTGTTTCTAATTTTTGTGTAACAATCGATACATTTTCTATTACCAAATAATATTGAAACAGAAAGATTTGTACAGTCTGTCGGTTTATTTTATGGTGTTGGTATCATACAAAAGTTCAAGCTCGCCCAAACACCCCAACAGGCATAGAGAGGCAGAGGCAGGGGCTCATGAACGCCTCACCCCCCTTTCTGCTGGAGGCTGACTCACAATCTACCTCTACATCCAATTAGATAACACGTGATGGCAACAGGATAGCAAATGTCAACAGAAAGGTCTTGAAGTTTTTTTTTGGCACTGAAAAGGGTAAAAGAAAGGCGGTAAATGCTGAGGATGAGGCGCCTTGGAGACGGCTGATGCTTTCTCAAGCTGTGCTGCAGCTTTAGAAACGGTGGCACACAAACAGAGCCACACGGTCGCCTTCACACCAGTCTGAGTCGCACTCGGGATTTCAAACTGATTTTAAAGTAAATGCTGATTTTTTTTCTGTCCACCTTATTCTTGTGATCCTTTGAAGTTCACAGTCAGACTGAGGGACTCGGCTTCATTTGGGTGACCTGAGATAATATCATCAGTGTCTCCTCTTCTGTAATGCTGATAGCAGATCAGCACTACATGTACATGTATTATTTGCTATTTTTGTGTACATGAACTTTGGTGTTTGCTTTGGACATATCTTTTGGCAGAACCTTGGCCAGCCAGTGATAGTGGGCTCAGACAGACAGGCAGACAGACACTAGGACTTATCAGTGTCATTTGCAGTTAATGAACAAAGCTTGACTCCAGAGGACAGCAACCATCTGTAGGAAACAGACGAGTGCTGTGTAGAGTCAACTTGAATCAATCTCTGCTCACATAAAAAAAATGCAGGCGAACACAACCCTCAGAGCTGCGTTCACACACGCAAGATGTTTTTTATTTTATGCAAATGAATTGACTGAGAGCAGGCCAGTCATTTGCTGCAGCTTACCTAAAACATTTGATAAAGAAGGTTATTTAGACTTTATGGATGACACAATAAAGCACACAAACATGCCGGTAAGGCGCGTGGCTCAGAGGAAGACGTGGAGCCCGACTGAGTTGGACCACATTAAGCGCCTTAACCACCACCCTGCTTAGTTCCACGCTCCCATCCTGCAGTGCAAACAGCACCGCATCAATTTCATACCCATAATCATTCTGGAACAGACACACTTTCAGTCCCATTTTGTTCTGCTCTTACGTAGCTGTCAAGTTCTGACAAGGGAGTTTTGCCTTTTTGTTAACCGGTGGTGAGAGAATGCTCACCAGCGTTCCTAAACACCTAACAATACCTTAGGTTAGATTAAATGTCATTGTCATTACACATGCACACATTACAAAGCAGCAGAATGTGAGAAATTACGTGATAAGTGATATCTTAGCTGAATTAAAGTCCTTAAAAACATAGGTGGGTGACTAATAAGCATAAACACTCATTTCAGAAAGCACATTAAGTCGTCTAATCTACTTCAGAAACAGGCAACTCCTCAACCATTTAGTGTTTCCAAGTATGGGACATATTTTCCTTCCAACCATTACCCGCCTTAAAGCAGTGGTAACACCCATAAAATATAAATTACCCACATGAAATAACGAGAACAGTATTCATGTAGGATCTCATGTCTCGCAGTAACAGATGTGTTTTTGGGGCCTTTAATATATTAAGCCAGGGCTGAAGAAAAGGATGAGGAAACCTTGAAAGAAGACATTAATACTTTGTGCTGCACCAGGGAGATATTCAAGCTACTGGTATCTTGCATTTTCTGTGTTGTCAGTGCACGACTATAAGATACGCTGAGTAACAAACTGCAAAAATCCGATCTTACAACCTCAGAACACTGGATTTCTACCACACGAGTATCCATAACTGTATCAGAGACATGTATCAGAGGTCAGAGGCATGCAACAAATGCAGCACCTATTGTGTGGCTGGCTGCTTTCACACAGCCAGGGTGGTGGACTGGTCTGTTACCAAAATTCCCCCGTTTAATTCATTGTTATTATAAGAATCTCTAGTAAATCAATTAGCACAAGGCAATCTCGGGAAATCTGAGCAGATTCAATGACCCGGTACAACTTGCGGCTACAGCGTTAGCAAATTACAGCTGTGAAGGAAACTATGTGAGGAGGTGAGGAGGCAGTCACAGCATTGACCCAGCGCTCCAAACAGAAAAGATAATGCAGCCCTGAGCGAGAGATGAATGGAAGGTTTTTTTTTTTTCTGTAGCATATTTTTTCCCTACAAAATGCTCATTTTTATTCCGAATGGTGAGGCCTAATGATGAAAAATGAAAATGTGTGAATTTATGAGAGATCGTTTCTGTACGACAGATAGTGCAGTGTGATGCTGTATCAACCTCGAAAATCATCAGATCAAATCTTTCATTATTTACTGCTGGCTGTTCCGGCTTTGTGTAAGTCTGGCTCGAGCGACTCTGCATCCATTAGGATGGAGCAAGAGCCTGTGTGCGATGAACAGTTGGAGACGGCAGACGCTACTCCTGCCTCCTCCTCCTCCTGTCCCAGTCTGCAGTAGACATCTTCATTCCTCCAGACCATTCCATTCCTATCTTCTTTATGAATAAAGCAGGGTGTCAGTTATTTTGCTGGTAATAAAGCATTTGTGATGTTATATATGATTTATTACATATATAGGTATATCAGATTTAAATTTGTATAGTTGTATCTGTATACTGCCCCTTCTTTTTATGTTTTACACACACACATTCACATACAGACACACACACACACACACACACACGTTCATACTGTGTCTGCCAGTCAGACCTCTACCCTGCGGAGTGACTCCTCCTGACTGGAGCTGCCACCTCCTTCGTATCGCCCCGGATCCTTCCCCCCTTCCCAGGGATCTGTCAATCCAAAACAGACTGTTGTGTGGGTTGGGTGGCGGAGGTGGAGGATGGATGGATGGATGACAAATGAGGTGTCAGGAAGGATAGTAAAACAGTGTGAATGGACAGCAAGAAGGTAAGATCATACCCTTACAGAGCAGCATGATGACATTTTGTCAGGACAGACTATCCCTTTAATGACCCCGACTTCCACCATCACCACCGTCCAGCACAGTCCAGCACTGTTTCAAACCAATATTCTATCTGATAGGCTGCTGGAGTTGGAGGTTCACCACCAACCCCCAGCTGGATGGAAGCATTGTGACATCTCTAGGTCACTGGCAGCATATGGGAGGAAGGCTGGAGCGAGTTCACTGGTTCAATACTGTATAATAATGTCTAAAGAGCGGAGACAGAAGTGTTTGATTTCAACCTGAACTAAAAGTTACAAATCTAGAACAACTGCCAACCTGCAAATGTGCAGAATCAGATGAGAGGTGTTTGGATGCATAGATGCATAGATGCCGATTGTTCTAGATGAATTGTTGGCAGCGGCTTGTGAAGGGTCGGGTCCCATTCCAAAAACCTTTCCGATGATGGGCAACGGTCGCTGAGGGATTTCCGAATGGCTCTGCTTTGGCAATGTTTCCCATCGGAGTCCTCTGAGATCTGAGGGACAACAGCTGCTGCAGCAGACCCACACATCTGGCCGGAAGGTAGGAAAGTCACAGCCTGATCGAGAAGGTTATTAGCAGATATGGTGGAACTGACGAGCCCGTATGACGGCGCTATCATCGTTAACAGACTGTGAACCAAACATACTCTGCAGAACATTTGTGCAATGACAAAAGCAGCTTTTGAATGGAAGGCCCAGGGGACTGTGCTACACTGTGTTGTATATAGTGCATGTAGAAGAGCCATTTAAATACTGTCTGCTGGTTGAACTACAATGCACTGCAGCATCTTTCCCATGAGGCATTACAAAGAATGTCTTTAATCTCTGTAAATGACTTCTACCTTTAAGAACATGTTCGAGTCAGCCATTGATAGACCTTTATGTACATTTTTTAGTGTGACATCTAAGAAGGCACCGCAGAAAGAGTTTGAAATGTTTATTATAATAACAGTGGAGCATAGAATAGTTTGTGTTTTTCATCTGGGGTCCAACTTCATGAACCCCCTGGAGTTTACAGGTGGGTGCTGGTGGGGTGAAAGTGCAGGCAGCGTTACGCATGCAAGGGCAGCAGTAGCATTGACAAGCAGCGGGAGAGCTGGGAAACCGTTGCATCATTGGTCAGCTGTGTCTGATGGCATTTGAGGTGAAAGAATGGCATCATGTAATCATTGTGTGCACACAGCTCAAGGTTCATAGGCTTCACTTTATTGATGCGGTTCAATAGGGATAAAAAGTGCTAACACTCATGTAATTACTCGGCTGTTTCCTGTTCAAGTGAGCAAAGAGGCTCTATCTGCTGTTATATCTGCTTAGTTTGTTCTCCGAAGTTCCTATAATAGTTGCAATCACTGTATTTCTTTGTTTCCACGCAGCATCACATATGGCCAATATTTGTTGAAATGACAGAATCATGGCAACTTGTGTACATTTTTCTCTCAATTCTTCTTCTTTTAGGTATACTGATGGTTGGCAATCTTGTTTTGTCTACAGGTACAGCCTGTACTTTATACCTGCTATTTATTACACTCACACATATGTAGCTTGTAATATAATAATAATAGTAATACCATAAAAATGATAATAATAATAATACAATCTTTATTTTTACACAAGAAACACGGCTTTACTCTGCTGTTTTTTCAATAATTGATTCACATTTTTTTCCAGTAGGATACATTTTAGCAGAATCTTTTAGAGAATCAGGAATGATCATAACAAACTGAGTTCCAGCAGGGACGTGCTAGTTTCTCTCAGCTCAGCAGAACTTTAATCCTCCGAGGTGAAGCAATGCCTCGCGCAAGACATCTGCTAGTAAAAACATTCTGACTACAAAAAAAATCAGCTTTGATCATTTTTTTCTAAAATCATTTCTGCATCGCTGTCTTATGTAGTTCATTCCATTATGCTCTATAGTCTATACTTTATTACAGCCAGTCAATGCTCTTTCAGCCATTTTTATTTCATTTGCCCTTGTCTGTGAATACCCCTCTTCACTCTGATGGAGACATTCCACAGGAAGTTGCTGAGCATACATTCTTAACAGAATCCCTTTTCAAATTAAATTTAAATGACCCCCTCAGCTCATGAGCAGAGGTCTCCTGACAACTTAATTCATAATTCAATGCTGAGCCAGGGCCTTGAGGGCCGTAATGATGGCCTAAATGGAGAAGACATGCTACTAAATGGGCTGTTTGTTTGCACCTAAACCTCTTTACGGGCCCCAAGTCCACAGCTCAGCACTGTGGGGGTGAGGAGGAGATGGGCTGCTGTGGAGAGGACGTGGAGGGCTACGGCAAATGCTGACCAGTAGCTTTCATGTTTCAGGTCACCGAGCTCCACTTGGCCACAGTGAGGTTTTGGCTTTTTTTTTTTTAAAGCAAGTATTGTGTGAATTAATAGTCATGGTTTATTTGTGTGTTGGTGGAGAGACAAAAATATGTTTATGAGATACTCATGTCAAAGAGAGGATGGTGAAAACTAGATAGCAAAGTCTCCAAACTAGGCCAAATAAGAAGAAGGTAAAAGGAGGAGAATATTTAAAAATAGCCTGGTGAGGTGTTCAGGGCACGTCCCACCGGGAGGAGACCACGGGGAAGACCCAGGACACGCTGGAGAGACTATGTCTCTTGGCTGGCCTGGGAACGCCTCGGGATCCCACCGGAAGAGCTAGAAGAATGGCCGGGGAGAGGGAAGTCTGGGCTTCCCTGCTTGGGCTGCTGCCCCCGTGACCCAGCCCCGGATAAGCGGATGAAAATGGATGGATGGATGGGTGTAAATGGGTGCAGGACAGAGGTGGCGAAAAATAAAGAAGCGAGAACAGTGGCTACCACAACAGCAACACAATGAGAAAGTACAATACTGGATAGGATCCAAATACAGCACAACTCAAGCGTATGAAATTCACAATTATAGTAGTCTTTCACAGGAATGGGCATGGGCAGGTAAGCATTATCAAGGGCTTGCACACACGTATAGGAAGTCTCTCGAGTGGGGGTGAATGGCAGGGTTCTCTGCAGGTAGGTTTCAAGGGGAGACCAGGTAAGCGGGTGGGGGAGGAGAAACCTACACTTACAGGGAAGAATCCGTAGGAACGTGTCACACCTGCGCAAGAGGACACCAAACAGTAACTGGAATAGACAGACAGGAACCAAGAGGGGCAGAGGCTAAACTCGTGGTCTGGGATCAGGCGTTTACCAGGGATTCTTCGACAGAGTAGGAATGTCAGAATCAGGCAGTCAGCAAAAGGAGTGCTGGAAAGTTTTGCATTAAAGTGAAGAAAACAATCTGGAAATGAGCGTGGTAATTGATGAGTGGAACTTAAATCCAATAGAGTAAAATAAATAAATACTGAAACAGCGAAAGATGAGCGGGCACATCGTGGCGAATACACATTTTATTTGAGTAGGAGCACAGGAAATGTAAGTGTCTATTATTTTATTATTATTGAGCAGGCGCTTGTAAAAATTATGGCTCAGAGAAAGCTAAAATCATTCTAGCTGGGCTTAAAATACCCATTTGGTTACATAAGGCCAATGTTTGCAACAGCCACAATTGTGATTGGTATTATTATTTTTCCATATTTGCAAATTGTTTTTTTTTAATGTCATCTTCAAATTAATAAAAAGTTGTTTTTTATTTTCTTCGCAACCAGCAGAGTTGTCGCCTGCTGGTCAACAGAGAGAATGCAGTTTTGACGCACCACTGTATAGCTTAGTGTTTCAGCTTGGTTGGTACGCCCACTATTCACACTGCCTATTGAAAAAAAAACGTACTCAGAAATCCACCAGAGATCTGGCTGCTGCTCAGCAAGAATATCTCCTGCCTACTCCAGCTGGTGGCAGAGTCTCCATCCCAACCTGCTGAAGCACAACAAGGTCATCTCACTCAGTGTTGACAAGATGTGATGATTCGACAAAGGAGCCATTCATTCCACTGCTGGAATTCAGTGCTTCACTCTCTTGTGACTCACACCATGCATCAACCTCAAACAAAAGCTCAGTTTCTGTTGTACACAGACTAAAAACAAAACAAAAATTTGGAGGTGTGGGTATTTGGATGCTTTGTGGACAGAAAGTGGCCAAACAGGTCCAGAGGCAGCTGCAGTGCCTCTGGCCCAAGTTGCTTCCAAATGCAAGTGTCAAGTGAGATAGCAGAATGGTTATATTGGTCGCTTATCCAGTGTGAACGTATGAATATATGGATTTCAAGTATCTAAGTTTACTTTTAAACAATGAATCCTCTCTCTAGATTTAGCCAAGAGTGAGATTCACATAAAAAAAAAAAACTTAAATAACACAGTGACGCAGCATTTTAGGTTGATTCATTTTTTTGGCCTTTCTACAAAAACTACAGAATTACCTCTGCTCTCGGATTGCATTTAAATGCATTACTTACAATGTCGGGTGGAAGAATATTTTCCTATTAATTTAAACTGTTATTCACACTGGATTTGGAAGAAATAGGATCAAATACAAAATGATACATACAAATGGCCTTATCTCGAACAAATATCAAGTTAAATGTTCTTAATTTATTAAAATCCTCTTTATTTGGAGATCTTCTCACAAAGTAAAAGGTCAGCGGGGATGCAACCACTACCAAACTGGGTAATTACAGTGACTGTTCTGACATTTTTTAGCCCTTATTGTAACATCTGAATGGCAAACCAGAATATTTTTCAGCCATTTCTGAGGCAACTCAAGCAGACATTTAGAACAAGAGGTGGCACTTACACTTGATAAGCCTGGCCCATCCATGTCCGACTGCGTCAGTGCTTTCTTTAACAGCAACGATTTGTCGGTGACTCTCACTGGCGCTGTGTGATGTGGGTTTGGGAGTGAGCTCTATTAAAAAGTCATTAAAGCTAAGAGAAAGCATGGTGGGCTCAACCCTCTTGGAAAAAGGCACCTCTGGAAATTACTCCATCCATCATAATTACACCAACTGGACACTGGCACACAGAGACCAAGGGACACAAGATCTTTCATGACCTCACTGAAACAGACTGTACAGAGAGGAGGGAAGTAAGGGTGGATAAAGAGAGGGAATGATCAAAACTATAAAGTCGAAAGAAAGAAAGCTGTAGGATCTGAGAGGAGAAAGGCAGAATTGAAAGGGACAGTAGGGAGGGAGCAAAGTTTCAAGGATGGGTAAGAAGAAAAGTAAGAAAAAAGACACTTGAGAGCAGTTTTACTATGAGAAAGGGCTGCTGTCATAAAACAGAAGAAAAAAGAAGGGCATGTTTCTTTGGTAACATTGTTTGGTCTGTTTCTGGATTAAGGGATGTGCGTAAACAGGGTGTGGCAACGTCATTTCTTTTTAATAATGTGGCCAGAGGCAAACAGTAGAGCTTGAAATTAGGTTGGATTCAGAGAAATGCATTATCTGTGTGCCTGGCTTTGGTCATGACCAATCAGATAAGCCCTTTTCCTTCCTTTTAAAGTTTTATAATTTTGTGATGCAAGTCTACAGTGTCACAAAAGCCTCTGTTGAATTGAAACTAATGCCATTGTGTGGGAGGTGCACATTGCCGCAAGTGAATATATGGAACCATAAATAAACTACGGGTACTTAGGGATGGTGATGGTGTTTGCTGCCGTGGCCTTAGGGGAACTGTTGTCCAGGCAGGAAATGATATTAGACAAAGAGACAATCACAACTGGCAACAAATCGCCGTGTTAGCCCACACTATTGACTCCAGACTGTCCCAGAGCACATTGTTGAGAGAAAATAAAAACACCCTCCATGACCTGTCAGTTCATTATGGGACTAACAAATACAAAAACACATACATATTCAAATTGAGATGGGAATAGCACTGTCCTCTCGTGGGTTGGAGTTTGATTTTTGATTTATTTATTTCAATCCAGTATCCAAACCTTCATTGAATCTAATTAATTCAACATTTGTATGTCATCAAGTGACTAAGATGTAATAAGAAGTCATCAGCTTTTGTCAACTGATAGTTGAGAAATAATAGTTTTAATTGGAATTTATGTGACTCTTCAAAACCTGGAGCTACAGATTAAAATGGGAGACTATAGGTCAGAACAATGAAATAACAGGCGTAGGCCACCTCGTTGTTCTTTATCTATCTGAAACAAGTAATGGAGGTTCTTGCATATTGATTAGTTTAGATGCTCATCACAAAAAGCACGCTTTCAGTAATGGTGGATTTCTTCTGCATTTAGATCCAGAGCCAAGGCCAGCGAAAACAGAACCTCCTTTGTGGAGGTAAGATATATTACTGTCCAAAAACATAATCATTCTGTTGTGAAAGTTTACACCAATTTCAACTGGATCTGTTTCCTCAGGTATTAAAGATAGAACTAGGGAATATAGGGTGACACATAGAACACAGAGAGGATATTCTGGCAGAGAACTGTGCAGAGATTCTGGTCCATAGAGGCAGCAGTTGATTAGGTGAGATGTGTAACATGTGCGTCTCGTTCAGTTCAACAAAGCCTCTGCAGCTGTGCAGGGGCAGAAATCAACCTGCAGCAAAAGTCAACATGTCAACCGTCACATTCCTGACCTCGTTCTGGATCAGATCCAGAAGACATTGTGCATGATAGTTCATATCTGAAAACTCTGATTTTTGGTGAGTGAATTGAATGCTTATTTTACAAGATATATTTTTTTGAAAAAGCCTCAATTATAAGTAAATGGGAAAATCCGGATCGTGGTAGTATCCGCATGCGATACAGATGCAATTCGGTGGTAAGATAGAGGACGCGACCCTTTATGACTGTGTCAAATTGCATAAACATCGGCCAATAATCAACCAAGATATTGATTCCATTGTCTGCAATATTACCAAACATTTCAAAGTGGTCCAGGATCCAGGATCTCTTGTGGATCATCACCAAAATATAACTGTTCCTGGTAAGATTCCCAACATTTCCTGAACCTTTCATCAAGAGTTATTGTGCGAAAAGTCAAACAGACAGACAGACAAACCAACACAGGTGAAAACATAACCTCCTCTGCGGAGGTAATGATTGTCAAACGAACCCCAACATAATATATACATAAACCTTTTCTTTCCAAGTTCACTAAATTATATGTGAGACTAGCATCATATAATTTTGCACTTCCTCCTCTGTGCAGCTTGGATTTAGCTTCCTATGTATCTGGGTTGATATAACTCCTCCACCTCTCTCTGCACTGGAGGCGCTGAGCCTAGCACTGCCAACAGGCTGCAGGAAACATCAGACTGGAGACAGGAACAGGTAACGAGAGCGACTGGGGCTATTAAGGATGACCGCTGGAACTTGGTAGAATGACAATACAGGGGAATACACACCTGTTTGCTGCATGAGATCTGGAAAGGGATTGAATGAGAAGGTGAATACTATAAAGACAATGAGGAGGCACGCTGTAGAGATTATGGAAAGCTAGTGGTGCAGAGAAGAAGAGTCTTGTAGAGGTAAAAGAATGAGGATGATGAAAATGCTGTTCTGGAAATGGAAGGGTGACTTGCACAAGAGGATGCTAGAGGAGGTGCAGAACAGAAGACTTAAAGAGCTGGAGGGAGGGAGCTATGCGAGAGGTGAAGGAAGTCTCAGTAGAGGGTGGATGGTGTGTGGAATCCTACAGTGAGAGGAGAGGAGAGGAGAGGGGAGTACAGACTACAAAAGGGAAAACTGAGCTGTGTAATAGTGTTGCAGAGCAGGAGTAGGTGGAGGAAGAGAAGGCTGCAGAGAAGGCTGCGTTCAGCTGTGTGCGGCGGAGTCAGGTCTGCTGGGTATGAGAGAAAAAATATGGAGAGACAGTGAAAAGAGAGTGATATTTTAAATCACATTTCTATTACTATGTGGTGTCAGTGGTCAGTGTGTGAGGTTTCCTGTTGCTTAGTTACTGTATTGCAACGGCGGCGTCAGAGCCTGTCTTTGTCTGTGTCATCCTCCCAGTGGTGGGTGCCTGCACGACTCTCCCTCTGCTGCCGCCAAACTCTGCTGTTAACAAGAATTGCTCTTTTGACAGAGAACTCACCCATGGCTGTTCCTGGAGGTGCAACTTTGCTACATGTTCCGCTCCAGACAGTTGCTGCTGCAGAGGGAATAACAGTGCCCGGCTGATGTTGAGGAGCCAACATGCCCCACAAATGAGATGTGTGCATTGGCCCAGCTGCCCTGTCATCACCCTGCCGATCAATCACCATTGGCTGACAGCCCCAGCCATGTCTGCCCTAAGGAAACCTGACCCCCCCCCCCTTCAGAATGATGGATGAGGATAGATTGTTGGGCCCTAAGGGCTTTGGACTCCATGGAGTATGAAGCTGCATGTAGGGTTATGAGGGTGTGAGGGATGGTGGAGGGGGTGCAACCTAATGAGTTATGAAAAAAGAAAAAATACTTGTATATATTACAGGTCCAGCATTGCTGTGATGCCTCTTCCTGCCACAGTCCACAGACCTATAAAAAAATAATAATCTTGAACAGTGTAACATTGAAATCGTTTTGTTGATGATGGCACCTGAGTTATAAAGAAAAGAAATAATCACGCCTCGTGTCTAAGTAGAAGAAGGATCCAATGAGAAGCCGGTGATGAGACGATTGTCTTTTCTACAAGAAAATGGATGGATGGATGGTTTTAAGGAATGCTCTCTGTAGCGTACAGATAAGGATGCACTCATCATGATGACTACTTCTTCTATTGTATACTTGGCTGCCCATGTTCTTTAACAAATAAGTAACAAAAAAGACATTTTCAAGACAACTCATACAACCTGAACACATTACTGTGCATACCGAATCCTCCTAGAACAGGATGCCTCTACAGGCTCTACTAAATACTCACATTACTCATTTACATTTCATGTGAACTCTTAATTCCAAACGTAATGAAACACTCATTAAAACACAACTTGAAAGGAATAATAGATCTGATACAGGCAGGACAAACATCCTAACCCTAACCCCGCAGCTGCGCTGGACCAGCTGGTGATCCTGCCGGTTTAAGACGCGCGTGCTGCAGTCGTCCTTCGCCTTGCGCCTCTGCACTCTTCTGTGATATGGCTGAAGAGAAAACTGTGACTGTGATCGGAGAAAGCCTGATTTTATTATTGAGTGATAGTTAGTGATGGGAAAAATGAAGCGCATGAACCGATGGGGCCTCAGTCATTTGCGCCTTGAAATGCTGGCCCCTCTGCTGTTGGGTTTATTACCGGTATATTACAAACACGAATAAAATGCTTGCAGGCTAAATGCCACCACTGTAAACGTGTTGACCAGACTGTGTGATGGAGCAAAGCCTTTGAGTAGTCTATACTTAAAAAAAAATGAATCACAGGCTAATTTGTATTTCAAACAAAGTGAGCCTGGAGAACATTGATAGCGACCTCATCACTCAGCATGAGGAGAGAGAGATGATGCAGCAGAACCTGGAGAAGACCCCGCGATTCACTGGCGACGCATTCGGGGTGTACCCTCAGGTTACTACCCTGCCTCTCGCCCACAGCAAGCTGGGATAGGCTCCAGCAACTCCTGTGACCGGCAAAGCGGAAGAAAATGGATGGATGGATGGATGGATGAAACACAGTGTTACACAAATTAAGTAATGTTAAGCGTGCACATCAGATAATAACTAGCGTACATTGCGCCCGTAACCCGCAAGGTAGATAAAGTCGCTGAAGACGAGATAATTGACGTTGTTTTGTCTACAAGAAAATGGACGATTGGCTCAATATTAATGTAAATGTAAATATGTAAATTGTGTCAAATTCTCATCCACAACAGTTTCTTTGGTAAACAAAAAGCCTTTATTTTTAACCCTTTGCACCGTGGATTACTGTGCCAGATCTAGGAAATGTGCTTTTATGTTTTTGTGACATTAATGCACCTCTTTGCAAAAAAAAACAAAAAACGCACTCTAGGGAGCCTTGTCTCACCTTATCTAAAAGGTTGCTTCTGCACTACAGTCAGCCTGTGGTGTTTCATGGCCAATGGTTGCTAACGCGCTCATAAAACAACATATGATGTCTCTCCCAGAAGACTCACTGAACGGTGGCAGCTGAGCGACTCAGAGGATGCAGTCATGCTAATAAATGTAAAAGAGATGAATGGTTGATTTTAGCTGCTCCTCTTTTAGTAGAGAAATGATAAGAGTGGAATTAGGGCCCATATGAGCTGATGTTATTGCGGGCCAGCTGCAGTACTGCTCAGATTATGCAAATGTATTTAATGCTTTATCCTGCAAATAAATAGGTGCCGCCAATATTTTTTTCCCAACTGGTGTTGGGATGTGCTCAGAACCGTAGTTCCACTTTATTCCAAGCACGTTCAAAAATGAGAAACGTTGTGAATATCATATTTCTACGAACACAACCCCACATCTAGAGAGCTGATGAACACATTAACTGCTTTAGAAATGGGCCAACTTCATTTGGACCATATTAGACACGTCAGCAGCCTCATTTAGATGTAGTGTAACTCTTTGTAGTGAAATGAGATACAATGGATGATGTTAAATATGGAGGACCTCACCAGAGAACTAATTTCTATCAAGTGATCCGTAATATTTGAAACTGTAATGACACTAAATATTTCTACTCTAAACATCCCTGTTTGGCATCAGTCTGTGGTATTGCTGCTTGCAGTTGAGAAACAGTTTAAGACCTTCTGCTTCCTTGGGCTCTCAACACTATGCCTACCATGATATAATTACCTTATCTAAGGATGTAGACCTCTACTTTTGATGTTCATGCCATAGCTGATATCAAAGGTGAGCTGCAGTCGTCAGGTAATTAACTTAATACTTTCCAGCATCCGGCAACAAAATTGATGTGCAAGTCAATCAGCAGCTTTGTGGACCGAATATGACACAGTATTTTGATATATCATGCTGTGCTGAGACATTTCTAATCTACGCACCACATCCTTTGTTTGCCATGTTTGACCAGTGATATTGCTGATTGTGGGGGTCGTGCTCTGTGTTCTCCAAAGACGGGAGTGGTATTTAAAGTTCTTGTCATAGCCACGCTAGGGAGCCTATGCTTTCGTACCTCCCTCCCTCGAGCTCGTCATCTAATCATCCACGCATCTTAAATACCCTGGTTATCCAGTCATTCTCTGCCGGATCACCACAGTTCACTGAGTGGAATCCTCCAGCTCCTGCTCTGCCGCTGCCTCCCTGGATCCGTTCCAACCCCAGCTCCCTCGTCTCAGCTGTTCACCTCCTGCCTCCATTCACTCACACCTTGTTTCCTCTGCCTTCCCTGGACCTTCACTGCCTCACCACCTGGATTTCCTCCTCGCTTCCTTCCTCCTCATTCATCTACACCTTTCCAATTGGCCCTGTGATTAAACTTGTCACCTCTGCTCAGCTGAGTCTGTGTTTAGTCCTCTTTCTCGGGTGTCACAGTTCTTTCAAATACTAAGCATTGATTTTTATTTTTGGCAAATTATATAAATTCTTTATGCACGTTCCATCGACTTCGTTTTAATAGATGCACTGCCGCAGTCTAATAAACTTAGTATAATGAAACATTTCCAAAAAGGAACTTAGTAGTTTAAATTCTTCCTCCTAAATGAGGGGTTTAAATCGTTAAATAATTCTAGCGCTTTCCCGTCCTTGAACTCACCATCATCTGACTCTGAGACTTGCTCATAGAACCAAGAGTCTCCTTCATGTGTTGCAGACAGGGAAATGTCTCATGCACACATTGTGGCATGCTGCAGAAAAGGAAATGTGGAAAAATTGGAACTGACAGCAAACTCCTTGACTGAAGGCATGCTGGATAGGATTTTATAGCGCAGTGCCTTGGTGTTCCAGTTCCACCGGTTCTCGGGTGAACAGCATCGGTGTCATGTGTAGAGAAGATGCTTTGTTCTGATTTTAAGCGCGGCCATATTCATTATATATCAACTTCAATTATTCAAGCCTTAATAACGTGGACAACTTACAATGTCTTGCAAGAGTGCTTTTACAAAAAACTCAGTTGTGCTACTGAGCTGCATGACTGTTGAGAACACGTTTAAAGCAGGAAAACAGTCTGCTTTGTTACAGAACAGGAAAAAGAATCAGCTGCGGTAGCACCTCTGCTCTTCCTCTCCCACGTAACTAATGATTTTCCTCAACTGTAGGAGGATGAGTGCTTAAGCATACGGTTGTGAATAAAATGTTTTACAATGTGCACCTGAAATGTCAACATGAAAGCTATCTTTAGAGGAAGCGCTGCTGGCCAGAGGGATGCTAAAATAACCTTTATCGGTTAATAACTGCATTTCCAAACAGAGCAGTTTGGGCCATTCCTCACAGTCATGCCACGAGAGGTCAACAGGGCAGATTAGGTAGAGGGCCTGCAAAATATATTTATATGTAAAAAAACAGATATAGAACATAAACAAAGTCATGGTTTATTCACCAAATGTCTGTTTTGGTTCTCACTCATCCAGCGTGAGGTAAATCAAGAATCAAATGAACTTGTTTCAGCTTGGTTGAAGTCTTTTCAATGTTTTTTTGGGGGGATCTCCATGAAGAGGAAAAGGAAGGTGTTTCAGTAATAACAGAACATGTGGTTGGATATGGAAACTCTGACTGTTAAGTGGGCCAAATGTGATGTTACAATTAGAATTGTTTAATCCACTTGGTCGTTCTGGTGCCTGGTGGAGAGATCTGTATGCTGAGCTGACAGTCCTGATTTGTTCTCGCTGGTGCAGTAATGTATTTTGGAATGTCTACCTAACTCAGATGACTCTATTCAGCATGCCGGCTCTGCTCCATTGCCTCATCTCCTATCTCATCCCAACCAGCATCTCCTCAGATTTCTTTTCTGTGTGCTTGTTTTCTCATTACATTCCTGGCACTCCAAAGGAAATAATACAGTTTCTCTTTTGGTCTCTGAGGAAAAATGCATTTCCTTTAATCTAATCGTATGTGTACGTGTGTGTGCAGGATTCACATACAGAGTCTAGCTGTCCTATCCCAGTGCGTATGTGGTCCCCCCCCCCCCCCAGACCTCTAAATAGGCTATTTTCTCATCTAATGTTGTTTCCCCTCTTCTGTCTCTGTATTGATTGGACAACATCGCTGGATCAATAGATTGCTGTAGATCAGAGCGGTTTCTGCTCTGACGGACTACCATCTCCCAGCATTCAACACGGTCTCTCTATAAACCGCTCAGCGGCTCTCATTTTTGCATCACGTTTATGAAATTAGGGCTTGATATAAGTTGGTGGGGAGGCTTGTTTCTTTTGACCGATGAATAGGTTAACTGCTCTGACATTGCAGCAAGCCTTTTGTAAGCGCTCTGGGTCTCACCTCATTGTGGACCAAATTACCTTGAATCTATGGTCTCTTTATTGCACTCACAAATCCTGAAAGTTGTTAGTGCCACAGGGCTGAAAAACAGGGAGGGAGATTCTATACTAATGGCCACATGATGCTTGTGTTTTTTTATTTGTACTTTTCAGTTGAGATATCAAACCATCTATTAAACCAGAAGTTCATCCTTTCCCCTGTTTCAAATGGTTTTATTTTGATTTATTCTTTTGATATTTGTCTGAAAATTAATTATAGTCAGAGCTACTGCCTCAATTCTGAATATTTAGTAAACATTTCTTTAATGAGCGTAATGACATGCCTTTTCAACCAAGCTAAGGGTGGAAATTATTTTGCTGTTGTTTCCTGCAGAGCTATATACCTTAAATACGGGTGGATTGAATTGCTGTGCAATTACATTTATGGTTAGCGGATGAATAACTTTGGAGGAAACCACTGATTTTACCTCCCGTACTACCAACAGGGGGACATTTCCATTAACCCCGGGAGATATTTCAACATGTGAGTGATGAATCAACATACATTTCTGTTACAGCATAGATAGATGGTTCCCCCTGACTTACAGTTTGAGTTATGTG
Organism: Brachionichthys hirsutus; assembly: GCF_040956055.1. NCBI lineage: Eukaryota > Metazoa > Chordata > Actinopteri > Lophiiformes > Brachionichthyidae > Brachionichthys > Brachionichthys hirsutus. The sequence goes on along the minus strand of NW_027180317.1, from coordinate 512,912 downwards.
TTGACAACTATTGGATGGACTGCCTTGAAATGTGGGTAATTCCATCATAATCAGCTTGGATTCAGAGCCAGGTTTACACAGGTAGGCTGGTAGAAATAATAGATGGGCAACTTGGGCGATAGGTAGGTTAGATGGGTAGGCTTGTAGCCCAAAAGCCTCATCCAGGGAGACACTCGCTGTGAGGGTTGCTATGGTGACTTTGGCTGCAGGTTGATTTCTGCCCTGCACAGCTGTGGAGACATTGTTGAACTGAACGAGGCACACCTGTTACACATCTCACCTAATCAGCTCCTGCCTATTAGACCTGACTCTCTGGTTTGTTACGGACGGTTTGAGAGAGGACATAAAGAAGCCATTTTTGTCAACCATCCCTGAACAGAGGAGGATGTTTAAGACACCATCTATCAGCAACATTCAATGCAGTTTTGCCCTCTGTCCCCAAAATCCACAACCCCCAACCACACCTGGGCGCATCTCAATAGAGCAGAGGGTGGGCAATGCCCCCCCTCCTTTTGAAAGTTAATGCAACCTAAGGAGTATTACTTATTGTCTTGGTGGTTTTGGTGCTTTATTTGTTTTCTGCTCTGTATCTGGACTCTCTTCCAGTCATTTACTGAAGAAGCCTCTTGGATCAGAGGTGAAACACCTTCAACCAAACTTATGCAAGTCCAGCTGATTCTTTTTGTTGTTGTTGCTCCTCTTGATTTCTTTAGATCATGCTCTTCATGATTTAAGTGGTGGGCACCTAATGAGGCTGGCTATTGGTGACCACTGATTACATGACAGGAATGATACAGTATATTCCATAACATATATTCAAACAATAGTTGGCCCCATTTATTTCTCTACTGTATAGAGCACATCCTCCTTTTAGCTGCTTTTGCAGTGGACGTGCAGCAAATACTTTCACACTATAGCCACTTGTCATGCCATCTGTGTGTGCTCTTCAAACACACATATGGACTCTTTAAAACCCTGGACTTAGCTGGATGATGAAAATACAAATCTAAGTGTTGCTTGAGGTTGCTCAGTTTTGATTTCTGCAGCAGAGGAACTTTGATAAAATAATGTCTTTAAATCCTTATGCAGACCTTGAGGCACTTTTATCCCACCTTGTTTACATACTGCAAATAAACTATACTTTTGGTTAAATCAAAGATGGCTTTCAATGCTGCAGCTTGTCCAAAATGTCAGCAAAGATGCAAGGATTTCCTACAAGCTTTAAAGAGATTAAAGAGAGACTTTTTTCTACACCTGACAGCCTCTGAACCAAGACTTTCACTAAACTGTTTTTCTTTTTACAGCTTCTGTCTTGTTTTATTTTTCTCGTATCTGTTATTTGAATGTTCATTACATTTTAGTGTATTTTATGCCATTGCAGCTAACGTGTGATGTAACCCTCTCGAAACATGTAAAATGATGCCGTGGAAGAGAATTTAGTCTGCTCACTCCATCAATGCGACAAGTAGTGAGGCTAATCATGGGGGGGCAGCAGAGATGACTGCCACATTAGACTGGATGCAACCCATCAAGAGGGACAATGATGGCCCTGCACATCTTTGTCAGCAAACGTGATTTCATTTCTGCTGTTGACTTTTAATGACGCGTTTTGCTCTCAGATTAGTTTTAATGCCAGTAGTTGCAACTCTTTCAAAAGGAGTACTCTAAGAAGCAGGATGGTTTAAATGTGAGAATTAGAAGACTTTATTATTGGTGTAATGAAAGACATTTGTTTATTTATAATGGTTGGCTGCACATAACAGATGGGTTCTTCATACAGACTTGTCCATCTTCCCTGCTACACGGCCTGCATCCATAGAGTCTTGCACAGAAAGGTGTGAACTGAAGCCTGGAGCATTTTAAATGACTGTCTTCTTCACCTGTGTGACACACACTGGGATATGCAAATGTTCCATTCCATTGCCAGTATAACCCTATGCTCTCTTCCGGCAATCACACATGATTGTGCATTATTTGCTGCAAATGCTTCCTCAGCAAATGCGTTCACAATGACCATCATCATCATATCCTGAGTCAGGTGAAATCAGGATGTGTGATGGTGCGGTGTATCCAAAGGTTTCCAACAATCCATTCAAACAAATACATGTTTGGTTATGTTTTGGATGTGGTGGGAAAATGCCAGATGAAGGAATTGAGCTGAAGAGTGGGTTTAATCATAGGCATGAATAAATTATACAAATTGCTCACATTTTTTTAGGAGCTCCACTCAGCAAAGTAGAGAATGTTGCTTTTCCTTCAGCAACAAGACTGTAGTGAACCTGCCTTCAAACCACAATCCAGTACAAATGACATTTATGTTTGGTGTTAAGTAAATCCTTGTGTTCCTGTCTTCACGAGCCCCCACCTTGTTAAACTGAACAGACTCTGCTCTGATGAAACCCTTTAGTCATGAGAAATATCTGGTTCAATATTCCAGATATTCCAATATCTGTTGACAACTGAAAATCGAAATGACACTGGACTGTAGTTCCCACAAACTCACCAACACAATATCTTTATCTTTTCTTTATCTTTATCATCTGATTTATCTCATCCAGTATAGGTTAAGGTTCCTATTGGCCATTTGCTTTTTTATCTCTTCATTTATTCGATTGAAAGTTTCAGGTCTGATCAATTGTATTAATTCAAAATTGGCATTGATAATGACTTTAATGGTCTTCCACTTGTAAATGTTCTTAATGAGGGCGTCAGCCAAATCCTCCATCTAAGTAAAGGAGGGGTCTATTTCTCTTGCATACAAATATTCATCATAAAATGGAGCAGACACATAATCATTCATTAATAATAATAATTACTTTTTAATTGGGTACCTGCAGTTTAATCACCAACCATTCACAAGACACTCAATTTATAGGACAGGTCAACTTTGAAGCATTTAGTTTTTCTTGTGACACTTCCTTTTTGAAAACACCCTCGTGTGTCATTTCCTTTACTTGTTCCACCCTTTGATCAATTAGTCAGAACATGAGCAATGCACTAATTTGGAAAATTAATAGTGACAAGGCTGTCTTAATAGCATAGACTTGCTTGCAATTAAAATCATGACAGTTTTGTTGTTGTTTTTTTTTACAAAGTCTGTGCATTTCAATAGAATGTTCTCAATTAGGCTATGGTGATCAAACTCAAATTTGGTGAACTTTGACATGCATATTTAAAGCTTCTACAAATAACAATGAAATAATTATCTTGGAAGGGTGTAAGGGACAAATGTTTCAATAATTGTGCTTTTTTATCTGTCTATCTTGACATATTTTCATAGAATAATGCTGATTAAATTGTTATTAATATGCCAGAGTACTCTACTGTCGTTTCTGTTGTCCAACTGTGAATTGCTGAGTTACAACACCTAACAAATATATACCGTAATTCTATTTTTCTACATTCCTTATTTTAAAAGTTATTTATAAAACATTTTGGAAGAAGATTGCAATTATCAAATGTTGCAGCGGTCACCAGCCTCTGGTCATATAAGCTGTGGCTGACTAATATTAATTTATTGAGCAAACTGAAAACCAGTGTTTTTACTTTTTCTTTAGTTTCCACAAGTAAAACATGTTCATGTTGCATTAATTATCTACATTGATTAACTGTTTGCCCTGGAATTCAGATCTTTAATGATTGGATAAAAACACATGTAAAAAAAATAAAGCAAGAGTGGATTGCATGGAAGGAGTAGCCCAGTTTACCACCATGTGGTAATTCACTCACCAAAAATTACAGTCATAAAGGGCTCCAATATGCACTGTCCATGCAAGATGTCTTCTGGATCTGATCCTGAATGAGGTTAGGAAAATGTATTCACTTTTCTACTTAGGTTCTGTTTTCTGATTTTGCCTGCTAATAAAAGCCCCACCCCATCCTGCAGTCCAGGAGACAGACGCATTGAGTCACAACCCTTACAACCAACTCTGCAGCATGACTAGCAGGTTGTAGCAGGTCATAATGTTGGTTGTCAGGGTGAATTGTTGAAAAACATGCTGAAGTTCTTCCGAACTAGGTCAGCAAACCCATGAATCACCACGCTGCATCTCATATCCCCACCCACGTCTTCCTCGGCTCAAACTCCCTCAAGAAGTTTCCAAAGTACCCTTTTCCTCTGCTCTTTGTTACTTTTTTTATTCGGACAATCATTAGGCTAGTTAATACTCCATCTCTTCCAACATGTTATACTGGTGATTTTAAAGTTGCAATTACATCTGGGTAACAATTAAATGTGTAAAATCTAAACAACAAACTGCCTGTTTGGATCATTGTAACAGCTGTGTAATCTACATAAAGTAATCGCGACATAATCACAGTATTTACATGTATCATAAACTGTGGCTCATAATAAAACGCAACAACCTTTCGAACTGTGTAGTTTTAAAGCTTCTAGCTGAACACCTAGCTGCAGTCGTCCAGTGAAGCAGAATAAACTTGGGGCTCCCCAACGGAGTGAGACTGTGGAATGTAATTTTTCTCTAAATGGTATTTTCTCTCCACAAATAATACATTTGGATTGTCCAAAATCTCAAGTTAGTTTTTTTTTTATAGTTTGTAAGCTTCTGTCTTACAAACACAGGATATGATGTTATTACCCAAAGTGCACTGGACTCTGCACGGCAGGGGCATCCTCATCCCTGAGCCAAACTTGTCTGACTGCATACCGGAATATAATAAATATATAATAAACAGTAAAAGAATGAACAAGAGAATGATTTTCAAATAGCTTTGATCAATGAGTGGGGTTTGTTGACAATAACAAAAATATGACATATTACGAGCATTATCATTTAATGGAAGTTTGAGGAAGTGACATTTTCACAAAAGAAACAGGAGGAAGGAGGGTGAGATAGAGAAAGTGGCACTAAGTGCTGCCAATTATGTTGTTTCAAAGTTTTAAGCAGCAGGTTTGCAGGATAAACAGCAGTCTCACTCCAGAGGCTGTCAGGGAAGTCGAGCAGGGCTGCAGATGATCGATGGACCTGCATATGGCGAATGTTTGACCCGCTAAAGCAAGCTCATCAACTGCAAAACACATTGCAGGTTCTTACCCATTGCCTTGCTTGCACAGATAACATCGCTTGGAATCGACAGTAGCCTCTGACATTTTAATAGCTAAAATGCTAACAGAAATGCTGCGAGCTGATTTTTGTGGCCGTAAACGCGCCAATTTGAGAGCTGTTCTCAATGGATCAACAAAGATGCAGGTTTATTTGTCTATATGTTCATTGACAGCCATGATATCAGGCATGCAATCAATCACTAATGGATGATTGGTTATTACCATTTATTGTTTTAGTCACCACCAGCAACCAGATGGTTCTTAGAGCAGCAGCCTTTTTCATTCAGTTAAAGAGAGGGATGGTGTTCGTCTTTTGTTTGCAGCTTTAAGCCATCTGTGTAAATCTGTAAGTATGGGCAGAGTTCTACATGGGTGGCTATTACACTGTCGCTCTAAAGGGCAGAGACTTATTTCATTCAATACATTGCAGGGAGGTTAAGGAGAAACCAAACAGATGGCCACTACATAGCCCACTGGCCTAGAGCAGCACCTGTAGCTGGTTACAGCATAGGTGCAATTGATTTAGAGTGGTGTTTAAGAACATGTTTCAAGAGACAGAACAGTTGGTTTTAATCTGAGGATTAAAAGCCAAAGTCTTACCATATGGGAGAAATCTATTTCAAGTTGCTGTACGTATTTGGAGGTATTTGATATGGCAAGGTGTAGATCATAATGTGGTATCACCGCAGCATACTTTGTAGTGCAGAGGGGAGTCTTTTATCATGTTAATGTTCATCACGTTGCTGATGGAGGTGGCATGGGTACTCAAGTACTGGGAGAGACACACATCTGTCACTGCTGCCCTGTTCTTTATCAAATTATATTTGCTGTATAACATTTTGCCACATTAAACTCAAATAGCTCAAAAAACGTGCCGTCGGATTCAGCTGCAAGTGCCTTTCTGTGGTTAAAAAAAAATTAAATCAATTTCAATCAGTATTTATTGCCATGGAAACCAACGCCCCCCATCCGCACCCACCCAACCCATCGCAGAGCTCGGGCAACCCCCAAACCCAGCGAACCAGCGTCTGGGGAATGGGAGGCGACAGCGCAGGGGCTTCAGCCAAGGCCCCACATGCCGCGCCAAGGCCAAAAAAATAAATAAATTGTGAACCCCCCCATACCCTGTTAATATAGTTCCCCAGATCCCAGACTGGGGAACTTTCCCAACACCGTGGATCAGTGAACTCCCCGGTGCTATATACAAATGTATGTGGTGCGTTAAAATTGGGTGCAGGTGGGGCCGGACGGGGGATGCGGAGGAGGGCAACGGCGCACTCCTGCCCCGCGCCCTATCCTTTATCTCCCCGCCTGGCACCCACACGACCCCATGTGGTGCATTAAAATTGAGGGGGGGTTGCAGAGGGACGCTCAGTGAACACAGTCGTCAAGAAACCGTATTTTCCTGAGAAGGGTGCCATTGAGACTTGATGAAAAAAAAAGGGTCTCCAATTATACTAAAACATGAAAAGAAATATGTCTATGAAATCAAGTAAATAAGGATCTAAAATCCATTAAAAAATAAAATAAAAAAAGCTGTCTGGCTGTTTACTGAGTCATCTACAAAAACGTAATGGTCTGTACAGGTTCAGTTTGTATTCAGAACCAAACAATTTCATAATTAACAATGGGCATTTGTCAAACTTCAAATGTTCCTGAAACATTCTTTGACAGATGCAGCTTTATGAGGCTAGACAGGGTGGATGGATAATTCAGACGACTCCTCCAGATAGCTTCTTCAAGCAAGGCGGAAATAAACAGTTGGTTTTGATGTTTAAAGGTGCAAGTTTTTTCTAATAATCACTAATTGCAAATTAATTTAACATTTTTATTCATGATTTCACTTCTTTCAAGACACAAATAATTGCTAGAAACTGCTCGATATTTGTTTGCGTTGAGTCACATGAGACGTTTACTGTACATACATTAATAACATGATAATAACTGTCAGTCATTAGAACGGTAAACATTTCTTGCTGCTTCATCCCAAAGTACCAAATCCCAGAAAAACGAAACAAAATGTGGCCGTTGACAATAAGATGATAGGTGGCTGTGGGTGATGAACGTACAGTATATGTTTTGTTTTGTTTTGTTGTTAAAGCTGGTTACATTAGTGATGTGATTTGATAAACTACACATACAAAGCTGTAGAATTTAAATATTTAAAGATGGGCAATTTTGGCCCCAAGACATTAACAATGTGAAATGATTTGCTTTGGAAATAGAAGCTATATCTTGGTGCAAAAGACAGTTGATGAAAGAAATAAAAAGCAACACAACCGACCTCAGTTCAGCAGCGATTAAGCCGTCGTTCACATGTTAACAGAAATGAATGTGGGGGATTGCAATAAACCACAATGTTTCTGTGTTAGATGGAGACACAGCATACTTCTCCTGTGCAGGCGCTGCATTTAGTCACATCGGAATTATATTCACTCCTCTGCAATCTTCATGTCACATCACATCACATCAAAACCTTATCTTTCTTTTAATCTTTTGCTGCTTTCTGAGAATTGTTTTTGATAATGTAAGAGTTTGATTGTTAAAGTGTTTGACACGTGCCAGGAGGGTGAGAGCTGTCAACCATGTATGCCCTGTCTGTGAACCTTATTTCACAGACAGGAGAAAAAAAGAAAAAGAAGCTCAATCTCTTAAATTATTTATGCCTTCATGATAAAAAAAAGACTTCTTCATTTACAGTGTTTGAAAGAACAGAACATTTTCATTGCTGTAAGTGTAAATGTTCTCTCCTTATTTGACATCTGCTTGAGAGAGTGATTTGGGAATGCTGTAAACATGCTTTGAAAACCATGTCAGGCACACATTTTTTTATGTATGCCTTAATACAATGGTACAAGGGAACTTTAAAGCTGCATAGAGCAACTATAAAACAAGAGCTAAATAATCATTTAGAAAATGCACTGACTTGTAATAGGAAGGAATGTTTCTTCTGTCCTTCCCACTCTGTGCCCTGAATGCTTGTTCTTGCACTTGGCGGGTATGATCTCTACTGAGAATTGCATAATGCTTTAAGGCACCATGTAACACACCATGTCGATGAAACCGGATCATATTTTATGGAGGAAATGTTATCTGGTTCTTCTCTGTCCTCTGGCTGCTCTGCCTTAAGTCTCTGTAATTCATGGAGGTCCCTGTTGGACACACAGCTTTATTTGTTGCTAAATGACTGTTACAGTTGCTAGTTTTCACAGTTAGCTAGATTTTGTCCCTACCAAACTGAAAGCCTTGACCTCCAGGGAATGTCGATGTTTTCCACTGCTAGCACAAGAGCTTTGGATTGCTGGAAGGCGGGAGGCTTTCAGGCCCAGAGTGCCTGGGGCATGCTAGTGGTGAGTGGTGCTGGGATGGGCAACCGGATCAGAGCCAGTGGGTAAGGGAACTGGAGGGACGTCATGACAGAAGTGAAGAGACTGAAGAGGATGTTAATGGAAACCCATGGTAAAAGAGTAAACGTTTCAATTAGTTGCTGATCTGAAAGAAATAGCCAAACTAGATCATACAGGACAAGTGTAATCTTAAAGTATTATCGCTGCATCAGCTAATACTAAACACCTCATTTTCTCCACCGGAAGCGTACCCTAGATGACGCTTCATGTGCTCTCCAATAGAAAGGCAGCCTAGGGGTTACATTGGAAAAGCACTCTCAAGGGATTGTAAAAACATTTGCCCCAATGGAATGGTGCCCCCAGATCAGGCGTCGGCAACCTGCGGCTCCGGAGCTGCTTGCGGCTCTTTCATCCTTCTGTCGTGGCTCCCTGTGACTTTGTAAAATAAATAAGGACTGTTTAATGAACTCATTCAGTGCCGTGATGAATATATTCATCCAAGTATTTCCATCCCTTCGCTGCTATGCCAATTATATTTGTCATGTATGTTTTTTCATGTGGGGCATGGGGATGGTTTTGAGCCGGTTTACAGTGAATATCAGACCTCTCCTCGATTGTAATGAAGACATACACCCCTGACATACAGCAATACACGGCAGCATTGCTGTATTTGGGTGGCTGAGTGGATGCTCGCTGCATATTACAATGTAATGGGAAGAAGTGGAAGTGATGATCCTCGTTATCAAGATGGTGAACCAAATAACTGCGAACATGTTAAGCCGACGACAGTTGTGTTCATTGTTAGAAGAAGTCGACAATGCATTTTCAGATCTCCTACAGAGTCCGGTGGCTGTCCAGGGGAGAGGTGCTGAAATGCTTCACTACCTGTCTGGAGCATGTGAAAAGCTTCTTGGAAAGAAAAGGGCTCAGCTATCCCGAACTGGATTACCTCGATTGGCTGGAAAAGTTTTACTTCATGGTGGAGATGACAAGTCATTTGAACACGCTGAATAAAATTCTCCAAGGAAAGGGAAGCATGGCCCTGCAGATGACAGTGTTTGCCAGAGATGCACAGCAACTTCAGGTGCTTCTGTCGATTGCTGACTGAGCAAAAAACCCCCAAAGAAGACGAGGGCACACTGACATGGACTTGTCACAGACACTCCTAATTTCATGTGTCATTTTAAAGCTGCTAAGCTGCAGCTAGATGTTTTGCTTATATTAGTGAGCTTGTTTTAATTTTAATTTTACAAAAATATAGGAGGGCTCAAATGGGCTTGCATATAGTTCAGTGTAATTTATTTAAAAGTCGGCCTACAAATTAACGAACACACTTGATAACAAACTAGAAGAATGTCACACATTCTGCTATGCATAGATGAAAAGCAGCCATGCCAATCATTTTGTTTAGCAGGACTAACAATGGGCCCATCTTTTTTAACATTATGTCAAAATGCTGGATGGACCACAGTCGTCATTCAGTCATTTGGTGATCCCTGCTCCAGAGGGAACTTTATCGTGTTTTGTCCACTGGAGAGGAACCCATCATTATGTTTCATTTACCGTAGATGCATCCAAGAGGACGTGTTTATGGTATTTTCTTCAGTCCAGCATTAATGGGCACGGTATCAGGAAAAGCTTTGCAACGTCATAGCACAGCCTGTTCTCTCGCTACACCATCTAAATGTTCCGACAGAAAGACTTGTGGACTCATATAAGTAATTCACTTAAACTCAGGCAACCTTAGTGAAAAGATCCGGTAAACGGGAATCTGATTACTGCCCACATGACGGTGAAGTGACCAGTTTGAAATCCTAATCCTGATAGGGATTATTTGGTGCATGACCGTATCGTCTTTCAAATTATTATTATTATTTTTAATGTCCGTATCAGACTATATCAAATAAACCAGTAAGCAGCCAGACAACAAAACAATCCGGAGACTGGTTTTCATTATAACCAGAAGCAACACAGCTTTTTTACAGCTATGTTATTCTCAGTGTGACAAACAGGTCCTGTCCAACTGTCAGGCTGACTTTTTGCAATAAACAATGACAAATAGGTTTCACACTTGTACTGCCCCCACCACACATATAAAAATAAATTATATGTGACTGCCTTTGAACATTACAATGACTCTTTTAACTGCAAATCATCACCGCAACAGTCTACTGCAGTCGAGAAATAGAGGTGAGCGTCTTGATACACACCGAGTAGCTGGTTTATGATAGACTTCAAGTACCTGGGAAAAAAACTCTAGAAAGTGCGTTGCTAGTGCAATGCATAGTGATGTAAGTGCTTTTGAGTGCTCAAAGCATAAACCTTTTAACATAAGAATAGGTTGTTTAGAGTTGTGTTTTGCTGAGTTCGCTCATTGCAAATGATGATAAACAACTGATAGCATTTCCAAAAGGCTTCTGGTAAATCAACTACCATGTGGACTGTGAGTTATCCAACCACAAAATGTCTGCTTTGGTGCTAACATGGTCGAATTATGTAATTAATATTGAGCTGCAACAGAGCCTCAAGGCCTCCAAACATCTCCTCATATGAATGGGCAGCATTTCAGCTTCGCAAATGACTCTGTAATTGGCAAAACATGCTGATATGCATTTTTGGAGGAGTGTGGAAGAGCTTTAGTGGTTTGGTTCAGCCAATAGGAGGGTGGGGCGTGTGGTCAGGGAGATTGGTGATTTGCAGTAATTACATAAAGAAAGTGATACTGTCTGACTTAAAATGGAATAAAGATGAGTGCTTAATTTACCCCTACATTACGCTGCCCACCCCCAGCATTATACTTAAGAAATTAGGCTTCTGAGCCTTCTTAATTGCTTGTTTTACTCTTGGCTGAGTCTAAGAAAGATTTGTGCTTCTCTCTCTGTTATTGCGGTAGTGCTGTGTATGCCAATATCTTGGATACTTATCACAGAAACACATCCCATAAAGGGGAACTCATGGATACAGCGCTACTCTGCCTAATTTGTCAGCGTCAAATGTAATATCTCGACTCTGTTCAGACATTCTGGACAACTGAAGGCCAGAGGAAGCCTCTAAATGAGACAATTAAATGGAGAAAACATCAGAAAATAAATGGTGCAGAAAAACATGAGCTTATGATGACTCTAAAGAAAAATGGCTCTGTGCTTTTTTGATATCAGTTTGAATTAGAATGTTCACATTGATTTTTGCACCAGTGGCCTGACAACACGCCTGTGGCCAGTCCTCAGAGAGTGAGGAGACAGAAAAGCGAAGAGACAGAAGGAAGCATGGAAGGAGATAAAAAGGCAGAGGCAGAGGAAAACAGATACAGAACAGGGAGGAACAAGGAACACCAAGATAGAGAAAATGAGTGAGGGTCTGCTTGCAGAAATATACTCATCTCGCCGATCAGCTGTACATCAGCGACCATCCAGTGAGACTACAGCAAGAGCACATAAAAGGCGGGGTCGTAGTAGGCCAATACATTAGATAATTGGCATTTACTGCTATGGAAACGACTCCAAGCTGGCTGGAGGTTACCCACCGAGCTGGCAGCAGGCTTGTATTTATAGTTCTCTTCTGCACCTCATTGGGTAATATATCTGAAACTTCACTACCAATAATTCACACAAACACAAATACTCCACCTCCTCCCGCCTTGTGTTGTCTATCCATCTTCAACTCCTTTGGTACTCGTGATGCTACATCCGATTTCCTGTCACCCACGTATCCAGCTGGCCTTCCTTTCCTACAACTGATTCCTGACATTCATGGTGTTCCAGGATGTAGCTGTTGGCAACAAAAAACTTCTCAAGTAGCATCTGTGCTACTTGAGATGAGGAGTAGTCATGAGGGGCGAAGATGAAACAAGTCAAGATTGTACAGTACTTTTCCAAATTTGTGTTGACCCACTTTCAGAGTAATTCATCCTCTCGTTTATTAATTTTTAATCAGTAATTAGGTCGTGATAGCTGCACTTTTTGGCTACAATTTTTGCAGCGGCTTTAAGGAATACTGAAGAGTTGTAATGAGGACCTAACAGAGAATCATCACCCAACACTGCAAATCTCCTCACCTGTACTGATGTAGCATTTTTCAGCTGATTGTTGTGGCATTGCGGCCTACAACGTTACCGCTTCTTAGTGCTTTGCACTACAACTTGTTTCCAGCACCAAGCAGCTAATTACGAAAGACTAATTAAGGGGCCATCTGGTGAAAAAAAGCCACTGCATTTAAAAAAAAAAAAATATTTTTGCTAAAACGTTCCATGCTTTCAGGAGTCGGAAGAGAACAGCCTTAGCAATTACAGATAATTGGTCATACAGCAATATTTCCAACTTGTCTTATTTCGATTCTCTTCTGGAGTGAAAATAATATAGCAAATGAATTCAGCAATCCCTGCTAATTAAAAGAAATGAAAATAAAATGTTGTTTCTGACTGCAGGTGAGATAAAGTAACAGTTATCAATTGAAATGATATCAAATCTCAATGCAGAAAAAAAAATCTTGTTTCCTCCATACCAACACTTTTATTGCAATCCCACGACAGACATTTTAATTGGTGCTTGATCAGTAAATTGGATTTTAAATTAAATTGTGATGATAATGACGTTTCTGCATGTGATTTCAGTCTCTCTGTTATTGCTGTTCATTTGGGACAATGTGTTTTAAAAGTGTACAGATTCAGGGAGATTTAGGAGAGACTGCCGATGGCATCTCCACATTCTGGTGAAATAATTCATGTGCAAAACAGCCAACAGTTGTCAGGAGAATTAATTTGATGATGATCATTGTCACTGAAGGAAAGGGGAAAACAATAACATGGCTTCTTACACACAGCAGCTTTAATTTCCAGGGCTGGGTTTGATTTAGTCAGTAATACAAGGACATTTTCATTTAAAATAAAGATGCTCATGTGTTTGTTTCTCTTGTTTCCATTTATCATTGCACCTACATTTTAGTTTTACCGTTTCTTAGAGCCTATTGTGTATAAAAACACCTTCTTCTTCTTCTGCATTGGAGGATGAATAATTATCCTCTCTTCCTTTTTCAAAGGAAAAGGGCAAGCAGACTCACAGCTTTGTCTGTGAACAGGTACTTATAACCCACAGACCATTGTCATGTTCATGTCCCCCAGGAGAGCAATTCCCACACAATTTATAGAGCATGACCATTAGACTGTCAGAAGCAGGCCAGGGCGCATGATGCTAGCACAGCAACGATGGTCAACTAATGCACAGGGGATGAGGAGACATTTGGGAAGGCTTTGCATTCAGATAATGGCTCTCTTAGTGAGGACTATTCATTAAACAGAGTGTCTGAACAATAGAGCTCTATGTAATGCATCTGCTTTACACATCCTGCATTATGTATGAGCGTAGAACAGCTTTATATTCAGATTGGGTTAAAAGCTTAAAGGTTGTTGAGGGACTGAACTCCTTAAATGACAAATCCTATAATACCAAACTTCACAATAAACTAACAAATAATATGTGTATATTGTTACGCTGTCATTCTTTGCACGGCTCTGTTTGTGGGTCGGCTTTTTCCTGTTCTGTAACTGTGTCAGTATTCTCAATATGAACCATTTGTGTTTATAGCTGTCCTGAATGGTCACAGTGGAATGCTGGGTAAAAAGCCTCTCATAAAAGACATCAGAGGCTTCGTTGTGATTTCAGAAGTGAGGGGATCAGATTGTTTACGAGTAAGATATCATCATCTGTCTCTCTCGTTAGATTATCTGCTCAAGATTCCAGCTCTTCCTGTTTCTGTTAATTTGATACCACGGCATCCAGAGGATTTCTTTTTTAAAGTGGTCAACTGAAAAGGGAGATTCATGTGCTGCAGCGTAGGCACCCAAACAATTGCAAAAAGATTTGACATTTAGAATAGAAATTAAGATGCGTAGTTCTTTAACAGCTGTGGGAATTAAGCTCAAATTGTGTGTGTGTGTGTGTGCCCGCGTGCACATGTGTTAGCGGGGTGATAGTAGGGGTAATTATCAACCTCCTTGTGTCTTCTGTAACCTCACACTTCCTTCCTTTATCATCACAGCTTCCACCTTAGTGTCATATGTATGTGTTTGACAGTGTTAATGAAATGTCAGGCAGGATTTTGTAGAGATGGAAGAAGAAAAGAAGCTCCTTCTCCAGGTTTGTATGGTAGGTATGGTTTCCCTGTTCCAGACTAAGTACTGCTGTTAAACTATACTACTATTGCAATACTAATTTGTACTGTGTTATAAGGTTATTGCAAGTATAGCCTGGCGTTAAAAATGGACACACAAAAATCTGGACCCAAAAGCACAACCCCAGGAAGTGACTTGGTAAAAATTGCCAATACATTGAATAAGTTTGCAATACAGAATAATACATGCAAAGATGAAGACAAAAAGGTGCAACATGAGTTTGCACAGAGGCGAAGATAAACACAGAAAATTCAGTTGGAGGTAGCAATTAACCTGATACAGGTGAGGACAATCAGGACAGTCAGGCCAGCAGACACCTGACGAGCTGGCATGTGAGTCATAAGACTAAATCAGGAAAAGAGTCATGAACAGACTGACGGAATGGAAACATCACCTGGTTGACAGGACGGAATGCGACAGTTGGGTGATAATGAAAACATGACAAAGCCATTTGACTCTCTTGTTCATAAACGATGGTGTTAAGACTTCTCATTTTGATGACACTGGCAGCTTCATTGACACAAAGACTTGCTTTTGAGGAATGGACTATCAATTTTGAGCCAGTGACTTGCTTTTTCAGGTTATCCACTAGGTTATGCAATTTGCACTAAATGTTTTGAGAAATGCACCAACTGCCGTGCAAATGTTAGTGACGTGAGAAAAGCACCAAAGCCACTGAGAAAAACTGTATAATGCGTCTTTTGTACTGTTGTGCCTCACACATGCACGTGCATGTTTACAGTGCAAACACCAAACCAAACCTGAGCCACCCTTTAAGACATTCCTCCACAGTGTTAGAAACTGAGGATATTCTAATAAGATCAGGAGAGGCCAAAATTGTTTCACTTGAGGTGCTGAACAAAAGTAGAACATTACTTGTAAACTGTCGGACATTGTAAAAAGGCAGCAGACTTAAATAATGAAATTGCTCATAAAACCTAATAAGCAGTGCCACTAATTACTGCTTCAATTAGAAATCATATCTGATTCATCCTGTGGGAGAAGTAAACACACTTTTCTCCCTCACTCGTTAGTCTCCAGCTCATGGATGTTGTCCAGCAGCAATGCCGCTGCTGCCTCTCGCACCAGATGCCAAGTTTTATGAGAGCATTGCGGCTCCATTTGGAATTATTGCTCCTGTCATTTAAAGCAGCAGGGAAAATTTACATCACAGAATTCCATTCCTGAAAAGGCCTGAAGAATTCAAAGGTGATCGTATGTGGCAGATGTTGCCCTGCATTTAGGTTCTGGACATATCCATATAAAAAGTGTCATATATCGTAGTGAATGAATGACACTGATGAGTGCGTTTCATCGCTAGATATTTATAGACAGTATGATTATCTGAAAGAATGTTTTTAATGGCTGACAAGTAAATGCAATAGTGAACTACACATAACTCAAATATGCAATCTTATGTTATTGATCATCCATTTTATATGACCCTACTTAGCTCATGACTGTGAAAAATAAGGAATAATTAATTATTCCTTGCTGGGAGTGTGCTCTTTAGTTGGCATTCCATTTTACACTTTTTAACACTTTTTGTGTTTTCTGTCATTGCAGTATTTTTTAACTAAATATTTTCAAAACTCAGCAGTGGCCGTAAATAGAGAGTGAAGCCATTTAAAATACCATATATGGTAGTGTAAACTGTGACAGAGTATAGCAGCTGTAAGTCCTGGTGAATTCAAAGATTTGTAATCATTTTTATTTGCACACAAACACATTAACTACAGTGTTTGACAAAAGATGGGTCTAAAAATGAGTAATGTTGAGTGCTAACCGCAGATGATGCACATCCTCATCTCTGTTTGCATGGTGCTGTAGGACGATGAATAATTGAAAGTGTAGATGTACAGACACAAAATGTAACATTGGGCTGGCTGTGATCGAGCCTGGCTGAACAAACCGAGAACAGCAGGAGTGTTTTAGCAGGCTGGCTGCCACTCTGTGATGCCACCTCTAGTCTGGCAGGGACAGATCGCTGCGTAACGAGCCTCATTAGGACTCAACTCCAATGCCGTCTCAAAGTCTTTCCTTTTCATACCAGGAGTGGGATCACAATCATGGGAAATTTCAGCACCTACTCCATCTCCAAGCCTTCACATCTCCTACTCTATGAGTAGGAGGAGGCACAGTTTTGGGTCATTTTTAGATCCTTGCAGCTGATGGTAGGAGGTGGTGCTGATTAATACACTGTTATGCTAATGATCTGGAATATGGGAAAAGGTGAAATGATTTTTTTTTATTATCTCCCCCACTCAGGTGATGATGAATCTAAGCTCTGCTCCTCTCTGACATCGGGAGGGGACAGACAAAGAAGGTTCTTATTTTGTCAAGTCAGCGAGCCTAAAATCAGGACATTGTTTTTCTTTCTTTCCCTGGGCTGATGCATCCAACAATTCTTTGGTCATGGCATTCATAGCAGGTTGTAAATATCAGGGAGGAGAGAGTGACCTTGTTTCCACCTGATCTCCCCCACAGACAGACATACACACACACACAGCTCTGCATTACTTTAATTGGAGCTCAGGATATACAGGCATAGCCAAGCACCCCTGTCTGTCTGTTTGTCTTCAGTCTCTGGGTCTCCATGTAGAAATGTGACTTTGACATTTCCATGTCAAAGTCACATTTCTGTTCTCGTGTTTAGGATTTTTGAATAGTGCTAGTTTTTCTCTGTACTTTAAATTTAGTGGTATGTAGAATTTCCATTTCCTTGACTGAAATATGAAGCAACATAAAAAATATGATTGAGTTTAAACTGAGATTGTCAATGCGAGTCTAATAATAGTTTTATCTGACAGTTTTAAACACTTTCATGGCTTATACCATACAAACTGTAATATGAGCATGTTAAACACTGAAATAATTTAAAATAATTCAATTTAATAGGGAAAACACGTACAAGTAGTGAAAATATTTCTAAAACAAATCACACTTTTAACCATTGACACCTTTCTACACTATGCTTCTCTCTCTTTGCAGATCAAAGTGGCTGCCGAAGTCATTTCTGTGCTGTTTAATGAACATATTTCCAGTCCACCCACCTACTTATTCCGAGCCACCCACATCAAAGAACCAAGAGGATCCTTGACTGTTGCTGTGATGAAGACTAGGCCTACTGCTGAATTATTCCTGCTCGAGGATTGGCTCTTTGAATTTATTGACAACATTCCCACGGATGACGTGATGGATCACAGAGGGCAAATGACGCATGTTAAAGAGGAAATGTGTCTCAAAGTCAAGACTACAACATTTTAATTGGATTTGCGGGATGTAAAAGCGCACACAAAAGAAAGGAGACTAAAAAGCTTCAGACGCGGTTGTCATTCAGTTCAAGACAACCTGATTAATCAATCAGAAAGAAACACTGACTCAAAAATGGATTTGCTCATTGTGAGCCTCCCCATGCTGACATATATTCACTAAATCAAAAGCCATCCGCTGCAATGATGTCTTTTGCCCCAATAATACATATTTAATAGTATGCTGGCTTGTAACTTTGCCGCAGATTTGATGGCTGTCAGAGTTGTCATCAGAGCAGCTCAGGATTTAAAGTGAGGAGGTGGGGAGAAACTCACACATTCTAGAGGAAGCTGTCATGCCGTTGGATCTCAGAAATAGCCATATTATACCGTCTGAGTAATGCACAAGAGGGGCACATGACTTTTTTCCCCGAGTGACCTTTCATCAGGTTTACAACCAGATAGTCTAGTGGCTCAGAAAAATCTACAACAGAAAAGTGCTCAAGATTCATTGTTATTCTTTTTGTGCATGTTTGCCTAAAATGCAGTGATGTGGGTGCGTGGCGAGTGCACTGTCTCAGTCAGCCTGTCTGTTTGTTTAATAAATGATAGGGAGGATGAGAGAAATGAATGATCCTGTCATATTGGATAAGAAAATGGAAATATAACTCACCACATGCTGTTCAAAAAAATAAAAATACAATCTGTTAGTAGGAAGCTGCTACTGTATTTCCTGTTGTAAACACATCCATTTGCAGACTGTCAGATCCACCTTATATTCAATAAGACAGCAGAGTTTCATGTTTCAGATGATTTCAGCTCTGTTGCCAAGTCGGCTTGATGCATAGAATTATCTAAGCCAATTTTTAAAGCTATAGTTCAGTGGTTTGTTTACCGAGGGTTAAATGTGATGAGGAAAAACAATAAATCAAATCTTAAATACCAACATTTTAAATGGTTGCACAAATAAAACTTGAGAAAAAGATGAATAAGTGTCAAAAAACTTGGTTAAGGTTTTGAATGGGGGTCCCACCATGTAATGTTCATATTTAAGTTTCAGCTTTGTTTCAGTTAAATTGTCCGATATCTTTTTTTCCCCATCATATTCTTGGCAAAACAAAACAAAAAAACACGAAGTTCCCACAAATGTGTTAGCGAACATCGCAACATTCAGGCACAGAACAATGTCGCTATTCATTTGGAGTTGTTTGTGTTCAAAAGGAATTTAACGGAAGTCTGATATTTATTCTCGGCTAACTTTGTGTCTGTAATTTGTTGCTGAAACAAAATCTTATAATTCCCATTATTAATCACAAGTTTTACTCAAGCACTTAACTTGTTAGTTGTGGTCAAATCAGAATGCTCTTTTTCACAGAGAAGTATTTGGAACTCTACTTGGAACGCAATGATAGCAATGACCTTGTGTGCCAGAGTGGAGGTAGCAGGGCCGGCCCTCTCAGCCTTGGCAGGAGATGACTCTCCACCACCCGCGGGATGACCATGATGCCCTCTCGGAATTTCTTTTCTTTTTTCTTTTTTGATGGACACTGTGATAATAGCACTCACAGCTTGTTTTCCTGACACCCTCTATGCCTCGGCTGCTCAGCGAGCAGGTCTACGGTATGAGTGAGACCTGTCTTTTGCTACCATCATCATGAATGACACATTCAAACGTGTGTTGCATTACTATGTAGAGATTAATGATCGACGGAGACGACGGTGGCACAGGTGGTCCTATGATCGAGAGGTTGGCGGTTTGATTCCCGGCAGATGTGTACACTGTTGTTGTGTCCTTGGCCAAGACACTTCACCCTCATTGCCTATGTGAATGTAGTGAGCGAGTGAATGTTGGTGGTTGTCAGGAGGGCCGATGGCGCAAATTGGCAGCCTCGCTCCTCTCAGTCTGTCCCAGGGCAGCTGTGGCTAGTAGCTTACCACCACCAAGTATGGTGTGAATGAATAATGCGTCTTTGAGTGTCCAGAAAAGCGCTATATAAAAAAACCCAACACATTTCTACAACCTGCTACATGTTGTCCACACAGTTTGCAAACCCTGCCAGCACCACAGGAGGAAATACAGGGCAGACCAAGACCTTGTGACAGTAATAAATGATGACATTTTTAAGAAGGTGTGAAAAATCTCCGAAAACAATGGCAAGTGTAACAACCTAATAAAGATGCTCAAATCAATTTCCAGTGACCGATAGTTAAGTGGTTTGAATTTCAGCTATGACTGTCCACATGTCCAGGGTGCCCTTGGGCAAGACGGTGAACACTAAATCGCCCCCTGTTGGGCCTGGCAGTGCCTCACATGGCAGGAGTCACCAACTGGTGTGAATGTGTGAGTGAATGGGTGAATGTGAGGCTTTGTAAACCCCCTTTGGGCACCACGGCGGTGTAGACAGTGCTATAAGTGCAGTCCATTTGCCATTTACTGTTGACAAACAATTAATCCCCTCGAATGACCCTGAGGATGAGAAGGAGTTAAAGTTGATAAGTAATGGGCAGATTTGGGCCAGAGCTGTAATTTCACGAGAGCCAGGTGCCTTCAATCCCCCCCACCCCCACCTTATGGGACTTTCAGTGGCTATTGCTTGAGAGAAAGTAGCACTGTGCAGAAATCTCATATATGTTTTTTGTTTTATGTGATAAAAATAAATTTTATTTTCATTGCAATTCTTCAGTGTATTCTGTGAGATTTTAGAATCAGGGCTCCTTCATTTGTGTAGGAATTCTTTGTGCTTGGATTATTCCTCCCACCTTCCAAGTCAAATGAGAGCATGATGAAGCAAGCTGCTTTACAAAGTATGAGCAAACATATACCCTGTATTTGTGCAATTTTAACACTTTACAATTAAATGTCACAAATCAGTAGCATGAAGTAGATCAACTTCACACTGTGAAGTTCCTTTGACTCCACAGATGTCATTCAAATTGAACTCCATCTCAACCAATACTTATCTTATATAGAATACTGAATGGTGTTTCTGAAACACAAATCACATTATTAATCTGTAACTTTTAAAGTCTTTTGTCATTTAGTGTTTGAAAATGCTGAAAACACTGCATGGTTTTATAGGCAGCCTATTCAGGTTCAAATCATCCAACAAGGAAAACGACTAAATCTTTGGTCAGGCATTGCAGAAACAGCAGAGATTTGTTGTACAAGGAAGTATGAGTTTTGCAGTAAAATATTCAGGGATTGTTTTTGTGTGTACAGTGTATATGTACCCATTCTGATCTGTGACTTGTCATGCTGGCACACAACTGTATGTATAAAATCAATAAACACTTTCAGTTCAAAAAAAATAAAAAAATAAAAAAATAAACACTTTGTTATAAAAAAAGAAATATTCAGGGAGTCATGTATTCCCATAGCAATCAGAATGTTTTATCTATGCCTTGGATGAAGTAGCCAGCTGTGCCCTTATAATAACTTAGCACTTTGCACAAATGAAAGGACATCTGATGTTAATTGAACAACAGCTGAATGAACAATAACAATATTCATTTGTGAAATAAAAGTTGCACAGCTTTTTACATGGTGCCTGCGCATTCAGTGCCCTTTGCATTAAAGATGATCGGATTATTTCGCTGTAATGGACTGTTTTCACTGAAATATGTTTATCTGTCAGTGTGTGTGTGTGTGCACGAGCCACTACATGTTAAAGAACAATCACTGTTTTACGCTTACAATCACATTGTGCTGAACTGAGATATGTTTTATTTCAAGCTTGCGTCTGTGAGGTTATTCTCTCATTAACAGCTGCTTTCCATTAAGCTTGTCCTCGGAGAACAACCTGTTGGGGACTGAAAACTATTGTCGCCTTTAGACATGATGGAACTGATAGCGCTGAAATCAACTGGGTCGGATCAACAGCTGAGCTGATAGCATCCACCGACAGTCATCACAACCACAGTAATAATATATAGAAAAAAAATCAAACTCTCTGCATTCATTTTGCAGTTATCAGGCATGCATTAAAGTGGTTTGCAAGTACTTTTCCATGATGGTGCAAATTAGAGTTATGAGGTCTCCATATGTGAGTCAGCAGTGCTGTACACACTTCAGCCCAAGTAGCCCTACTGAGTTGGCTCCCATGCAATCTGTCCTAATATAATAGAAACCAATTAACTGAGTGGGTGGCTTTACCCAAATCTTGATTTAAAATGGAGCTTTATTAAAAAGAGTTACAATGTGGCTGCATACTTAACCTGACTGGTGGCGGAGATATGATAAGGAATGTAATCCCTGAGGCAAGAGCTGATTAGCTTATCCAGTCAGTCACAGAGCTTTTGCAGAATGAAAATGACTGCTGTATTGGAGGGCAGGAGGGCTGGGGGAAAGTTATTTAAATACAGAAAATATATATTTTGTTTTTCTTGTAAAGAAAGTTCAGCTTAGCTGAATTCTCTCTCTCTCTCTCTCGCTCACTGTCTCTCTCTCCCTCTCTACCATCTATCTATCTAGCATCGTGCTTGTTGCTATGGAACGTGCTCTTGCTCCTCACAGTGTGGGCTCAGCGTCAATCAAACAGTGAATATGAAGCACATGTAAATGGTCGTGTAGTAGCTGCCTGGATTGATTTGACTGGCCAGTGATGTGTGTTGTAGGCAGAAACATCTTCTGCTCCTGCAGGCATCCTGCTTCCCGGTTCCTTGTCAGTCTTTATCTATGGATTACACCTTGTCTGCATGTCACACTCCGATTGCCGCCTTGTCTTTTTGCTGAACAAGCATCTCCCTCGGATGGGCACTGTGGTGCAAATGAGGAGGCAGCATCTTTTTACACAAAACAGCATTTATGGTCATGGTGATTGGGATTTAGTTCCTTTTTTTTATCTCTCAAAAACTATAATTGCACTCCCAAAATATTGGACATATTACATTAAACCTGTTCTTTCAAGCTATCCAACTGTAGTGCTTAGTTTTCTCTCATACCAGATAAGGAAAGTGGGTGGGCTTGTCTCTTAGAGGAGACTTGCTCTAACCTGCCTATTCGGTATTTCTTAAAAGGTTTGAAAACTCCAGCAACATTTGCAGTATCCAGAATAACTTTATAAGGTGACCATTGTATTTAAACCTGTGACCTTCAACAGGGTATTTTTACTATTCAACATTTTCAACATTTTTGTTTACAGTAAGTAAGATAATTCATATTAACTGTAATCATGTTAGCTAAGGATTTGTTTAAGACATATGGTTGAAGTTTGCAATATTTACTAAATATAATATACAAAAATTAGTAGAGCCGAGTAGAATTCCGAGCCCAGCTTCAATTCCACCTGGGACAATACTATATCAATTAATAAATAAAGAATGACCTCCTTTTGCTCAAGTACTTCCATAGATTCTCCACAGGACACTACAGTTGCTAATTGTCAATGATAAGACAAGCATTATTTTGATGGTTGGCAACAATTTATATAAATATATATATATATATATATGAGGACACAATCGCACATTTTCAATGCAAATCCCATTAAAATGTATTTCAAATATAATGTATACTACAGAAGAGGAAACTTATTATATCAGTCAGAGAACAAAAGGCCAATCATTTCAGTTTTTGGGTTTGTTGTCACTCTTTCTGCATGCTGATGTATCTTCTTCCTGGTTGGTAAGTAGATTCTGAACACATTATGTCAAGTCTCTATTGGATTCTAATTTTATTTATCTTCATAAGAAATCATGTGACCTCAGAAATAATATTCTCTTCATTCTTTTGGTTCAGGTCAAGCTTATTTCACAAGTATCCCCACACACACAGCATGTCTGCACTGAATAATTGATCTGTGTGTGATCCTGGGACGGGTAATGACGGGTACTTTTTTTCATCCTGGTACTTTTCTGATTGGAATCTACTAACATTGTCTGGTTGGTAGAGATAAAGCAGGCAAAAGATCACGAAGAAAAAAATAAATAAAACAGAATCACGCAGTCAGATAATAGTTTACACTTTTAGATTGACAGGCCATTACCTGATGAAACATCTACTTGACAGAAGCTGTCTGTGGCTAACATGCACCTCGACACACAGGGGGCTAATTGCAGAGAAGTAGGGTGGGATGCTGTTCAACTCCTGCTGTGAAGCAAATATACAGAAGTGTCAGATGACAGACTACTGGAGATGCAGGCTGAGAAAGAACCAGGTCACTGGTTAAATTATCATCAGAGACAGCCTTCAATGATTAGGTGTACAAATGTATTTGTTTGATCTGGAGTCGTGGGAAAACATTTAAGATTTAATTTTGGACAATGATTACTTGACCTAAGTGAAGAGCGCAAAATGAAAGAAGAATATTTAATCTGGCAATCAGCACAAAAGAAAAACCACAACAGGATTGGGGTTCTAATGCATATTGTGGAAAGATAGACTTAATACGCAGTTTAAATGTATTCCAGGTGGGCTCAGGAGCCGTCACTTAAAGGTCACCACAATGTCCATTTGAAGCACTTCCTGAAAAGACTGAAATTAGGTCTGAATTAAACACTTGGTCTTCGGTCTTGACTTGATAAAACCGAACCGTCGCTCAATTAACTGAAAGTGCAAAAGCAGAGTATTCAGATGGATTGAATTTTAGAATTAATTATAGCAGGCCGCTATCAACTAATAAGAATTGAAGATGAAAAACAAATGAAGAAAGTTAGAAATATAGACATATAATCATACCAGCACTGCTTTGACACTGGTGAATGAACTCGTTTGTTGTAAAATTTCATTTAAGCCTTTCATTTATAGAGACTTTATTGAATATCTTAAGACACGATTTGGAAAACGCAATATAATGTTAGATGGGCTAAAAGACATGATTTTATCATGATGGACTCCGTTATATTTAGTTTATCGTTACTGTACTTTCAAATTCGGATCTTTATTCAAATATTGTTTTCAATGTAGATATTTTGGGTGTTTATGACAGTCGAGACATGGATAGAAAATATATAATATAGAACAGCAGAATTGGGGAGAATGAAGGGAATGAGAACCAACAGGAGGTAACAAAAGTTAGGGGCAGAGGCAACAATAAAAAAATAAAGTGACAGTTTTATGCAGTGGGGCATCAGTGTAGAGAAAATCTGCATACTCTTTCATTCTCCCACCACTTAATGTTTTTTTTTCTTCAATGAAGACTCTAAAAGGGCACATTTGCTGCACCAGAGAGATACAGATAAAGTCAAACCACAGACAATGCAGTTGTTTAGTATGAGATAAAATTACTATCTGATTTTTGTCTTTTCTTTTGTTACATGTGTTTATGATTTTTTTTGCCTTCTATAAAACAAGAATCACCTCTTTCTTAATAATGCTATATAGTGTAAATATTTAAACTTGCCTCACCTTAACCCAAACTACTGCCGTAACGCATTTTCCATCAGTCAATCACAAGACAGTCTGTAATGACTATTCTTTCATTTTTTTAATTTTATTGGAGTAAATGATAGTTTCGTAGCATTTGGATAAAGTACACATTAAAACTTAAAACCAATAGAATCTAATTCTGCCCTCAAAGGCTAACAAGGCTAAAATAAGTTGTCACATTTCTGACAACTTATTGAAGCACTTACGTTAGTAAGTGCAATGATGGGCATTTGAAGAACTGATGAGCATTTTGAGAACTGATGAGCATTTGTTTGACAGCTAAGAAAACATGTAATATAAATGGGTTTAAAAAAAATCTGGGGCCCTGACTGACATGACAGCTGTCATACTTCAAAATAAGGTGTCATATTTGTAAAAGTGATGGACATTTCATCTTGGAGCATTTCTGTTTCTAAGCTTCCTGCACTTGTCTGTTTTGTCCTCTTCCTCTTTGTGTGTTGAAGTGTCATGAAGGTAACAGAAAACATATCCTAACCTTTACACCGTCCTTATTAAAGACTCGAAAGTTGCTGTCTCACATTCCTGCTTTCTGCCCTCAGTTTTCAGGTGGCTGCCCTTAATCACACTTTTTGAGTTTCTACTTTCTGTTACTAGATTTTTTTCACTTTTCGCCAACTTTGGTTTATTAACCACACCTATAATACATGTTTTATAGACCATACACATACAGTCATCCATCCATCTCCTTGTAGATGAGATGATTGTAGTCTTTTTGTTTTACAGCTTCTTACCCGCTTTGCGGGTCACGGGTGTTGCTGAAGCCTATAACCCAACTGTCTCATCCGGATACTCCCCGGATGAGACGCCAGCTCATCGGCGAGCCACAAACACACACGCTCACATTCACACCTATGGACAACTTGGTGTTGGTTATGGCGGAGAAAACCCATGTCGACACGGGGAGAACATACAAACTCCTCACGGAAAGGAATTGAACCTGGAATATTCTTGCTGTGAGACAACAGCGCTACCCACTGCGCCACCATGCCGCCCAGCAGACAGTCATTCAACAGAAATGATCTGACATTTGTCAGCTCATAAAGGAACAGCTCTATATTTTCAATAAATGCATACATTCAAACAAATCGCAAACACTCATGCAGCCAATTTCTCGCTTCCTAAATAGAAAGAGCCCTTTTCTTAGTTTTTGGCCTTCATAATGCTCCCCCTCATTTCTCCACAGAGCTGTTTGTCCTCTCGGCTGACTCGCTGCCAGCCAGCACTGCTTCTCCCACTCCCCTGCTCCTTCTGTCATTCTGACCAAGCTAAGCCACAACTGTCCCACATGCCATGTCTCCTGGATGCGTGAACAAAGCTCGGAAGGACCGAGGTGAAAACGGACCTCTTAAGTTGAACCCAGTCAGGCGGGACAGCAGGAAATGTCTTTCCCTTTGATTCCCTAGGGAACAGAGATGGAAAACAAATGGAGTCGGACTCCCTTATGTTCTCAAGGTCCTGGAAATGGCCTGATGATACTGCTGGAACGCTGATATTCACTCCCCAGCAGCTGTATACTGGCCAGCAGCCTGTCACCCAGACACAATGAACCGGCCCCTCAACCCTTCCCGATTCCTCATCCACATTCAATCCCAGCCCCGGACCACAGAGCAGCCTGTTCAGTGGCGCTGCTGACAACTCAGTCGGCCTGCTCACATGGTACTGACCCGGTGAGTCATTGGTTGATAGAAGTCGGCAGGCATTGACTTGTGAGGCTTTGCTGCTGTTGATGACTCATCGTGCGTTCGGCATCACCCGTTATCCTGTGGACATACAGCACATGGCAACCCAAGAAGAAAAAAACAATGAAATCCTGAGGGATAAAATGGATTTTCACACAATAAAAACAACCAATGAATAATTAATGCAACAATAACGACACACATCCACTCACATTAATCTACTCACCCCGCAGTGGGAAAGTGTACAGTGTAAGAATATGATCTGCAGTGTAGCTGCCAGCAAGCTCAGCGTTTGGCTTCTAGTTATCACTCCGCTGTATCTCAGCAACTGGATCATTCTGGCAGATGAATACAGGATGTCAATCTTAACACATTGAACCATTAGTCATTAAGTTGTGCATTTTGTTAATGAGCCAGACGTTAAGAGAGATAGAGAGGGAGGTAAGGAGAGTTACGGAGAGTGACTATATGTTTTTCCTATACACATGAACACATGCATATGATTTATGCAGAATTGCTTCTTTACAAGCTTTCGCCTACACACCCTGCGGGGTGATGAAACACGGATACTGTAAGTCCTCTGTTCTCTTCAAACCAGGCGAGAGTGTGAGATGCAAGATACTGGGAATGCTGATGGCAAAACGTGATTTTTATCAAACCAGAATCTTGATTCACACTTTATTGTGTCATAATGACAGAAACTGGGTGTGCTGCAGAAATGAGTCAGTATTTGAAATTAGTTGGAAAGGAGGAATTACATATCTTTGCCTCCTTATCAACATGTCAGAAGAGGAATGTGTAGATACAAGCCTGTCTCCTAAAAATGACATGCACATTTCCAACAGCAATGCAATGCTGTCCTATTATAATAACCAGATATGTTGCTACAAAAGACAGGCACAGTGATTAAATATATGTAAACTGTAGATTGCTACTATTATTCATTTAACATGCTTTAAGGTTGATTTGAAGAAACATATTTGCTTTTTCTGTAGTATAGCAAATGCAGCATGAAGAGTGCTTCTTTATGGCTGTATTCAGATGCTCAAAGCAATTTAATTTCAATTCAGTTAAATTCATTTTTATTTCTATAGTAAAAGATCATAATATAAAGTTATATCAGTCTTGACCGGTGAGAGAGAGAGAGAGAGAGAATTTACACTACATCCAATGCTTCACAACATATAATTACTGTACACAATATTTTATACTTATATAGCACACATTACGGTAGCACCAGTAAAAGCTCATGTACAATGTTTTTTGTGCATCATATTGAAGGTTGCGTTACCCACTATTCTCTTTTCTAACCCTTATTTTGGCAAAACAATTCTACCCACAGCTGAGTCATCTAGTTGTTAAACACACTGCTGAATACCTGCAACAAATATGTGGCGATGACTTTATATTTAGTTTATATTTGTCAACCCAAATTATCCCATCAGGTCACAGATTTAACAACCTTTTCCGTACAGACTCATCTTTAAAGCATTTCCAGAAGCTCTCTCCACAAACCTCACAAGCTAATTATGACCCATCTGGAAATATCTTTCTTATAATGAAATTTATTAACTTTCTTTTCAACCGCCATGAAAAGTGCAGAGAAACAGAGTGAACGTGGATAATTTTGACTCCAGCACCAGTAATACTGAAAGCATCACCACAAAGACTCAACAAATATCAAGAATCAAGTGAATTTTTTAAAGATTTCCCATGTTACTACTTTCTTTCTTTTCCACACTGTTTTCCACAGAGAGGAGTTATTTTGAAAATTCACAAAGCATTTAAAATGAGCTGGTTTTTTTTTAACATTGTGCCGATTATGTTTCTAAGATTTAACCAAGCTCCTAATGTCAGGACAAAATGAACAGCGTAGTGCTCGGAATAATCTCTTAAACATTTGTAAATTGTATCTCATTTTTCTCCAATCAAATGTTCAAACTTGTTTCCATTTTTCTATATTTGTGGTTACATTTTGTAACAATATAATTGGTGAGCCCGTTGCACCACCATTAAAATTCCCAGTTGTTCATAAGCACAGGTGAAACAGAGAACTCTTTCTTCGCATGTCCTATGGAGAACCCATTGTGGTTAGAAGACGGTTTACATTTTTGTCTTTAATGTGTGCCGTTTTACCTTTATAAACTTTAATCAATGTATAAATTCTAGCTACATCCTTTTCTGTTAATGTTAGTGAGCATCAGTAGCTTTCATTTGTCTGCATTTGACCCAAACAGAATAATTTCAATGAGTTATTTTACATGTTAAAATTATATATATATATCTGTGTGTGTGTATGCCCCTCCAAGGCTGTCAAACGGCAGGCCTTGCAAGGACTTTGATGCAGCGCCCAGAGTGAATGACGCTGCAGTGTCAGGGTTATGCTAATTTAAAACATCTGAAAACCTTTGTGCCTTGTTCAGATCTATCAGCGCTTGTGATGTAATTACATTTTAAATAGGCACAGGGTGATAAATTGAATCTCTATACTGTTCTGCCCCGAACCAAACTTGATGAATCCATTTTTAATCAGCTGGTGGCCGACTGGTGCCTTGCTGTTTCATTTAGCTGAGATTGATGGCCGAGACGATGGCGCCTTTGTCAGATGAGTCCTGGTCAACTTCTAAATGATCTGATCATTTCAAAGCCAATGTGATCACCTATATTTTACTAGCATTTGGAAAAAGTGATGTGATCTTAAGAAGAAGCACTGTAAAGCATTCAGGTCTCTTCTTGTTGTATGTTAGCAAGATAACAGTCAATCTAAGGAGAATTGCTTCTAATTATAGATGACAGGCAGAGGCTCGTTCCCTCAGTGTCTTCCCCCTCCCAGTGGCCATGCTGGGAAAAGAAACACATTTGAATATAAGAATCTTTGGCCTCTCATGTTGCATACTAAGTGGCAAGTGATAGTGTGAACTGAATATGGCAATAGTTGCTCTATTCATAAAGCAAAAGACTTTGGTGAGTTACTATCGGACTCCTTTACACATTTGCACACATCATTTGCAACCATAAGCTATTGGTTACATGCAAATTCATGCTGTAACAGTAAAACTGCTAGTCTGTAAAGTTTCTAGGACGTATTAGGAAGTTTTTTTTAACATTTTTATTCAAAGGTAGATACATTTCCTTCATGCATGAGAAAACTACAAATGTCACTTTTTTAAAAAGTACCCAATTTGCTTGTTTGGCTAGTTTAATGTGAAAATAACTAATCTTATTATCTTCATTTAATCAGTACCAAAAACCAAATGTCACAACAACAAAAATGAGCCCCTTAGGTAAGCAATGAAGAGGCACACAAATGACATGCAAATCAATTTCTTCACTGGGTAAGACAAGGCTGGTCACTGAAAGACAGAGAGCCAAGCGGTTAAAAAGCAGCAGTAGAGGCAAGAGAAGCTGGGAGGAAGCAGTGAACACATTCGGCAACACCCTATGGCAGGGCGTCAGAGCAGCCGCTGCACACACACTGCACACACACGCTGCACACACACGCTGCACAGGATTAACGAAGCAGCAGCATTCCTGTGCTATATATCCAGAGATTTCATCCAAGGGCCCCGATTGACTAGCATCCGACTGATGAGGAATAAACCATCCGGCTCTGCACTGTTCCTGTGGCAAAGGAAACTCCAATAGAGTGCCAGTGATAAAAAACAAAACAAAACAAAAAACAGGACCACGGTGGTTCACTAAAACACACACCTTGTTATGGAGGCCAATGAGTGCTAAACACAAAGCTGCAGACACCGTGCACAAGGAGTGGAGTAGGAAACGGCCGGCCAGGCTGAGAGCAGGCCTTTGATGCAACGACTGAGAGATCGGGGAAAGGGAGAAAGCCTCCTTTTATCCCTTCGACTCACATACTGATAGGATAATGAGCCAGGTAGTGTGTAGAGCAGTACCCCTTCATACATTACGTAACAGTGGCATATCACACTGCTACAGCTGTCTGAGATGCACTTTTGAGGAAAGGTGAGCATTCACCTACGAGGTCACTTAACTCGCCTGGGAATTTATTGCAGATGAGAAATGTGTGACTAAATTGATAAAGACATTGTGACCATTTCTCACACAACTGTGTCTTCAGACTACTCAGATGTCTGAGTTCACACTGGGAACACGTTGTTTGTAGTCAATGCTCATTTACCACTGGGGTTAGCAAACGAGTTAGTTGAACAGCATTTGCACAGTTCTAAGCAGTGCTGCGAGGGCTAAGCTGCATTCACTCTGCCTGAAAGCATAGACGGTAATGCTGATCGCAGGTCAGGCATCTATCCTGGTTAGACTTTTGAACCCAAAATGTCATTTTTTTTTCTCAGTGACTTACCGCTTATTAAGAAGAGGGCAGAGACATCAGATTTGGTTGCTCTATAAATGCATCTTATTTTAAGATAACAGCTGCTCCATGCGAGTTCACTGTAGTTAACAATATAAATCCCCCAAAAGAAAAATCATAGAATTCACAAAACCCACCAAGAAACATGAACTGTCATCAGTTCTAAGAGGATTACATTCTTCTGCTGTGCAGCAGAGGCACTGAGGGGTATAAATCTCAGGTCAGGATGACAATGTGTAATGCACCTTGACTAATTGACTGTAGGATTTTGAATGACAGGAGCTGAATGGATGGGAAAACCAAAGAGATATGAGTCTGCTTTGACGGAAGATGGGGTGTATTTGCTGTAACATCTTGACTGCTGGGCGTGTTTGGCTGCAGCCTCGACAGAGCTGGGATGGCTCGAGAATCACATTGCTGGATGACGGATGAAACATTCCTCCCATCCTGCCTGTGAAGCCTTTATTTCCAGATCCTCCTTGTACTCTGTCATTTTCATCTCGTTTTCCCCTCCCATGCTTCTCTGTTTTGTGTCGCATCTGTTGCATTTCTTTCTATTATTGCCTCTCTCCTGCTTCGTCTGCTTTCAATCTTCATTAAAACAATTATGTAATGTTTTTTTTTCTTTTTTAAATATTATAATATAAACACAGTTGTCATTTATTCAACAAACAGATTATACAGAATACATTCATATATTTGCGTAGATTCCAAGAAACATTGTGTACATTAAAACAGATACTAACCTTTACTCTCTTTCAAACGTGTATTTTTATTGAATGATCATGACTAGTTTCTC
Organism: Brachionichthys hirsutus; assembly: GCF_040956055.1. NCBI lineage: Eukaryota > Metazoa > Chordata > Actinopteri > Lophiiformes > Brachionichthyidae > Brachionichthys > Brachionichthys hirsutus. The sequence goes on along the minus strand of NW_027180317.1, from coordinate 480,873 downwards.
CATTAGTCTTGAGAACCCCAAAAGGAAATGGATTATTTAATCTCTCAGATCAAGTTTTGATCTTGCTTATTACACTGCCTTAATTGACAGCATCTATAATGGAAAGCGGATGATGATGATGAATATATTTATTAGATAGAATGTTAGAGTACAAGTACAGTCACACAGTAGCATGTATTACAGTACAAATAACGTCAAACATCCTGTCTAAGAGGAGCATTTCAAAAAAGCCCTTGCGGGCTTGTTTCCGTTGAAAGTCCTTCGTACCAGATGGAACTATGACATAATTTCCGACGAGCAAATGTACACATGTTGTTCATGTAACTGGTGCTATGGCTTATTTGTCACTTTGGTGTTTGATTGATTTGACTATCCCAGAAGTTTAAAGTGTGTTCAGCCTCATCAAGCTGCTATGTACTGTCAGTCTTGAGCCGTCAGCCAGTGGCAGCAGTTTGTATCAGCAGTTGTCTTTTGTTCGAGACCGCAGAGATCTACAATCAGTAGCAGCTCCAGAAGCAAAAGCCTCTCTGGTGGGAAGTGTTAACTCTGCCAAAAGAGTTGCAGGCAATCATGTAATCAACTCTGCAAGACATCTAAACAAAAACAAAGTTGTCCACAAATTTGGATCACAAATCATGTGAGGATGGAGCCAAGGAAGACTTGATTAAAATGTTGAAGCGGATTACTTTATGAATGCCTATTCTGGATTACGTTTTCAGTGTTTCAGCATTTTGAGATTAGGAGTTTTCTGAAATGCATCCTACAAATGAAAAAGGGCCAAAGTAAAAAAAAAAAAAACTCTGCACAGACAAGTCATTTGTCCCCCCTTGACGTGTTACTGGATCTGAATATGAGAGATTAGATAATATAATTAGAGTGGAAAATGCTTTAATTATTTGTTAATGTATGGTGACAGAATTTATTAACAGAATTTAATTTGGCCTGAGGCACATTTGAGTCATCAGAATCAGAATACTTTATTCTGGCATTAGTCTGGTGGTCTGGGATCAAAGGCAGATGCCAAGCCAAAGTGGCGCAAGAACAAACTCATTCTCGAGTCTGTATTCTGCTAACAACATATTCATCCACTCAGTTTCAAGGCTTGATTTTTAGAGATCCCACAGAAAAGCCCACACAAGTTGTCATGGACACACCACTCATTTAAAGAACACATTTACAACAGTGTGGTTTTAAACTGTTGTTTGACTGGTGGTCAAGAATCTTTATTTTAGACACATTTCAGAATCAGAATCAGAATAATGTATTAATCCCAGAGGGAAATTCAATCAGCAACATTGCTCCACTCAACAATACTCAGGAATAAGAAATTGACAGTATGCACATACTGCATGAATAGAAAAATAAAAGTAGAATATAAAAAATATTAAAATATCAACAGAGAGTTACAATGATGCATTGTTTATTTTAATTGCCACAGGAAGGAAGGACTTTCTATGGTGTTCAGTTTTTGAGGGGGTGGGTCTCGGTCTCCTTGTCCGAGTGCTCCTTTGTTGTACCAGGAGCTGATGGAGGGGGTGGGCGGTGTTATCCAGGATGCTTTGTAGTTTCTGAAGCATCCTTCTCTCCATCACTGTCTCCAAGGAGTCCAGTTTCATCCCGATAACATCACCTGCTTTACGGATGAGCGTACATGTTATAATGTAAATCAAGATCTGAATAGTGGAGTAGGTAATAGAGCAGAAATTAAAGAGCTGTGAAGGAGCATAGCAGTAGGGTTTGGTGCTGAAAGGTATTCAGAGATTACAGAAATACTTGTGCAAGTCAAATTACTATTTTCCACAGATTTCACTATTGATATGAAAAGTGTGATTTTGTTTGTATATCCCTACTGAGTGATCAATAAAGTGTAATGAATGCAATGCTGCGTTTTAGGTGTGTGAGCATGAGCTCTCTGTATTGACTGTACTGTGCTACAGAAGCCAATAAAGCATAACTCCTTGCCAAAAAACGGAATCTGATTTGTTTCCATGCTTCTGTAATGCTGACTTGTCTAATTTGTATTTCACTGGTGGAGAAGAGATCTATGAATGGCTTGCCTTTTAAGTTGCTCAGTTTGAAAAGATGGCAGTGCGCTCATTCTTTTTTTTAATTAGTCCTTAACAACTCCATGCTCTGCTCATGCAGACCTTCATCTTCCGCTGGAAGCTTTTAAGGCGGTGCAGTTATACCGAGCGTTCCTGATTGATTTCTAGCTGACTAGTTGAGCTGGTAAAAAAAAAAACTGATGGGCGGTGGATCTCATAGCAAAAAGACATTTTAAGAATGTTAAGCCTTGGTGCGTGGTTGATGAGCAGCAAACGATGAAAAGTGTTTGAGCGGGAGGAAGTAAGATGTAAGCTTCAGATGGTTGAGCTTCAGGGTGACCAGGAGAGAGGCTTACTGACGGGTCACGATTAGCGTGATGACAGTCTGTCTAAAGGGGAACTGAAGATAACCTGAGATTTTTTTAAATCTGGTGATGCCTCAGAGAACTTCAACAGAAGAGTGACAGCCTCGCTGGTTCTCATTTGATTCGTAATGGAAAGGCGTCATGCGCTTGATGAGGTCTTTAGTGAGTTCTTCAAACCCCATTAATGGAAATATCAAAGACAAGGACAAACAGACGTTTGACATGGGATAAAGGGGCTGAATAGCATCTGAGGAACATTCACATTGGATAGAGATCCACACACGGCACTTGAAAAGACCTTTCGCAGAGGCTTTTAAGTCTGTATAGGTTCTCAAAAATGAAGCTTCATGAGGTTATGAGGAAGATGGCAGGTCGATGTCACTATCAGCCAGGTCTGAAATATTTTCAGAACAGAAAAACATTTTTTTTTTTTTTACAAATCTGTCTGACGGACTCAAGAGAAAAGTAAAGGTAAGAATTTTAAATCACTTAAACAATTGAAACAAATAAATAAGTCAGCTGCAAGAAATAGCCAACATGAAAAAAAGAATGACATTTCGTAGAAAATAATTAAAAAGGAGACATTCAATATTTGCATAATACAGCACTACTACGGTAATAAAGTCATGAATATATGAATGTATTGAGCAGGCAGGCTGGAACGGGTGGAGGAAAGTATCAGGTGTGCTCTGTGATAGGAGAGCGTCAGCGAGGATGAAAGGAAAGGTCTACAAGACAGTGCTGAGGACAGCCATGATGTACGGCTTAGAGACAGCGGCTCTGAGGAAAAGACAGGAGGTGGAGCTAGAAGTGGTGGAGATGAAGATGCTGAGGTTCTCCTTGGGAGTAAGCAGGTTGGATAGGATTAGAAATTAGGCAATAATAATAATGCATTGGTTTCATCTCCGACATACACAATAAGCTCCCTGACATTTGTAGGGCTCAACAATGGATGTATAGCTTCGAACTGGATCTTAAAATGCAATTTAAATATTATAAAACTCCAAACTGAAGAGGCCTTCTAAATACATGGCAATGACTCAAATCCACTCCAGCGGCCGCCATCTGCTATTGGAAATCTTTCAGAGTTCATTGGCTCTCAGATTGTATAAGCTTTATTGCTAATTTAGTCAATTTAAGTTATCATGATTTACGAAGCTAACGCAGAAATCTAGTACAAAGGTTGAGACGGGATTGGAGAACTACAACTGTTTTTTCTAATACAACTAATTCACAATGTTTAAATGTCTCTCAATCAGGTTTTTGAATGAAAACCTAAACGGAAGCCTCTTGCTCTAATCATTTGTCTTGTTCATTACGGCGCCCTTTCCTGACGCTCCTCTAATGCAGGGGATGAAACCTGCAATCTAAAGTCGGAACAAATGTCTATTCTTAAGGTTTCAGCTGACAAGCCTTCAGCAGGTTGTCCAGTTAGTCAAATAAAGTGATATTTATTATCGACAAATTGATGAAAAGCACCCTCTCCATTATTTTAATGGCGGAGGGTGCTGTTATATAAAAATAAATTTTATTCAGAATACTAAACAGCACTCAGAGCACAGACATCAGTTTCCCGATTATGTCTCATTGTTATGAATTTACTGTGAACCCTGTAAATTTAAACATTCAAGATAACCAGATCTGGAATACTATATGGATCCAGATCAGACTTGATGTGTGCTGGATATGATCATTGTGTGAATTTAGTTCAGACATTGTAGGCATTCTCGTAAAATTATGGGCAAAACTAAATATTGTTAAAGAATCCTATAAACCAACCGAGCACTAGACGATGAACTGGGCACCACCATGATCTAAATGGTTGCTTATTGGGCCAAGTCATACCATTCAAAACAAATGATCAAGAGCCACTCATAACTTTTTAATTAACAAACCAATGCTGCTAAATACATTATCTCGTTGGGGGAGATATTGAGAGCATCAGTGCAATTGTATCATCATGCTGCTTTGCTGGGCTCTCTCAGATACATGCATGCATGCACAGCATCAATTTAATTTGATGCCATCTAATCTTAAAAGTGCCTCACTAATTACATTTGAACATTAAATTGTTTTCTTGGAGACTGACAACTGAAACTTTGTCTGAACCTTAAACCCAGAGAGTACCTGAAAAAGCCATGATGTGGTAACTCTTCTAAACCCAGATCACTCTTTAACCAGTTTAAGTGTCAACATGATCAAATATTGAAAATGATTGCTGGTATTTCTGAGCTGCTTTTAATTTCACACTTTCACCAAGACTTTGACTTGTGTCACTTTTTTTTTTTTGTCCTAGATGTTGTGACTTGTGTCACAACATCTAGGACAAGGGTGTCGAACTCATTTCTCCGAGGGCCACATCAACATTATGGTTGCCCTCAAAGGGCCAGTTGTAACGGTAACGCAGTGTAAATGTAACTAAATGTAATGTAAATAAAATGTAACTACTCCTTAACATGCTGCTAAATAACTGTATTTATTACTACTACATACTTAATTAAGTTACAAACATTACATATGCAATTGCATAGTTCTACAAACATATGAATACCTTACTGCTGTAAAAATCTCACCCGAGGTTATGTAATGGCCATCTGTCTGTCTGTCTGTAATTTGTTCCTCAATATCTCGGTTGATTATTGACCGATGTTTAGGGAATTTGACACAGTCATGTAGGGTGGAGACCTATCTCACCACCGAATTTCTAACTACGCACAGATGATCTCAGTTTAATTATGTTCCTTTAAAATTTCAATATTTCAATTTTTTAAATGTGTCCTATGGGTGACACTCTTTGATTCTCCCTCTTTGTGGAATGAGTTCAAAAAGTCACACATTCCACGTTTAATCTACTTTGATTCAATGTATGAAAACAATAATCCACATTATTGTCTTTTATGATCATATTTGATCATTAATTACATTGAAGACTGTTTTTATTTAGGCTTCCATAGATGACCATCTTACTGTTGTGTTTTCATCTTATAAAGCACACATGTTGCTGTTGAGTTCAGCACAGAGAGATGGAAAGCCTGGTTTGAGCGCTGCTGATTTCATGCAGCCTCTGCAGGTGTCAGTATGACTGTAGTCGGAGGAGGGACTTGATGCTCCAACTTTTCATTTTGTCTCTCTCTCTTCTCCAGCCAGTCGTCCTGGTCCTGCTTGGGGAGACAGACGACATCAGTAGCGCGTCATTCCGGGGGAACACCATGCATATGAAGCTCAAAGGACGATTCGAGCCTCGCTTTATTTCACCTTATTTTTGATTTTTTTTTTTTTTTTTCGTTTTTTCTTTCTGTCCCCCCCCCCCCCCCCCCCCTCTCTCCTTCTGACGCGCAAGGACACCACATCATACAGCCGCGGCAGGGACGCGCAAATAGTGCATCCTCTGTGCAGACGCGCCACCATCCTCCTCCTTCCTTCCTCCCTACCTCCTCTTCCTCCTCTCTCCTGTCGTGCTTTAACCCAAAGGACACCGGGACCTCTTCTCCCTCTTTACCCGGAGACATGGATCTATGGTTTCACTCGATCCGGATTTGTTGGTGGAAGCTTTTGTTTCTGATGACCATTTTCCAGGACTATCTGAGCTCCATGCTGGACTGCCCGCCGACCTGCAGCTGCTCGCAAACAGAAATCTATTGCAATAAGTCCGATAACGGCAGGTTTTTCCCTTTACTCGCACTGCAAGACACCGGGACCAATGGCACCAGCGTCGACATAGCAGAGTTATTCAAAAACATCAGCTCTATGTAAGTAAATGCAGATTATTCCGCGCGTTCTCCATCATGTTAGCGTTCATCATTAATTGCTGTCATCGGCGTAAGACGTCTGGGCTTTCGGGCTTTCTTCGTTTCATCTCATTTGTTGACTATTTCTTATTTTGACACTTTCCAGTGCGTTAATTGGCTTTTGCTGATAATCACGTTTGGTCAGCGGCTATGCGCGCAGAATTAATGCCCTGATTGTGTCTCCTCTGCGCATTCTGTGCAGCCTGAGACGTGACAGCAAACTACTTGATGCTGAACCTCCGTGTAGAGGCGGTGGTTTTTTTTTTTTTTTTTGGGGATGTGCGTGTGCATCCCTTTATAAAGTTGTTCCCCCCGCAACGTCTCTATCTCAAATAACAGAGATGTGCTGCGGGGAACCTCGCATCATCCATCCCGATGACTCGTGTGCAGCAACGGCTCCGACACATCGTGCCAGATGAAACAGAAATAAATGGTGCAGTAAGGTCAACCGGCTGCATTTGAGCCCGCATCCTCTGAGGCCGATGCGACCCGACAAACTTTATCATGTCCAGATGATGCGGCCGAAAACGTCACTTGTGGCTGCTTCCATTTCTCCCCACAAAGAGACGCACGGCGTGGCAGGATGCGCGTATTTTAAAGGATTCATGCAGCCTAAAAAGAGGAGATGTGATGACGGCAGACTCGCAACCCCCTCCACACACACGCACACACCGTCAGTACATTTTCATCCTGCATCCTCTCTCCCTGCCCCCCCCCCCCCCCTCGCTCTCTCATTCTCTTTCTTCTCTTCCCCTGGCATCGATCCTTCCTGCCAAGATCAAACGCTTCTTTCTTGAAAAGTCGGGGAAAAAGATGCCGTAAAAAAGACCTCTGGTGTCAGTAAGGCGAATTTGCATATAAAGTAAACATCTCTCCGTAACGCGCTGGGACTCCCCTTCTTCCAAATCGCCTTACGCCACAAAGGACTTTTCCTCCCATCGGTTTTTGGGATCCGGTAAACGCTTTATCCGTGAGGCAGAGAGCAACTTATTTTGTGTCACGGCTCGTCGCTTTCCTGCGCCACTAGAGGGTAGCCTGACACCCTGAAAATCAAAAGACTGAAGTCATTTACGTGGCTGTTTTCTTATTTTTATTTTTTTTAGTCAAATCAAACATCATAAATCTCAAGGGTAAATGATGTAAAATAGTAATATATTAGATGATTTGTGTGACCTGATAAATATTTCCTCCTCATGGTCATCCATCTCTTCTTCCATCCACTCAGATCAACAGCAGAATCAACCACCTCTTGGGTATTCGCTTTAAAATGCCGTAATTTATTTTATTGATAGGCTTTTTGCCTTTGAGAAGCCATAATACAATTGACCCAGCACTAATTGTGCAGTGGATGGCGCCGCGCCAGTGGGCCTGTTGTTCTCTTGCTGCTCAGCGTGGACAGCGACCTCCACCAAAACACCACCAGCAAGTCAATGACAGCCTATCAACACGCCTCCCAATGTCTCATCATCTAACAATTAATCGACATGGACACAAAGGATTCATCATTTGTTGGTTTTGCGTAACATCTGACAATTTTGTTTCTTTTCAACTCAACATAGTAATTCTAGAATTAAAACGCACAAGTCTAGTGCAGCTTTAATTCTAAACATATATTACACGGTCACTCACAACATATCTATAAATGCGTTGACTGAAACATATAAATGATAAGGCAATTGCTTGTGCTAATAGACGGCCAGAAAACATGCTCTTTAAAAATAGCAACCAGTATTCATGCACAGCAGTCAGCGAGGAGTCTGCCTACAGTACAAAACGTCCTTTGTCTTCTGTCTCATTGGAACATGTTAGATGTATGGCTGGAGAAGTTGACGGTCATCATGAAGGAATCAGAGGTGTAGGTGCCCTTTATTGAAATGGAAATATTAAGCCGACACTCCTATACGGAAAATTGTTGTAGTTAACCATCTAAAAAAGATTCCCGTAATGGTTTTCCAGTTCTCTCACATTAGAAATCCATTTTAAAAGGCTTCAGTGGTTCAAGCGGTCCAGATCAGGTCAAGCTGTGATACTTGAAGAGAAAATGATGTTCTGATAGCAGCTGATGCATTTGACAGGTTGGTGAGAACACATCTCGGAGGATCCTTGCTACTGCTCATGATGAACTTTTGCCCCATTTTGTTCTTCCTCTTTTGTACCTGAGTTGAGTGAGTCAGTATTTTCACAGCGACTGTGTCGACTTTAGTATAATGCAGAATAATGTCCTATTCAAATGTATACACACTGTATGTCAGTGTACATTGGAGGAACAATGACACAGAACTGCATGACCCATATGTTGTGTATCTCATTGTGATGTCAAATAATCCTGAATATCAACTCATATTTAAGGTGCGCATAGAAAAACATCAGCCTATGCATCATTCCGCACAGATTAGAATTTTCAAAATATGAGTTAAAGTGACCCCTGAACAAAAAAACCCCAGAACAAAACAAAAAAAAAAGCAAAACCTCAACACATTTCATGTTGAGCAACAATGCTTTATCAGAAACTCAACAAGTTCACATTTAACAGCCAGCCAATAAAGTCCAATAAATCCTCCTTCCCTATGATTTAATTCACGTGTCCTATGCTGTATGGCATTTGATTAGCAATTAAATTCACTATGAAATACGGCGCTCCTTAAAATAGATGTCAAAATGAGGAGGCTTCTTTTTGCCTTTGGAAGAAAAAGCTCTTCCAGCAGCATCACATTTTAGACTTCTTTAATGTTGAGGCTTTCCTCACTCAAATGTGCCATTTGTTTATCAGCAGACACAGACTTTCACACTTAAGTCTTTTACAGTTTATCTGCTTTGCCAAGTACAGCTGGCAGGTTGGTGTTTAATATTTTTAAACTCCTGATCATCCCATGTACATAGGTATGTGATTTCTCACTTCCAAATATTCAAGGTATCCTTTAAAATGCATACTATTATTGTAGTTTCATGATTTATTTCTTACTTGTTACTTATGGAAGATGTTCAGTTCGAATGAAAGAAGTCACATTGGGAATGCTTTGGTTTAATTTCCATAACATTAAACTACATGTAATCTTTACAGCATAGCAGCATTGCCTCTGGTGGCTCGACCCGATCTCTGATCTCCATGTAGAAAACACATTTTCACTTGATATATACTAGGATAATAGTAGACTATATGGTCCAAAAAAGAGCCAAATGAAAATAAAGCTGCCACATCCATCCATCCACTGCTCTACTGACTATATATTTCAACGGCCATTACATCCATTGCCAGTAACTTCCATAAAAAGTTGCTTGGAAAGATTTTCTTCTCTTTTCTTTTTAAAATTTCAAAAGAGCCCAGCTCGGCTTGAAACTATCGATTGTTAGACACCTTCAACTGCACATTTTATATGAAACTTGCCAGCTTGCTGATGTTGCCAAAGAAACCTTTTTCAAATGGGAATCTTTCCAAGGTCTGCTTATCGGCGACTTGTGTGGGAAGCTATTCCCCGGTTTCAGGCACCAAGCATTAATGCGTTACATAAATTCTCTACCTTTTACAACTCCTGTGCAGCCCACAGCATGTGACTGTGGCCAACACAACTTCAAGTCCAGATATCTGCTGTGCAATTTGTGCATATGTTTTCTCAATGATCATTGATAAGTTAAACTCCTAAATCACTGGAGCACTTGTTGACCCCTCTTACAGAGGCTTCCTGATTGCCCAGTTTGAGTTGGGGGGGGGGGGGGGGGGAATTGCAGGAATCAAATTTAAAAGAAGATTAAGCAGCAAAATTACAAGATTAATTATAGCTCCTATAAAACATAACCTTTGCAGGGTCACAAAGTGGTTGAGACCTGTCCAGTTGACATTGCTTTGAGAGGCGAGGTACAGCACACAGCTTGTCACATCAAGTTACAAAGTAGGTCGTGCTCATAAGCAATTTGGAGTCACCAATTCACCTTTAAACTGCATGTCTTTGGACTCTGAGACAGGAACGGGATGCAAACACCACATATATAGACCCAGATGTGGATTCAGAAAAACCTTCTAACTGAGAAACAAAGGTGCTTATTTGTGGCCAACAAACGGCCCCTTTAATGTCTGAATGCAGGAAAACTGGTTTTAGGATTAATTAACGGAAAAGATTATACAGTTGTGGGAAAATGTGCTGCTACATATATTTATTTCTCAGCCTTGGGGCAGGTTTAATAAGCATTCATTACTGCCATGCTTAAATTCAATTTGAAGAATAAAGGTGCTGGACTCCGGAAGCATCAGTGGGGACCTGGAGAATGAAAGAGATGCTTGAGACATCATGAGACACAACTAAAAATCAATAACACATTTTGTGGACAGATTATAATATAATCTGCTTTACTTGTTAATAACCCACTTGTTGACTAGATGGAATTAATTTCAAATGTTAGATATGAATTCAGATATGAATATTATTACAAGGCCTTGGGTTTCGCAGGTTCAGTGAGCTGGAACCCAGTCATAAGGTTTTGTTCCGCTTCCTCCAGACTGGGATGTCAGATGAGCAATGAGCCCCCCTCCATCAGTACGCACCAACCAACTTTCATTCTTCCTGAAACACTCCAGCGATGCCACCTCAACCCCCTTGCATTAATTTTACCAACACCTCCCTTCATCACCTGTATTTATTTATTATGTGTGTTCTGCTCGATGTCTCGGTTTTTGATACCCAGTTCACTTATATCTGCTGATAATCTTGATTTACACGTGTCTATTTCATCACCCTGGTATTTCTTTCAGGTGGGCTGAAATGTTTTTATATAACTATCCAAGTTTCTTTGTGTGATCTTCGGTTTTCGGTTTTCATTTGAGGACAAATAAACGATATTCAAACTTAACTCACCCTCTGTTAGCTGCTCACAAATGAAATCTCAGAGCTTGTCTCAAGCCAGCCTTGGATGTTGAATTTATATCTGAAGGTATGACGAAAAAAACTATCGAAATATATATTTTAGGTGAGCTGTGATTACCTTCTGAGGAATTATTTTGAAATTGTTAATTGAATGACTAATAATCTATCTGAAATATATTATTTTATTTATACAATATTAAATTGTTTTTCTTTTTTCATGTTTCTTTAAAAAGAATGTCCTAGAGTTGTACATAGTATTTACTTAAATAAAATATCTTCTGAAATTTGCTAAATTTGTCATTTGAATCACAAAATGTTGTCAAAGAATAAAAATGCAAAATTAAATTTGGATTTTGACAGGACACAACTTTCTGTTCTGAGCAATTTCCATTCTCAAAATATTTTAATATAGGTGAACACCATCAGTGATTAATCTTTCAAGTTGGTTACACCATCCGTCTGTCCTTTTGTCCCATTATAATAAGCTTGGGGAGATTTTCTTCAATTTTGATTCAACCGCTTACTTGCATACAGACAACCTGGAAATGTTGTGGCCAAAGGTTACTGCGACTTCTTAAAACACATTTCCAACCATAAGTCAATAATTTATCTTGTTCTGACAGAATTTCATACAAACATATAGCAGCATAGAATGATGCCATTTTACGACTGAAAGGTCAAAAAGCTGTGAAATCACAGTCTTCAAAAGCCATGTTTTTGTCCATTCTTCATTGCCAGGGCTCAGAAACAGAAGGGAAAATGGAGAACATATTTCATATTTACTTGAACACAGACTGGCGACACTAATCACGGTGCCCAACTTGAAACTTGGAGATCACACAGATCTCCTGTGTTCAGGTTGGGAGCGGTTGTGGTTTGTAGATGCTTCAGATTTAGAATATGTAGCTTTCTTGATGCAGGATCCATATTGAAGCTTATGTTCACAGCTGCAGTGTCTGTATACTCTTCGTGTCTGCTAATTAAGTTTCATTAGAGAGATATTAATTAAATTAACTATCAGCCAATTGTTTGATATCAAATGAATGATGGCAGCAAGGTGGTGTCGGGGTAGTGCTGTTGCTTCACAGGTTCGACTCCTCTCTGTGGGGAGTTTTTCATGTTCTCCCCGTGTCTGCGTGGGTGTTTGTCCGGAGTCTCCTGGTTTCCTCCCACCGCCATAAACATGCAGATTAGGTAAATTGATCACTCCAACTTGTCCGTAATGAGTGTGTGCATGAGAGTACTTGTCTCTATGTGTGGCCTCATGATGCGCTGGCGGTCCGGGGTTACCCGCCTCTCACCTGTGGTCAGCTGGGATAAGCCAGCACCCGTGACCCGCACGGCTGTAGACGAGACGATTGAAGTCATCTCGTCTACAAGACAATGGACGGATGGATGAATCATGTGGTTAAGGGTCTACAGGGGCTTTTGACAACCTGTAAAACCCTTGATGTGTCCTTTTTGCCAGGCTGTTTCAGCGTCACATCCCCAAATGCCATCTAGCCCATCAGGACAGAGTTGCTAACACACGTCTTGCCCTTTTGCCTTTACCATACAGACCCCCCTGCTGCTACCGCATTGCAAAACTCACCTCAGGCAGCGCAAGATGGGCTCCTCTGTTATAAGCATCTTGTCAAGTTTGCATGAGCCTGCCTTTGTGGAAAGTAGGTCATGGCTGCCATCTGAGAATTAGGAGGAGAGAGCGGCGGTTTGCTTAAGATCCTCTGCATGCAGGGATGTTGCGAGAAGTCCTGGCCATTAGATCGAACCAGTATCTCCCACGCCCCCGCCACCTCATCTCTCGCATCTGCAGGCAGCCTTCATGTCTTAAAAGATGCATACCAATGAAGCACCCCCTGCTTTAACAATCAAAAGATGCATTGAAGACCCTGTGTTTTAACCCGGATAAGTGAAATCCTTCAAAGACTTGTGGTCATGTTCCATGGTCTTAGTGATGACATTTAGTTGTGCTGCTGCTTTCACACAACAGATTATGAGTCAGTGTCATCATTGAATGCAGTGGTTTAACACCTCAGAAGATTGATGGATGCAGCCAAAAAAAATTGTGTTTTAATAAAGTACCATGTACTTTCTTGAATACTTAGTCAGGCCAAAATGTATTGGCTTTGTAAAGTCACACTGACAGCATATTTACAAATCCATCCTTCCTTTAAGTCTCCATTCTCGGTGCTTCGATCAAGCTTTCTTTTCACACTATTATACGTTTGTTTCTGCTTTGTGTTTCTCTCCGTCCGCCCATCCCCAACTCTCCTATTGTCATTCATTTTACCCAGGTGAGGAAACGTGTTCAACCCCCATAGTGTCAATCATAAGGCATCACAACCCGAAACCAGCCCATTGCTAATAAAGCTTACTTACTCATTATCTTGTGGGAGATTTTTCTGTTGCAAAAAAACACAAATCATTATGTATTATTGAGACACTTCCCTCTGTGTCAGATGTGACTGACACTTAAAACTGTATGAACAACGCTGCTCATTTAGTTTTTTTTATGAAGGTCCTCATCTTTTTTTGACATACTGGCTTTTAAATAAAATTCTGCTTCAGAAAAGAACTGTGCACATTCTCTGTAATTCTTTCTCACGTCTGCACCAGATATGGGCTGAATATAGTTTGCATGACTCCAAATGTCATTGCTCAGGACCACATGGAGGTTTGAGTTTATCTTTGCCTTTGAGTAGATTATTATTATTTTTTCTTTCTAATTTTATCACTTTTAGGGCCACATCCCTTTCCTAAGTTCTTAACTAAAGACAGACTTTGTGTTTTTGCCTTGCTCTGTTCTGACAAAACAAAGCAGCCATTACCCGTGGTGAGCTGTCCTCCCCTGCCCGTCCATCAGTCCTCCATCTGTACAAATAACAGTGCTGCTGTTTGAGTGGCAAACACTGATAATAAATGAATGGCTCAATAATTCTGTCTGTTTAGCTTTGATTTAAACATCATCAGCCGCAAGGACAGAATACAGCATGGCAGCACACGTGTACCTTTCAGTTTTCCAGGAAGCAGATATATATATATATATATATATATATGTATATATATAAGATATATATACATATATTGGCCCTGAGCACCACAACAGTCTCTATTTATGTATAGCTACATATGCTCTGATATCTGTATTTGCTCTGTTCTGTGGACTATTGGTGTATATTGTACTACATCAAAACATTATGGAGCTGGCAGGCCATTCAGCTATGCTCACTGATCACTCTCAGGGAGCCGAGGACTCGGTGGCCGTACAAGCCAAGAGCACCAGGAGGGCTTTTTAAGACCCTGACAGAGCTTTGTGTGGAGGCAAATGAGAACACATTAAAACTAAATGGCCCGCAGGGACTCGGCTCTCCTTCCTACTGCTTTCCTGTTGTTTCACTGACCTTGCTGCTTCACTCGAAATATCACAGTTGCTTTCTATCTTCTTTCACAGGCTAAAAAAGCTCATCTTTTTAAGAAGCACCTGACATCAGTCACTTCTTGCTGAATCATATCCTCCTCTCTCAGAGCTCCCTCTTCTAATCTGCTCTCCCTGAATTAAAAATAAGAGGCTTTTCCACCCTCACGTTTTCTACGATTGTGTCACAGTGGAGCCTTTATTTTATTTTTAGAATTTATTATTATTTTTACAATTATGGCTCCTCCTCTATTTTACTGTCATCGCCTCTCCATTTACATTCAACCTCCATTACCACTTACTTTTGCAATTGTTTGATATCATTGCTTTAATTTTTGTTGTGTGTCCAGTTTACTTTGTAAGTTTAGGTGTGTTACAGGTTTTGTGTTTCTTTTTTATTTTCAAAATTATTTGTCTATATGTCATCACTATCAAACCAGTGCTGGTATCCTCCCCTTCCTCTGTTTATATATTCTCCACACCATGCTAGTTTACCGATTAATCTTTTTTTTGTTTTTTTGGAGTCAATAGCTGTCAGGGTGTGGCACCTCCGGCAATGTTTTGGTTCTTTCAATAATTATACTCCATGTGGAAAAACTGGTATTTGTTCTTTGACAAGGCTTTGATGGAGAAGCTGGCTGGCATGCCATTCAGGAGAAGCTACTTGCAGTGGCAGCTGTCTGCATTTGACACAGAGAACTGCAGGGGCTTCTTATTTCCAGAGGAAGCCATCACCTGTCAAGCATCACTAATGTGTTTATTGTTACTCCAAAGACCAACTTGTTCCTATCTGGTTATTTTAGAGAGGAAAAAAACAAGTTGGTAGAAACAAGAAATGTGTTCTTTTAGGAACAACCTTTCCTTAATACTAAATCTAATTTACAGTACATTCTACTCACTAGATGTCTATTATGGGCAGATTACGAGTCACTGTGTGAGGCTCCTAATCTTGCCAACAAAATATCCACACTGAAAGAAACACAATCTTATTAGTGTCATTTTGTGGCTCTACGATGCATTTTATGTCCTTTTTAAGTCAATATGCATTCATTTATGGATTTGCATATTTCTGTGTTAGTTTTACATTGCTTTGCAGCCACTTGAGTGACTTTGTAACAAATGAAAGGTTCTGTACTGGGAGTCCCCTAATCCTTCTGAACACAGGCAAATATGAAGATGTGATGACCAAAGAGCACAGCTTTATGTTCTGTGGTAGACGTGCTCTAGTCTAAAGGTAATCCTGTCTGACTGTTTATATTAGGACTCACTCACTGGCCATCATTTTGATAGAATAGTGTCCGTGTGTCATGTGTGTGTAAGATGAAGATAGGGCGTGCATCAAGGAGAAGCAGTTATTTAAATGAAAGCAAGGGAAATATGACAAACAAATCACATTTTCATCAACCTTGAGCTCAATCTCCCCCCAAAGTCCCTTCTTTCCTACTGTAGGTAATTGGTCGACTCTGAAGACCTGAGAGAACTGCGGCATGCGTGGTATTTGATTTATTTATTGTTGTCATTATAAAATGAATTGCACAATGAAGTTATGATATAAGATTGGAGAGTCAGTCCTGAGTTACAGCAACTTGAGCTCTTGACTTCTGTAAGTTCATAATCATGAAATTCTTAAAATAAATAAAAGCCACTGAAAATTCTGCACAGTGGTAAGATCAATTTGGAATAAATACATTAAAAATAATCTCCGTACAAATACATTTACCTGTGTTCAACCAACAAATTGATGCAGCTTTAATTGACTATCTCTCAGATTAGATGTCAAATAAACCTTGACACACACAAAAAGTGTATTTTATCATCTGTTCAGAAGACACAATTGTGCCCTCTCGTACACCTCAGTGCATTTTAGTCCCCGAAACAGGACGTTTTCTCATTGCCAACCATGTTATCCAGCTCCTGTGTTCTTGCAAAAATAGAATCCTGTTATTTTGACACCTGGCTAAATATCACCGCGGCTGAGTCTAATTCCAACTGTGAGCCTTGTTCCTTTACTGCTGGTGTAAATTCCCTTTGTCACTTCGTCAACATGGAAATCCTAATTTATCTGGCGCTCCAATTAGCATGAGGACTCAGGTGCTGAAGTGTCACACATGTGATTCAATATAACCATTTGCTTTGATTTCCCTTAAGCCTGGTTTCTGTTATTAACAGGAAAACAAGAGCTTCCCTCTCGCTATTGTCACATGACTGCATTTTGTATTTTCAAATTGAGCTCTGCTGCTTTCCACATATTCTTATTCGTATTCTTCAAATTATGTTGTACTTCTACATTTGTATACTGGGATCCTAATTATTGTGTAGTGTAGGTGTGTACTCTGTTGTTGCTTTGCTGTGATGGTTCTGTACTCCTACTTCTGAACTGATCTTACAAAACCTTCATTTAAATAAAATAATCACACAAATCTGCTCACATCAACTCTTCATGCTTCTTTCTTCCACTCTTTATTGGTACTCATCCAAATTTTCTCTTAAAATGATGACAAAAAAACTCCAATGACAATACAACATTAACAAGCGACAGAGCTTGACTGTAATAAATAAAAAATAATTACAGTTCTGAATACAGAGGTGAAAGTGATGTGTGGTATGTTAAAATATAAAATGGGAAGACGCCCCTGAAGTTTTTAGCCAGCATAGATTAAATCATGTGTAGGAAGGTGGAACTGGATTCATTTGAGGACTATTATTTGTCTATGGGTTTACCTCATGTCACAAACCTGCAAAAGGTTTTGTCATGCAAAGACATAACATTACTATAATTTTATACTTTTCCAGAATCTTTCAATCTTCAGGTTTCCTCTCGTGTGACAACTTAAAGGTCAGCATTTCTACCTTTACATTTATATTTGTATTACTTTTTATTCCTGTGTGGAGAGGAATGCACGAGGTGTGTCATAATATTCCAGAATGTACAATAACCAATATATTTAATAATAAAATATTTATATTACGGTAAATCAATATGTATATGATAATATTGAATACATAGTTCAGATTAGATGTTAGGATTTTGGATCTTTTTCTTAATCAGTTCATAAATGTAACTGCTCTATCAGTTTATCACTCAGGTGGAGTTTCATTTCACTGCAGACTTTCTTACACTTGGCACAGTTTTTGTTCTCCAACCAGACACTCTGTGGAATAGACAAACCTGACATGACATCCAATTGGGCTTCAAGACCTCCATTATCTCGGTCCCCATAAAACCGAGGACTACAGGATTTAATGACTTTCCGCTCTGCTCTTCTCTCTGCTGCACCTGCAGTCTGTCAGCCTCCTGAAGTTTGTAGATGACACCGCCCTCATTAGTGTCATCTCTTACGGTCGGCCTACAGGTTGGGATATCGTCCATTCAGTGCTCAGTGCTGCGAACGCAGCCGAGATCGGCAATCGGTTTCAGGGAGGACTCAGCCCCTCAAGCACTTATATATAAACCAGCAATAAAGTAATTCCTGTTGTATATAAATGTGTTCTAGGAGGTACAATTGTCTTCTAATAAACTCATAAGATCCTGGCTGAGAATGTCATCACAACAATTCATTTACATTTAGTGATCACTTTGCTGTTTGCTGCTTGACCATTTCATCTCAAAGCATTTGCTACAACGGTGCTAATGTCTCCTCCCAGTCGGATATGTGTGACGTAGTCCAATTCTGTTTGGTGATGCGTTTTCTATGATAAAGTGAGGAGGAGATAATTAAATTGATAAATGAAAAAATATGAATGAATAATTTTTGAAGAGCTGCAAAAGAGGGCACTGAACAGAAAGACCCCCAAAAAGGGCCATTACAGATTCATTGGGACATGTAATTTTAGTGCTCAACAATAAAGTTTCTAGGAGTAATGCTCTAATTTTATAGTTTGTAAATAAAGATGGCCAATAGAGATGGACCTGCTGCAATGGAGTGCAGCGAAGTGTATTGTAGCGATCACGGGGGCCGGTCACTGTGTGTGTGTAAAGCACAACCCAGTCACTCCCATGATGCATTGCGCCTCACACACACACAGTGACCGGCCCCCGTGATCGCTTGAGCTCGCTACAGTATCACAACCCAAACCAAGTCATTTTCCATTAGATGAAGTCACATGGATAAGGAAGATTACTTTTTATCGTTGATAATGATTGTGGTTTAAATACTAAAATGGTTGCATTTCAGACTTGAGTACCGGTACATTGATGTGGATTTCTCTCATATCTAGGTCTAAAAATTATTGACTGGGTCAAACCATGTTGAGTATATTGACCTGAGTATCACCAGTTGCGATAAATAAGTAGTAAAAATTTCAAATCTTGGTATATCTGTTCATTAATTTCTGCTCTGAAGAGCTAAATCAATGTTGGAGATATTTTGAAGAACATTTGACCCAGGCGATTCTTTGAATTCATCATTGTGATAATAGCTGTGCCTTTGACACATAATCTCATAAAGAGATTCTTATCAGATCCTAATAATGCTAATTACACTACTTTTACCCGCACAATTAGGTACATCCTTGAGAATCATTTCTAAAACTGTGATCTAATCTCAATGGCAGAATTGATATACAATAAATTCACTATAATATGCATACAATACTGTACTAGCCAGTTGCAAGACGTATAATTTCTAATAGAGCAACTTAAGCCAAAACTATACGTAGACGCAATTCACATGGTCTAGTGTTCATGAATAAATTCCATTCACACAGACAAAAAATCAGATACGGGTCTTACCAAACGATAATCGAGTTGTGAAGTAATTATAGAGCAGAATTAATGATCACGGCTGAGTTGAAGGAAAGATTTGCCGGTTCTGAAAAGATCAAAGTTCCTTAAGGGAATCTGCACCATAAAGGCTCGATACGTGCTTGATCCTTGGTCCAAACCGTCATTTGTATTTCAAGCATCTCCCCATCACTATGATGCCAGACCTTTTGAGAGCGATTCTAAAAAGAGGGTGAACTCTGAGCTCAGCTCGTCAAATCAATCTAGTCACAGTGGGGGGGGGGGGGGGGGGGTTCATTACTGGAAGGGCTGAGAAGGGCTGAGGAGCTATATGATCAGCTCTCTTATATCACTGTGAACCTCCACTCTTTTTACCTAATTGAATTCTCCAGAAGAGATACCCCCAGCTGCAGATTTATCATATCCCAAAATTGGACGTGGCTAGTTCTGTGATGGACATGCGCAGAATCTTTAATCCTCTCCTTATGCTGTAAAATGAGCACTGTGGTTTCTGCCAGGCTTTGACTTGCCCCACTGTAGACAACCGGCCCCCAGGCATGAGTCTTTTCCTGTACCAGCAGGAGGTGCACACATCATATTTCAAATATGCTGCCTCTCATGTACAGTAAGAACATCGTTCAAAACAGATGGCATCATAATCTGTAATCAAACCTACTTAAATGCAGCTCACTGCACAATATGTCTCTTCTCAAAATCTTTCATTATCTTCACCTGTTAACTCTCTCTCTCGTGGTGACAACGTCGCATTGCCAGGATGGGTCAAGTGCAGAGTAAATGTCACATCATTGTGGAATAAATAATTTAATGTAATTGTATTGTGTATGATTGCACTCCATGTATAGCTCATTTCTGTTCAAGACTAAATTCTTTGATGGTGATTTTGTCTCTTGCTGTATCATTACCGGTTAATTTAAGTCAGATACATGCACGTAAATGTGTCCTAAAATCACATTCATCTGGTTTGAGTCTATGATTAAATGAAACACGAACCATATTTATACCAAGCGCTTGGTCTGGGCTTTGTCTGCAGAGAAAAGCGAGGTCAGTTTATGTCTTTCAGAGATTAGGTTTAATAATTTAAAATTTATAATGATCTGAAATGAATATTTCCTAGATAATGGACGGTACTCCTAACTAAAAGCGGTCTGGGACTAAAAATTAAGCCTGCTCTTATCCTGTCCAAACCTATCCTATCCTACTCCATCCTATATCCTGTAATTCTACAATACAAAGTAGTAAAACAAGAAGTAATATCCTATTAATCTTATGATATTCTGTTCTATCCTATCTCACCTTTTACTGTAATCTATCCCACTTTGTCCTGTCCTTTTCGCTCCTCACCCGTTCTCGTTTTCCTCACTTCATGGACTCTAGTACAGCATGTGGTGAAGATGGGAAGCAGGAACAAGAAAGCATGTAATTATATGTTTCTCCAGATAAAGTACACTTTATGTCTCTGGCTTAAGGCCACCCATGTTTGCATATAATATGAACATTCTGGCAGAAATCCAGTGCTATATGGTCACTTGAACATCTAATGGTTAGCAGGACAATGGACACTCAAGAGCACTAGAGGTATAACTGCTGACAGCAGCAGAACGCCTTATGGATATTATGGTTGGTTGTGGCTGTGAATGGAAAAATCATCTTGCTATATGGTTTCTTATCAGCAAGAAACTTGAGCCGAGTGAAGCCATCGTATCCATGCTCAGGAATCATTATTTTTTGTTTTGTGTTTTTGTCAGTATTTTCTTTAGCTATTAATGTTGTCTTTTTTCAATTTCATTCTCTGTCTACCAGATGTTAACATAAAAAGTGATGCGCAGTTGATCGCCTCGTTTGTGATTCTCCTTGTTCACAGTGGAAACAGACAATCCTTGAATAGCTCAGACTATTTTTATTTGACTAAAGAGCTCCACAGCTGAGGAACGCACTCCAATGTGAGAAATACAAAGCTTCATCCAAATATTTAACCGCAGCATTGCCTCAAAGAATGCATGCAAGGAGTCGTCTGTGACAAAACAATAATTGCTACCCAAATTGTGTTGATTCCTCTCAGCTCGACAGAGCATTTTAGCATCTGTACCAGAATGTTTTATTTTAATGTCTGACAACTTTATGATATTCAGTTGCTGTAACACCCTATACAATGTTTGGTGTGGCAGGGAATCTGTTTGCAGCAAGAAAGAATAAAAACACTCTGTACACACGACACTACACTAGATTAGATTTACTTCATGCCAAGCTGGTTAGCAGCTCGAGAAGTTGGTGAAGATCACCTTCAGTTAAGTACTTCTCTAATCAGTCATGTAAATGCATCATAGTGTGTTGCATTTACTTCATTCTTGCAAATTCCCCATATGCACAAGACACACACTGTGTAGTGTGGAAGAGTGCACACATTAACAGCAAGCCAAACACCTTTCTTAATGGATATGGAAGTCTGGATTTAACTAAGGAAATAGGTAAGAGCCTTCATTGGATAAACTAAATGGTTAGTTAAAACAAATAATCTAAAATCAACAGTACAACTCATGGCTGTGTTTAATAGTGAAAGTTAAATAATTTCTACACACAGTACAGTAATGCAAAGAGAACCCAAGGGATTGGGACTCAACAGCTGTGTAACCTTAAGAAAACAACTTAGTCAGGATAATCACAGAATAGGCTTCAATATAAGATTGTACTCTGGAGTGGTGGAAAATATAACAATGCCATAATTCATTGGGATCAGATAATCATTACTAACGAAATAGAAAAATGTATTGTTCAGCATAATTTATTCCATACTATGATCAAAATGCAGTAACAAGCCACACAGTGTGTGTGTGTTGTTTTGTAAAGATTATATGTTGTACCTTGAGTAATGGCCAGGTCCACTGAGACAAACGTTTAGTAGAAATAACTGTTTGGCTGATCAGCCCATAATCAGGGCCATCCCTCCCCAAGAGGATCAGGAAAACTCTGGCAGCCAAAACAATCAATAGAAATCTCATTCGTGTTATTTTCTTTTCATCTTCTGTGTCCTTAAGTGTTTCACTATTTTCTCTCTGTCCCACTATTTGTCTATCCCCATGGATTTTTCAGTTGCAGTTGCTCAAAAAATTGGGCTGTGTCCTCAGTGCTGAATCCATTGTTTCCATGCAGGGGAATCGTTTTTAATAAAGCTATAATTTGGTCAATTTGGTCTGTCACTTTTATGTCAATATCATATTCTCCAGATCACTGTCTCTGCTGTAAATGTAATTGAGACAAATTGGCACAATTTGCTCGGTTTTCATATTTTCCCAGTGAGAGTGCAGCGGAGGAGTGAAGTGGGTCCATTTGTTTTATGATGTTCTGTCTGCCAATGTGAAATCAGAATCATGTTTTTTTAATTTTAGACTTTAGCAGACTCACTGAGCATGCATGCTCATTTTGTATCTTGTGACCGACATGGGAATGAAATTAGAGAGGAAAGTGAGTAATAAATTCCTGTCACTTTAAATGCCCTGTACAGCGCCTGCTGTAGTGTTCACTTGGAAAACACTTCATTGTCACTTCCTTTGGTAAAAATTGACAGTGACATGACGTAGAGTAGGGATGGGAATCGAAAACAGCTTCTTGTTGAGTAGCCGTTCCCAGTCTTTCATTTCCTTGGAATCGTTTGCCATTTTTGCAACTAACTGGACCGTTCCACGGAATCTGAAATGGAATCGTATGAATCTTATCAATTCTCACACCTAATGTAGAGGATAAAATATGTCAGATCCTGACCAAAAGAAGGAAGGCAGATATTTTCATAGGCTTATACATTAACAACGAGAAGCCGACATCTGTCAGTGTGTGATTACATTTGCATGAAGGAAAGGGTTTTGTGGGATACCTCACTGAGCAAAAATGGAGCAATCATACTCAACAATACTCAATTCCCACTTATACGCTTTGAATGCTAAATGTCCCTCATGATTGGTTCAGAGGCTGTCTTACTCCAGCCGACAAGTTGCAGTAGACGTTCAGAGAACAGACGTTCTGATCGTCATCATCTTGACTTCCTCCGTGTCCCTTTAATTTGTCTCCCGACCCCCGTCTTTAATGCTGCTCGCATGCATTTGCACACAAAAAATGCAAAGACAAACAGTTTATCTGATTGATGTTGGGTATTTGTTTTAATCTAGATAAGTGCCACTTCACCACTGTGTTACCCCCTCTGAAGTGTTTGCGCTATAGAGGAGTGCTTCTCTGTCTCTGTGAAAACAGGGGAGGGAGGCACATTGTAGATCAATATCCCTGGAACACACCAGGGACATTCTATTTTATTAAACATTTTCCCATTAAGGCTGCGGTGCGGGCTTTGTAGTTCCTTCCAACAAAGTTGTAAATCACAGACAGACAGCAGTATTGGAAACAATTGGTGGAATCAGAGGAGATTACTGAGAAGTACCAGATATCTGGTGGTTGTGCTACTAGGGACCTCATGTCTCATCTTCTTGTATTATCATGCATTTGACACGATGGTTTGGTTCAGTGATACCATAGCAACAAAATCTTATTGTGTTCATCCCAGCACACATCTTCATGTTGCAGCCACAAATCAAGTAAATAACCTGTTATCCTGCATGGAAACCTTTTTATTTACAAACAGAATTTGCAACCACAAGCAATGTGGAGTAAAGTTGCGAAGTGTCTCGCTAAATATAACTTAAAATATGTTCTTAGATGACAAAGCAAAACCACTCAGAGAGTGGAAACCTTTGCCAAGTCTGTAGCATTTGGAAGGGTTTGTGGAAGAGGTTAATCTCAATTGTGGTCGCATAGTCCTAACGTTGTAAGTCATAAAATATGATGAAAACTGTCCAACATCACAATGTTAAAGATGCTCTATAAAATTCCAGGAACCAGATCCTGATTATCACCAAATTGTAATCACCACTGGGATATTGTATGGCTGACTTAATCTGGGGAAAGGTTTGTGCAAACCCTTTCATAAATCTTTGTGTTGTTTTGCTAGCAGATAAAAAAAAAATCACATAGCCTCCTTGATGGAGGCAACCACTCTTTCTTTATTTCCTTCATCCCGATTGGATCCGGAATGTGGATACTGTCGCTATCCAGATTTTCCCATTTACTTATAATAGATGCTTTATAAAGAAATATAGTAAAATATGCTTGAAATTCACTCACAATTGAATTGTGGATAAAAATCACAGTCATAAAGGGGTCCGATATGCACTATCATGCAAAATATCTTCTAGATCTGATCCAGGAAATAAATATGAAATTTTAACATTAAAACCCCATTTGTGAGGGTTGCTATGGTGATGCTATGGTTTGCTGCAGGTTGATTTCTGCCCCTGCACAGCTGAGGTGGCATTGTTGAACTGAACGAGACGCACCTGTTACACTCATCTCACCGAATCAGCGCCTGACTCTCTGGACAGTTCTCTGCCAGAATATTCTCTCTCTGTTGTCAGTATTTCAGGATCTCCTGTTCTATGTGTTGTCTTGTATTCCCTAGTTCTATCTTTAATACCTGAGGAAACAGATCCAGTTGAAACTTTCACAACGGAACAATTATGTTTTTGGACACTTTCAATAATATCTCTCTTATTAAACTCCACAAAGGAGGTTCTGTTTTTGCTGGCTTTTACCAAGACGCTGTGGAATTAGTAGTGGACAGATGGATTTGTTGTATCTTCAAAAGCTCTGGATCTAGATGCAGAAGAATCTACAAATCCTGAAGGTGTGCTTTTTGTGAATAACTTCTAGATGAATAATGATATCAATGTGAATCCAATTGCTAAACGGTTTGTTTTCGTGGTTAGGGAATCCAAAAATACCAATAAAATAAATGTAGGGTCATTATGTTTGTTGTAAATCACAATATGAGACTGAGGGGCTCGGCGGAGGTCTGCACTCTCCCAGTGCTTTCCCAGCTGCATCTTACTTCTCATGTCCTTTTGCCACATGTTTTGGCTTTAGGGAGGAGGATTTAGCTGCATTAGGTAGAAGTTTGCATAATGACGAAATGACCTCTGGGGAAAAGCAAATGACATGGAGCAACAAAGGCAGATATGGTGGACATATCTTATTTTGCTCATTTTTTAGATTGTCATCCTGCTTAATGTTGTTGCTCTGCTTGTGAACCTGACTGTGTTCATGCTACTATGGCTATTACTATGGTTCCCCATTACTGTTAATTGGAGTATTAACTTCATTTGAATATTCTTAAATTCCATTTATCTTGTTCTCAGTCCTCAAGTTCATTATATTAATCAAAACTACAACAATCTGATAAGAGTCAATTCACAGGACAATCAGACGCCATCATTTATCCGTAAAGTAATTGATCTTCACAGATCAGTTCTCTCAAGTCATAAATACTGTCCCTCATCTTGAACACATTTTTGATACTTTGTGGTAAAAAAGAAAAATTGTGCATGATTTGCATTATGTTGTAATCTACAATGTTGTTAAACTTAAATTATGTTGCCTCTATATTTTAACTTCTCAATTAGCACTTTGATTTCTGCTAAGATTTGTTCCATGCTAACTCAGTAATTTTGTCATTGGTAAAAAATACAATATTTCCGGAGATCTGGAATTTTTTAAAATCCTACTCATGCTTTAAATCCTGCCAACATTGTCATTTTTTGTTTTCACCTATTATGAAATGAGAAGCAGGATGTTCACTGAAGCCCAGAACATGATAACACGTCGGGTTTGAGTGTGGAGCCCAGGGCCTCGCAACACAACAGATGGCTGTTGCTGGGATCGAATCTGTTACTGTTTGGTTCCAGGGTGTTCTCCTCAAGCGCCAGACCACCCTGCCACCCAGTTCAGATTGTACTTTGTTGGAGACCATTATCTTAAGCAGATGGAACGTGGTTCTAATTTCATAGTCTTGCATGTTAGAGAAAAGGCTAATAGATCTTACTGAACAATTTGTTCTGATAGCATCATGCTCGTTTCCTCTGTGCTTCCCAGTTATTAATCAAAGTCATGTCAGGGTAAATTTATTTAGAAAGTGCTTGTCATGAAATGCTGAACAGAGAACAAATAATTTAAAGACAGACGAGAGGAGGGAAAGAAGAGAGCCAGACTTTCATTCTAATCATGTTGTCAAGAAAACGGACCTCATGTCCCCCGTCTTCCTTTGTTTGAATGTCCTTTCTTTCCTTTGGTATTAATTTTGACAAAGCACCGTTTTAAAGATTGTTGTAGTGTCTGACTCATCAGTCTTCCTGAAATATAAAATGTTAGCATCTCATTACTTTTCAAATTATGTAGATTTATATTTTCTGTAGCATTTCCATTTGTGCGTGCTCGAAAGAGCCGGGAATAACGGGATATAGATTTAATTGTCCCTGTATTATCATAGCATCTTTGTTATTCATAACAATCGTTCTTCTCACAGCAGTCTAATCCACATGCACATTCAATGTTCTGTGGACAAGCCGAGGTTCCATACAAAGGTCCTTTCTCATTCCTCTCTACTGTTTGGGATTGTGCTCAATTATATCATAAATAATGAATAAATAAATGTTTTGCCTGGATATATTATGATTTTTATTTTTTTGTATTATGCAATATTGGATCATTTTCATATTATGGTGTACAATAATGCTTAAATGATATACCTGTTGTCCGGACCTGTTAGTCCTTTGTCAACGATGACAGAAAGCTAATGATACAACGACTCATTCAGTGTTGGCATGGCTGCAAAACTGATGCGTACCTCGAAAACACATAAAAAAAAAGCTTGCTATTTGTTTCCATTTGTCTAACCATTGAAATATGGTTTTCATGGAAAACAAACTCTTGCATGTTTTTACGCGCGATTGTGCTTTAGCTTCTTCAGCAGGTGTTAACGTAGCAGAAGTTAGGATGCTATGGTTTATACAGCAGCTCTCAGACCAACGTTGAGTACCTACCACAGTTTATATTTAGGCTTCCGGGTTTACGTTATTTACAGAGAATTATATGATTTACGACGACGGCCTTGCTTCCAGACAATTTTTTTTCCTCCGTTTCCTTTTTCTTCAAGCCTAGCAGATTAAACTGATGCTTCCAGCAAACAATGCTCAAATACTGCATTTGGAGAAGATAATTATGGGGGAGGTCACCAGGTGGAGGTGACTGGTACAATCTGGTTGGAAGTAAATCAAACCAGCCTATATCATCAATCAATGTGTCACACAATAGAAATTAGTTTTAGTTTGGGCTGAGTTTTAATATCCCAACCTAGTTGGCAAATCCTAACTCAATTTCCAGAGCTCACAGTTGAATCCAAATTATGACTATTCTGCAAGGAAAACAAATGACCTAAATTATTTCTTGGACAAACACCAAATAATATCAATTTTAACTGGTCCCAGCCGCCAGTCTTAGTATTATTGGAAAACCAATAGCCAACAATTAAGGCTGCCTCTCCCAAAAGTGTGTGAATGTGTAAATGTGGGCAGTGCTGTGTTGTGCTTTCAGGACCGTTTAATTTATCATTTACCATTGTAATTCTTAATGCAGATGGGTTTGATCAGTGATGGTCTCATTTTGCAGACCTGTACGCTAGTCTCATCTCTACCGAAACAGATGATGCTTCCCAGAGTGCATTGCTCACATGAACATAATTTTTTAGATGCTGCATCATTATTGCACACCAGATGCACAAAAACGTGAACAAATGCTACAGGAGCACAACCATTTGATTAGACACTTATTTCTTGCTGTTGTAATGAACACAGGCTAAAAGCTCAGCATAAAACTCAGTGAAATATGATTCAAATTGGCAAACATTCAATTAGCCGTCTGTGTCTCATAGTTTGTTGTGCTAGCGTTGATTTGAAACCTGATATTCAGGGTGAAGGTTCTTTTAGTGTTTAATCATTGTGCTGTCTTTCCTGAACAAAACTGCAGTGCCGGTCTTGTCTGCAACATCTAATTTCCCTGGCTTAATTGACACGAGTGTGGCGTTTTGTGTTTTACCCATTACTTTTCCAACCCATGAAAGCAAAGCATTTATAAATAATATTTTAAAATGTTAATGTAAATCCTGGAGCACTATTAACTTTAACCACCATATAAAAAAGTAAAGTAAAAATAAAGTCTAGTGACATTATTTAGTAGAAATAAAGTAATCCGGACTACCTATTTAGTTGATCCCTCTCGCAAACAAGACTAAGCTTCAGATGCTGCTTTATGGCATCTATCAGAGACCAGCAGAGAGCACGCTGTCAGAACTGTTCCAATAATTGCAAAATAAATGCATTTATATTTAAAAACTTTGACAAGAGACAGTTATTTTGCAGCTGGGGACTAAAAAAAATGCTTTCATCTGTCATTTCTCCTGGAACGTTTTGCCTTTTTCCTCAGATGAAGAGGCACTTCTCATTTAGCTTTGTGTTTCTCTCTGTTTACAGACACATAGAGAACTGGACAGGACTGCAGATGCTGAGAGACGTTGATATGGAGCTCTACACTGGACTGCAGAGATTGTAAGTGTTGATGCCATAATCTGGAGGGGACCTGTGGGAGACAAGTGTCTGACACTTCAGTGTCCTACTGTGTTGTAGACTGTTAATCCTTATTTTGCATCAGATTGTCAGTATAATCTCTGCTCTGCTGGATGCAGATGTATAATACTTGTCTTATTTTGACATATTACCCAATTCTGATTCAGAAATAATAATCTATTCAGGTCTGTGCAGAGCAGAAGGAATACAGGTTGGGCCTCTTATTCTAACAGAAGATGAGGTTTAAACAAGCTTTCAATTCTCATGCTGGTGTTAACAACCCCTTTGCGTCCTTAGTCACTGATCAAATAATGCTAAAAATCAGCAGGGAAAATTGAATTAGGAGTCCCTGTTGTTCTACTGTTTTTTTGTTTTTCTTTAAACCAATGCTAGACTTTTTCTCCCTTCTTTGCTACCCTCCTCCATAAAGCCCCGTCCTTTACAGTCTCTCAGCCTGACAATCCTCCCTCAGTTGCTGCCTTTTCTTCCTTTTCATTTCTCTCTTTCTCATCAGAAAATAGTATTCTCCTTTGCCCTCCGAAGTCAGAACTGGTCCCTCCTGTGATCCTCTTGATCCTTCATCAAGAAGGCCAAGTGCAATATCTCCAGCACTAAATTAGCATTTTTCTCATTACTGCCGTCTGTCTCCTGCTGTCCGTCTTGCTTGGCTGGGGATGCCGGTTCCTCCGTGGGCTTTCCCAGGGAATGTTCTTACCTTGTGTTGTGCTTGCTGCCTAGTGGCAGCATCACACAGGGTAAGAAACTCATCTGTGCTGTGCGGTAAATTTTTTACCCAACTTACTTAATTCACTAAGTTTATTGTTTCACTCTACAACTCTGATTTTAATTAAAATACAACTAAAAGGAAAAATCTAGCCCAATCAGAATTGTCTGTCCTCCCCATCCTGTCTTGAACATTCGTATCCAAGTCCACCGGTTCCTACTGAAGAAAGTAGCTGGATGATTTTGTTCAACGTTCCTCAAATAGGAGTAAATACTGCACTTTAGTAAATACTTAGTTACTAAAAACTTTATTAAATTATAAAAAGACCATTCACACTCACACCTACAGACAATTTTGGAGCGATCAATTCACCTACGTCGCATGCTTTTGTTGGTCGGCGAAAAAAGCCGGAGACCCTGGAGAGAATACGCGCTGACACAGGGAGAACGGACGCACTCCTCACATAAGAGTACTAGGCGGAATCGAACCCAAGACTGTGTTTGTTTTGATGCGACAGTGGTACCCACTGCGCTACCATGCTGCTCACACAAAGATTATACAAAGACAGACACATCTAAAGGCCGTGGATCCCCACCTCCAGGCTAAGCCACTTTATTCTGAAAAAAACAAAACATGCATGATCAGATTTCTAGAAGGTAACTTGTAAAGTAAGAATGTGTCATTGACTTCTTTGTCACCTGTGATTAACAAATTAGAATTCAGTACCAATGCTTGATTGGTTTCCTGATTATCCGACCAGCATTGCGAGCCGTTAAAACTGGTTTATCTGCAAAGAGGCGAGGAGCATGTTAACATGCCCAGGTTAGGAGAAAAAGAAAGATATTTGTTTGGAGGGCTATTCAGTTATATTTGTATTTTATCATTTCAGAACTATCATGAATTGCAACCTGAAGGTGATCCAGCCTCGTGCATTCGCTCAGAACCCACACCTACGCTACATGTGAGTAAATATTAAATCCTAAAAATGTGTATATATTTATATGCAATGCTTGTCGTATGTGATTAAAGATGAATTAGTGACTTCCAACATGGTGATGCAGTTGATGGCGACTGGCTTTGGGAAATTTGTGGCTGCGTATCTTAACTGAGACATCCATTATTTGCCATGGGTAATTGGATTCTTATCTGCCCTGGCTATTTGTGCTTCGGCAGAGCAACATTCCAAAAGAAGCAGTTAGTCTGCAATTGCCAAAAGGACAATTTTCCAGGCGTAAACACGGTTGAAGAACTTAGTCACTGTCTTTTTTACCTGAATACATTGCCATATTTGCAATTTCCGGGAAGCAGATTTGCTTCTCTTTTACTTCTATGTGTTACTGTTGTTAGACATGAATGTCTGTGCTACACTCTGTATGCATGCATGTGTGTGTGTGTGTTTGTCTTTCAGAAAAAACAAAGTATGAATGAATGAATGAATATATTTATTAGATATAATGTTAGAGTACACAGTATTTGAGAACTTAATCTTGCCCTGGTAGTGAAGCAGAAAAGTCAGTCTAATTATCAAATTTGTGTTGAGTTATGAGCTGAGTTTTGGTAATCACAGGGCACACACTTAGATGCACGTGTGGTGAATTCTTCAAGTGATGAATTTGTGATGGTAATCAAGCTAATCAACTTTTAATTAAAGTTATTTAAATCTCTTCACTTCATTTTTCGCTTTGGATTTCCATCTTCAGATGGAATTGCTAACTCAAGGCTGAAAGATTTATTGTGGCCTTCTTTCCTCTTCCTCCATTCCCTAATGAGAAAAAAAGGCCTGTGTGGTACGGATCTGTATGTATGACCTTCAGCTCACCTACCTTTATCTTGCACACAAAGTGTCAGGTAGAAATGAAGTCCACAAAGGCACCAATACTTATTTTCACCACCTCTCAGTCCAGTGTGTTACGTGTGATGTGCTTGTCCCTGCTTGTGTCAAATTAAAGGTCAGCATCTCGAACCTTCCCACCTAGATGGTAAAAAAAAGATTTTTTTGATTGCAAAATGTCACTTTCAAAAATGGGTCACCTGGCTTGCTTGCCATCTTTGTTTTAAAGTCTGATTATTTTGTTTACCTCAGCAATATCGTTTAAATTTTAAATCCACACATTCTTTTTTTAGTTACTTCGCTTGTTTCCATCCGGTTGTGTGACATTTGTGTGATAACAACTGAAGCATTGCAGCATGCGTGATAAGCTGGGTGTTGGTGAATACATTTTTTTCAAAAATCAACACGACAGACTCCCACATGTTATATGTATTGCCCCTAGAATCAAAATATAGTAGCCATGTTCAAAGTGGGGATGCCCATAAAATGTTCTGATTTTTTTTTTTTCTTTTTTACAGTTTATCTGACAATAGTGTCAGATAAATCGGGGGATTGGTTTTTAAATGTTTCAACACTCTGAATCTTTGTCAGGTAAATGAACAGCGATACCACAAATCTGGTTTCAGATTTTTGCAAGAAGTATTGTTGTGTACGGTTTCTTGGATTATCCAGATGACACCTGCAGTCTTTGTGGTCCATATGGTGCATCAATAGCCAAACAAAAATGGAGCCGTGATCTCCTAAGTGGAGATGAATGCTTAAACTTGATATAGAGTTCAGTGACATATTTGATCTTTACACTATGTTGTAGCACACATTCAAACTCAGAGAAAGCAAAAAGGGCCCAGTGTTGAACTGGGACATCTTGTTCAGTCATTGGTAGAGGAAACGGCTGAACTTCCACTTAATATAATAACGATTAACATGGTGCTTCTCTGATATGAGCAGAAAGACGAACTCTTATGTTTCCACGAAAAGTTGTCTTTTTTTTTTTTTACCTATAGCCTTACAGAAAGTACAAGCTAATTTACCTGTATCAAAGCATTCCGGATAAATTGTAAGTATATATGAAATAAAAATTGCAACCATTTATTAAAAGGAACAGAACGGTTGTTTATTGCGGAAAGCTTCCTCCTACACTCAGGCTATATACTTTGAAAACCAGCAGTATTCATTTCCGTGATCGGCTATTTCTCCTTCATGTAATTTATTAAGTTGAATAAATGCCTTTTTATTTCAAGGCGGAGAATACCAATATTTTTTGTTACTCTGCATAAACACACTCACCCTTGAACTGACAGCGCCTTCCTTGAAATCATTTGGTTCTTGCCCGCTGAGCTCTGTATAGTCTTGTTGGTCCTGCTTTGTAAGTGTGTGCAAATCGGAGGTTGGTATTGCTTGGAATAAGGATTGTGTGGATCTGATTTCCTCTCACAGGCTGATCTACTGCTCTGATGAGGCAAAAGCCATGTTATGGGGAGGCAAAGGGTGCTTTAGGATCTCCCTCTAATGAGATTTTGTGGCATGCCACCCCCTCATTTTTTATAAAACTCACCACCCACAATGCAGTACTTGAATTCACTCCTCAGTGAGGGAAACTGTAGTAGTTGTGCTAGTTGCGTTTATTCAGTAGAGAAATAATGCTGTTGTTTGATAATACAAACTGGATAGTTGTTGTTTTTGTTTGTTTTTTGCTGGGGAAAAAAATATGTTTACAGTATAGTATGAAGATAATTTTTCATTAAAATATGAAAGAACAAAAAGGAACATATCATGGGCACAATTTAATTAATTTAATTTCAGTGTCTTTATGAAGGATAATTTCTCAGACATGGAGGTTTGAGAGCAAATAAGCAATTCACATTGAATCAGTACATTTATATATGTAAACTGAACGCAGGTTTACCTTCGGTCATCATGCTTGAATGCTTGCTTGGGTGTGCATGCAGATAGTCACTGGAAACAAAGACTGATAATAGTATGCCATGGGGAATGAAATCTCCCATGGCTGGAAGGTCTTCAGGGAGAAACAGCCTGCTGCTCAACGATCAACTATCTACTTTGAGCCGACCACTTGATCAATTACTAATTGTGAATGGAGTAGTAGTAGTAGTAGTAGTAGTAATTTTATTTCAGTCAGTATCTTAAATGAGAACAAGGAATTTAAAAAAAAAGAAAAAATCAACAACATAACAATGACTGAAAAGGTATTGGCGGAAGTGAAACACTTATTTATGCCAAACCCTTAGTGAGTCAGTCCATGCTTTAGGTCTATAGTGGTTTTAATTGTTTAGAGAACGAGGCCTCTGTGCAAGCTGGGATAGTGCAGCTTCTTTAAAAAAATGCATTCACACGAGATCACGACTGTTATTTAAGAGGCACTTGTTAATTGCATTGCAAAATGTTTATTTTTTTTAAATAAACATTAAAATGTTGAGATCCATGATGACAAGTACTCTTGGTACTCGAAAGGATACCAGGGACGGGGCCTGCTAGCGAGCGCCTGGTGACTGGGCCTTCACCCATGAGGTCCGGTTGGGCTCAGCCCAAAACGGGTTCATGGCATGGGTCTATCCTCCCATGAGTCCACCACCCACAGCAGTGAAAGGCAGGCACCATGGCGGTCCAATCCGCGGTTGTAGCAGCTTACAACAGGGACATGGCATGTTACCTCTCTGGTGGGTAAGGAGCCAAGGAGCCCAAGCTTGTGTGGGAGGTTAAGAAGTTCTGAATAGATTTAGTGTAGCCTGAGCTGTCTTGATGGGGGGCTGGACCCTCTATTTTGCTGGAGTTGCACTGGGCGAGATGTGGAAGGTGGGATGGGCTTACTCGTAACTCCCAAGCTCAAGCTCTCTGCTTATGAATTAGTTTACCCCGGTATATGTGAACGGGTTGCTCCCCTGTGCCTTATGGTTGGGGAAAGGGTTCAGTGCATATGCCATACCTGTCAACTAATGCGGTTTTTCCATATTTTTGTACAGGAAAATCTGATTTTTGAGCAGTACAGAATTAGTTACAGGGAAATCTGTAAAGCAGGAATTCTGAAAATGCCGGGGCAAAATGATAAACGAATCCGCAAAAGGAAATGTGATTGAATCTATTCGCAGTTAGCAGACAAAGCTCTCACTTTACACTTCCGAAAACAAGAACGAGATGTTAAAATGCTTAAAACCTCTCATACAAAGGTATAAAATGGTAGAGTTGGTTTCTGCAGCAGCATTCCTCCCTAAACACAGTGACTCGAACTGTGTGATGGCTGATGCTGAAGCTGAATGAGGTTTGATAATAACTTTACTGTTCACCTTTCTTGTCGCTTTCAAATAACCCTGGCATGCAGAGATACAGATCCAAATATAGAAACTGTTTATCAAAGGCTGCAGGTAGGAAATGATGCAGGAGGGAGAAAGCAATTAGGAAAGAAAACACCAAGGCAGGCAAAGAGAAACCAGGCATTGTGGGTGATCTTTACAATCATAATCACAGGACTCTAGGGCAGCTTAATACTTTTTGACAGGACTGTGCTGGTCCTCAGATGATGCTGGGTGGTAGTGGGTCACAGCGAGGCAAATAATGGCTTCAGTTAATCTGAAGTACAGGACATTTAGTCTCAAGGCATGCCAACCAGCACCACTGGATCAGTACCATCTGCAACAGAGTTTTCTCCTACCGCCTCAAGTTCAAACCTCCCACTGACAGTTCATGCATCCTCACCTTGCTGCCTTTGCTTTCTTGATGTCGCATTTAGTCTC
The DNA here is from genome assembly GCF_040956055.1 of Brachionichthys hirsutus. Lineage (NCBI taxonomy): Eukaryota > Metazoa > Chordata > Actinopteri > Lophiiformes > Brachionichthyidae > Brachionichthys > Brachionichthys hirsutus. The sequence goes on along the minus strand of NW_027180317.1, from coordinate 445,865 downwards.
TTGAGTGTTGAACAACAAACAGGGGGGGGGGGGGGGGAAATGATACAGGCAAGAGAAAATTCTCCTCAGCCGACAGAGCAGCTAAAAATAAGTTACTTTCATCTGAGTGAATGATTGGTCTTAAGCAGTTTGCAGAAGCTTGTCTGCTCTTGGATAGGATGAGTGCTTTCAAGTTGCGGTGCAGGGGTCGAACATCCAATGTCATCATGCTCCACTCTCACACTGTTAACTGTGTGCTTGTGAGCCTGACAGTAAAAGCTGAAGCAGCAGCAGCAGCAGCTCTTGTCTGATGCAACTAAATCCTGCAGGCCAATTCTTTTGTTGTGGCCAACCTCCCCTCCTCTTCATTCTGCCTTCTTCCAACCTCACACAACACTGACTCTGCAACCTGTGCACTGACAGACAGTTGGCTGGGAGAAGCCTGGCATTCAGTGTACACAGTGCAAAGCCCTTCACCACAGGCACTGCCAATCAGATGACACTGACAAGGCACCCTCAAATGTGTTTGGACAAAAGGATGAGGATTTCTGCTGCCCAGATTGGTATTTACTGTTCCACAAGGGAGGGTATCAGCACTGTGACTCCACAGCCTGGCCTGGCCTCACACTGTACATATATGCTGTTTGGTGCCATGGCAGTGCAGCAGTGGACTGATGTCCCATCGATAGAGGCAGATACAGGTGATTGAGTTCGATAATGTGAAAAAGGAAATTTCCCCCCATTTGTGTATGATAAGATGTTTGGTCAGAAAAATGTTGTGAGTTTCCATCCTTGAGTTTCTTTCTTCAAGGTGAAAAATAAAATAATTAAAAATAGAAGGAGCAACAATATTCATATGCTGCGACTTTGCAACAAGAAGGTGTTGGGTTAAAATCAACCAACATGACCAGGATTTTTTTTTGTGTTGTGTGAGTTTCCAAAAAATGAAAGCCGAGGGGTGATGTTCCCTTAAGGCTTAAGGGAACATCAGGCTTAAGCAGTTACAATGCAGGGAACCATAGGAGTTTTTCATTATTGCTGTGGACTGGTTAGAGGAGAATGTCATCAATATGGTACAAAGTAGACACATTAATACTGTCTCTGAATGTGTTGCTGGTAATCACAGGTTCAATAACAACTGTAATATTGGTCAGAAAAGCAGAGATGTGATTACATTTTCTCCTCATCATTCAACTCCAGTTTGTGTTATGTTTCTAATATGGAATAAAACGGTCACATATGGTTTCAAAGTGTTAGTTTGTTGTTTGTTTAACCACAATTGGTAATTAATAGTCTGCATGTTATGGATTATTGCACCTCCACCTGAAATGGCTTTATTCCTGATGGCTATTGATCTTCACAGTTAGTCAGACATTTTGCAGCCTCAGATCCTAGCCATAGAGATTAAACAGCTTGATTGAATTATGATTTTCAGAAGCACGGATTCCCTTCCTCTCTCCAGATGTCTAAACAACTGAAGTGATGTTAACAATCATATCTTAAGACTCAGTGTACCCTTTGGTAATCACTAAATATCACACATGTGTATTCTGCTGCGCACACTCACATTCTGCTGTCATTATCATGGTCTACATCAAACTTTTTTATTTCATTTTCTTAATTTCTCTTTCATTATCCTTTTTTAAGTGGCATGCATCTGTCCGAGTCAGAGAATTCAATTTATTTAATCAGTGGTTGGATTAAAAAAAGAAAAAAAGACTGGGATGAATTTCTGGCAAGCTAAATTATACAATCAGTGTCATTAAACAAACTTCAGATTTTCCTCTCAGTTTTAATGTACGACTAAAACAGAAATGTCTGAAAATTCTGACTGTTGCCATACAAGCAGTAATCTACATAGTCAGCGATACAGCAGTTTCTCCCCAAGCATGGAATACTGCAAACGTGTCATATTTAATGTATTCCTTTAAACTGCGGTGGCGCATGTTGAGGGGCAGCATGGTGGCAGAGTGGCTACCGTTGTTGCCTGCCACACATGTCCTCACTGCAATGCTTCTGTGAAAGGAAATGGGGCCATGCAATTTTCTGCAACTGTTTTGATTGGTTCACCCACCCCAATTGAAATACTTCACAGCTTCTGTCAGTGCACATAATATTCTACTACAGCGGTGAGGATTTAGGACTTACACATGTATTTCTGCAGCGCACGGTGGCACAGTGGGTAGCACTGTTGCCTCACACCATGAAGATCTTTGGTTCAAATTGGGTCCTTTCGATGCAGAGTTTACATGTTTGACCCATTTCTGTGTGTGTTCTCCAGCTTCCTCTCACCACCAAAAACACGCAACATAGCTGACTTGGTCACTCTAAATTGAGCGTAGGCATGACCGAGCGTGAATGAGAATATCTCCATGTGGCCCTCCGATAAACAGCCGATTGATCCAGGGTGTACCTGGCCTTCCCTGATCCAGATAAGAGGTTGAAGACAAGCTGATTACTGATTGTCTTGCCTTCGAGAAAATGAATGAATAAAGTATATTTCTTGTGTAGCTGTGCCTTTTAGGACTGCATTATTCAATGGGAAGTATTTAGAGAGTGTTATTGTACACATTAGTCCCTTCAACACAGGTGTTTTTGTGGCATATTGAGGTAGGTAAGTGATTGGAGATTGTATTTAGCTAGGAAGAGACATGTGGGTCACACATATCCATGCAAATACACTAGAAGTGAAAATCATGGTTCACTTAGGTTCGGCTTAGATTAACCCAGCAGCTGTGTTTCAGAAAAACATCCAACTTCCTGGAGATAACTCAGAATCCTGACCAAGCAGATTAATAAAGACTTTCAAGTCACCTAGCATTTTTTACTTTTTAATTGGTTGTTTGGCTGAGTCCTTGCCATTGACCTTATGGCCTTCTGGGAGTCCAGTTTATGACCTGCCTTCAACGTTTCTGAATCTACATGGCCCCACGCACAGCCCTCTATCTCAAATCTGTTAATGGGAATTAAGTTCTGGCAGACCGAGCTGGGTCAAGGTGCTTTCCCGCTGTCTGCGACTTGTAGGGTTGCCCGGCTCAATGCCAGCCACGTTACCACTGCCAGTTTAACAGTACCATATGCCCCTGCTCCTCCTTCTACTCAGCCAGCCTCATCAAAACAAGGCAAGATGGCAGCCCCAGGTGTCTGTATTTGACAGCTACAGCAGAGGGAAGCAGCGAGATGCAGAAATATTGCAATGGTAGTGATCCTTGAGCCAGGCCCACAATATAACCACCTAAATATCCTCACAGCTTCCAGGCGGCATTGTAGAAATCTTCTGCCCCCTCCACCAGAACCTTATTTGGGCATTTTAACTTATCTTTGATCAGTTCAAAGGGCTGCTGCTTTTCTATTACTCTGTTTCTCTTTGTAATTTTTTAAGTATTTATTTCTGGAAGAACATCTATGGTCCGTCCGTGTTTGTATCCATCAAAATGTGATTCCTTGGATAATCTATTTATATGTGAACCACCAATAAAAATATCGTTGTGTTTTTCTTAAACGCTTTCTTTTACATTGTGCAGTGGCTGTAGAAAGCACCATTCTTCTATATGCTTCTTTCAAAGCCGCTGTATGTAAGCTCATACAGAAGCTTGATTGGTTTCTCCATATATTGAGTTAAAGTGGTGCTGGCAAGGTTGGTGTGTGGTCTTTAAATATACTAATGCAATTGTCTGAAATGCACTGAGAATGGTCTGACAGTGTGCCGTTTAATCTATTGTATGCGTTTGGATTGTGTGGATTATTGCGAGCAATCAGAAAAAAATAAGGGAAGAGAGGGCTGAAATGTTAGAATGCCGCAGGGCCATGTTGCCTCCCGTGATCAGACAGCTGGTGCAATGAGGAATGGTGGCTGAGCTGAGGAAGGCACAGTCGCACGCAGTTGCCTGGATTCTAAATGCTTGAATATAATAACAATTGTTCAAAATCAAGTGAGATGTGGAAATGTAGTTATTTGCAAAAAAAACCCAGCAGCTCATCGGTGTGTTTAGCTCTGTCTGTAGACCATGTGGCCCCATGTACAGTCATCTAGTGGCTCCACGGTGAAGCCGTTTTCTGCTTGTCTTCTTTCCACTTTCTCTCCCACGTTTCCTGTCATGTCTTCTGCTGTGTCGATCAATCAAATGATGCCCAAAAAAGCAATGCAATGAACCCAACAGACAATTGGGAGTTCAGTCTAAAGGAGCTACCGCTGACGAGAAGAACAGATGGGGACTGTGGCTTCGACTCGGTTACACACACACAATGGGCCTTGACTTGAAATTCAATGTGAAGCCGGCCACCATTGGCTGCAAAAGACACTGCAACTATAACTCCATGAGTAAGCACTCCTGCAGCCCCCCTCCCTCCGCCATCAAAGAATGATGAATCAGGAGCCAACCATCACCAGTCAGTCTTCACAGCTCCATCAACTTCAGTGTTTCATCAGCTTCAGCAGATTCATCAGCCGCCACCACCGCCATCGCCAGTGTAATCCCTCACAGTAATCACATGGTGGGGTGTTTATTTTGCCGGTTCCATCATGATGCCCCTGAAAAGCCTAAGAACCAAATACTTTCTGACAGACTAATTATCTCACATCACATGTTGTCATAAATAGTTATCCTGACTTCACTCACTTCTCTCTTTTGATCGAAATGGCTAAAGGGTTGTAGGTAATACAGTACATGATTTGGTGTCCTTGGAAATCGCGACACATTGTTCTAAGTAGAAAGCTCCACATTAGATAATGCACTACTTATTAAAACCACGAGCCACTTAAGAATTGAGACTTGTCCAAAAACATTTACATTTTCAGCGCTAATGGTAAAAAGAAAAGAAAAATCCCCTCATACATATTTTTACACTTTGAAGCTCAATCATTCAACTGTTGGAAGAAGAGAAACACGTTCATTCCTGGAGAGGGGTTGTTCTTTTGATAATGTGGATTCGGTGGAGTCTGGAAGGTTCGATTAGTTTCATATTCCTTCAGTGTTTTATTCAGTATGTGTTTTTGCTAAAATCTGAAGCAGCACTGTCTTCTTACTGATTTTTACTGACATGTTATCTTGAGAATGCTGGTGAAGCAAATGAAATTCAGTGTCGGGCTAATCAAAGAAAAAGGAAAGCTAAACCCACAAACAATCTCTGTTGATTGTTGCATATTATTGATGAATGTCATCACCACTGTTGTTTCAAACCTTTGCATTATGTGAAAAATGAGAACGCTTTAATTTAGGAGAAAGTTGAGATGCCTGAAACTTGAACACTATTTCAATAATCAGTTTTATCTGTGACATTTTCTCTTCTGTATCGCGTACATTGACCTTCATGGTGAAGTGCTGCAATATATTTGGAACACATGACAAAAGAAAAGCTCCAGAATTCAAAGGATTTTTCCAAAGATGGTAAAGCATAAGATTTCTGCAAGAATAAGAGTGTCAATGTCTTTAACACCTTTTTTTTTACTAAAGCTTATAATCTTTTTTTGGTGTGATAATTTGACTTTCTGCAGCTCTCGTCTGCACAAAAGGTGTGAGAAGTCAATGGTTTGAAGTGTGAGATAAAAAGCCTAGAATTCTGAATTTCCTCACAGGTGAAGTCATTGCTGTTGTCTCTTTTCATCTGAGGTTCCTCCATCTTTAACCTGTTTTGCTCCCCTAATTCTCAGGAGGAGCTTAAACCCCGTGTATCTGAATTGATATGATTAGCTCTGCTTTCCAAATCTTTAAACCATTACTGAATACTGGGAGCACTGAGGAACCGTCACTTAGCCAAAGTGGCTCTGATGTCTGATGCATAGCAAGGTGGATGGTGTTTGTCGCATGAGTGCAGCGTGATGAAAGGATAAAAGGATCCTGTGGGCTAAAGGAGGGAGGTGGCCCAAGCTGCAGCCCAATGAGTGGAGCCAGCTGCAGCCCAGAGCTGCAAGGAATCTCTTCAGCTGGGTGCCAAAGCCGTTTTTCATGTTCTGAATGTCACCATGCTCGTTTCTGATGGCAAGAGTGGGGTTGATTTGGACCACCAGCTAAGGTTATGTCTCTTACACAATAACAATCCACCTGAATCGGTCATTGTCATTCAGCTCAGTCTCTGCGTTACCTCAAAGAAAGCCGACTGGCGGTGAAGACGTAAAACATGACAACCGGGAATGAGCTGAGAGACGCCAAACCGCCGCTTACATTTACTGACCAGCAAGAATGAGGCCCGTTCTTTGAGAATATATTCACTCCTTGGCAGATACCATTCAACAGATGATGATGATATAGCTGCCATCCGTTCAGTAATGCGATTATTCTTTCCACTCTGCATTTCTAACACCTTTTCTGGCATCAGGCAGGCTGTGACTGAATACACATTTATTGGTACTATTTATATCTGCTCTTAAATGTGTTTAGTAGCAATTCTCAGCTTTATTGTTGTAGTTGGTCAAGCAATTACTTCCAGTTGACTGCCCCTGGAATATTATTCATTTCAAGGCAATTCTGCAATGGATTTTAGAAAACAATGTTAATAAGACATGATTCTTTCCTTTAAATAAGAGACCTGAAGTGCTGCCATGCTTGACATAATTTATAGTAGAGTATTTTCAACAGGTTCTGTTTTTTTTAAATGGTCTTTTTTGCTAACAAGCGGCCTCATAGTTTGCTCTAAGAATACGACCGTTGGATGATTTTATTAGAATGTGAAAGAAAAATTTTGACAATGAAAATGTGGACTTTGAGCTTGCTGTTCATTCTAACCACAAATTGCGTTTTAAAATATGAGTGGACCACATGATTCACAGAAAATCCAAGTTAGTTGATCATATTTGGATAATAACGACCTTTTATCCTTTTTTTTGTCAATTACTCATAAAGGTATTCATGTATTATAATAAACTGGCTGGTTATGTAATGCATTTGCAAAGGAAAAATACTTCCCATAGAGGGGATCCAAACTAATATCCATGAAGGAGTAAAAAAACAAACAAAATAAATAACTGTGATGATGAATATATTTATTAGATAGAATGTTAATCTAATCTAATTTCATGTTAGATCATACTGATAATACTAATTTGGTTTGGGGTTTAATTTATTTAAAAGACCATACTGAACCTTGGTATTGATATACATTGCAGTATATTGGATGCCCCTTTTAATATGTTTAAGTACACTATTTATTGGTAGCACAGAGACACAAACACCAGTAAAGCCATAACAGCTGGCTGATGCTTTATGCAGTCTTATAATATAACATAAGTTCAGTTTATTTCACCTAAATGTAGAAATAAACGTAAATGTGTGCTTTCATTGACAATGGCAATAAACTGACTTTACTGTCTGAAGAGTATGACAATAACAATTGATTAATTATAATTTAATGCCGTATCACAAGGTGAGGCATTGTAAAGTCTTTGGGCACCATGGAGGTGTAGAAAGCACAATATAAATGCGGTTAATTTACCATTTACAACACATGCTTTTTGTCATCTATAAATTAGAGATACAACAAAAAGCAATCAGGTCACTTTTGCCTTTCTACACCAGAACAGTCAGTCATTTTGTCATCGTCATGTCTGTCATGCATGAGTGACCTTATGTTGAGCTTCCATACATCTCCATGTTATGTCTAAGCAATTGCTGTCCAGGTGTGAGTGACAGAACAACACATTATGGAAAGATGCTGCGTACAATTTTCATTCTCCACGCGCTTACCCTCATTTCCAGAAATTAGCATTGTTTATTTTTTTGTCAGTGAGGGAAGAATTGGAAAGTTGAGCGTCCTTAAGGACGGCATGTTTGAGCTTCCAAGGATAAACTTTCAATCATTTTTTCCATTTCTTTCTTTTAATGAAACAGGATGCAGTGGAACGTCCTCATTTCCACATGGATCAGATTAAGTCACCTGAATGTTAACATTTTACAAATTACATTGCCGTCGCTCTCCTTCTTGCACGTTGTATTTAGTTAACAAGCTGTTTAGGCTTCCTAACACGGGAAGGGTGGATGGTGTACTGTAAGTGCTTTATTAGACAAATGTAGGCTTTTGTGTACTTGGTTGAAAAAATCCATTGAAATCCATAAGTGATAAGAATAGGAAGTGTATTTCATGATCCATCCCTTCATGTGATGTGCAGCATCTTAGTTATATAATGCCTGTCTCTCTCATGCAGTAATTGATGTTTTGTCTCCTAAGAACCAAGAGCCTTGGTTTCCACGGTAACCAATATGCACACAGTGTTCCGAGAAGCACACGGAGAGGCGAAGATGCACTTTAGTCAACAAGTGCAGGCTTCCTCTGAAATCAGTGAAACCTTATCCATTGCTTGAAAATGTTGGTATTATGGTCTGTTGGGAATGTGTTACACGAGTGTGACATTATCATGAGAGCAATCACGTAGATTTATTGATATATGGATGATTGCATTTATAAAGTGGTGAAGCAAGGCTTGTATTTCAGCCTGACATACTCCGCAAAAGAAGATCATCTTTAACCTGCTTATGTGGAACATGGTGGATTATATGGAAGTAAAACATAAGCAGTGCTCCTGGAAGGTACACAACAAATGGGATGTCATTTTTGAAATATTTGACAATGATATTTACATTTTCTTCACTGGTAATCGGGGTCACTGCATTTCAGAGGAAAACTGTGTTTAATTTTATGGCACTGGAATCATTCACCCTGGATGAGACGACGGCTCATACCAAATAGCAGCTCACTGGGACACTTTATATGCTTTTTATCCTTTTTTTTAATGGAAGCACTGTTGTGTAAACAGCCTCACGAGGTTGATCGTATGGCTGTGAACTTCATGTTACTTGTGACTTACCATAATAACTTTACAGTATAGGTTAGTTGCTTCAAGTTAAGGAAGCAAACTCGGCATATCTAAAATCAAAAACAGACAGTGAATTGTGTAGCACATCCAATGCAATTTCAAGATAATACATGTATTTTGTTCTAATGTTGTACAGCCCTAGTCTAGTTTTAGAGATTAATACCACATCCAATAACCCCTGGTGTGAAAGGTTGGAATATCAGGGGTTAAATTACTACTTCAAACTATTTCTTTTGAGGTTTGAAGTTCTTTTTTAGGAGTTCACCAAGTGTGTGGTTAAAAGTGTGATTCGCATCGAGATAATAAGAACTTTGATTACACAAGCCATCAATGCTCTCAGGATTTGTGTTTGTTTTCTTGCAGCTCCCAAGGCTGTTTTTTATATTGTTGGGAAAACAATTATCGTGGCAAAAACAGAAAAAAGGGCTATGCCTATGGCCCAGTAGACATTTTTAATTAACTGAAGCGATATTTAATCCACTCCTTGAGACAGAGAAATTATAAATGGGCACAGCCAAAGCCCAGTGTTGCACTCTGGTCTGGCTGTCTCCTTCAGTTACTAGTGGATTTGGATACAAGTCTGCCTGGAAAGAAGGCCTCAAATACTTTTCTGAAATCTTAAGATTATAACTAAAATGCATTCAGCTGGTTGGGCTCACAGCAAGAGATTTATGGAGTCATGATTTGGGAAAATGCGGCTAAAATTCACAGCCTGCTTGCAGTTCTTCCCCTTGACCTCCATCATGAACTTTCAAGTATCTTTTATTTCATCGTACGAGGACTGCGAAGACAAGTAATTTCAAATTGTTGTTTTTGTTCTTGATTGACGTTACTGGAAGCAAATACTATTTGAAACAGAAAAAAATAAAAATAAATCCTGAGCTGAATTCTACCTCATGACTCTGACCTTTAATTAGAGACATTGATGTTTCATGATATTGAAAACAAATAAATATGGAATGCAGCTATCCGTAATCCTGCTCTGTTGACCGTCTTGCGTCCTGGAAAAAAAGGATAAAGCCCAGAAGAACGGTTGAAAATGTTGTTTGACGAAAAATACTCCCCAGTGTGTTTACTGGCGTTTTAATCAACTCTAACATTTTATCGATTTCAGCGAGGCATTTCATAAAGCAGCAGGGCCAGAACAGCCTGGCATTGTGTACCTTCAGCTGAACAAGCAACACATTTCTCTCCATGGGGGCCCTGAGCTCAGGGTAACGACCAGAAAGCTCCACTAAAACACCCACGATCACTTGTCTTCTCACTGTTTGCCCCCCCCCCCCTAACAAATACATGCTTGTGCTATTCGGTCTGATGGTCTGCATATTTCATCTCTTTAATTAACAAGCACAGTCAGAATGGTTTGGTTTGAACCTTACCTATGGCAAGGCTGTCTGCCCAGTGGCAAATTGTCTCCGCTTGTCTCATTAGACTGGATACGATTTTTATTATATCCCTAAGTCTGTATTACATCTCCATCCCAATCTGGTAAATAATCAGAATTGTGGCTTACAGGCTTGGTTCTCCTGTGTCTTAGAATGTTGGCTCACATCTCTCTCTCTCTCTCTCTCTAATCAGCAGTGGTGAAGGATGACTGTTCACATTATTGTCTTAAATTAAAAACACCAACAACTGAAACCTGGAGTCATATTTTAAGGGTATATATCACTTACAAGCACCTTAAATATAATCATCCTAGCGAGTAAAATCTGATCCTGATTTTCATCATTCTTTTCTGGGAACTGGATTTTGTCATCGTGCTCAGTGCAGATGCTTGTTCTAACCGCACCCTGATGACCAATGATTTTGGGGTGATACTTGGGGTTAAATCAAAGCAATCACGGATGTGAGGTGTCATTCCTTTCATGCTGGTGTATAAATTTTTTTTCACTCCAGCTCCTTTTTCATTTATCTAACAATACTTTGCTATCAACTAATGCAGAAATAACACAATTATGTTGTTAAGAGATTAAAAATCAGCAAAAAATGCCACCTCACAGAGACTAATTCATTGGGGCTGTTAATGCTATAGCAGGATTTGTAAAAAAGATACAAGAAAGGCATGACGAGATGAGATTTAAGCTTAATTAATCCCAGAATTGGTAAATTCAATTGTTGCAGTGGCAAAAAGGTGCAAAATAGTGCAGTTGTGCAGTACTGGTGCAAAAGAAAATTTATATATATAAAAAGTTACATTAAAGACAGGTGACTAGTATAAAAAAAAAAGAGGCTGTAGGTCATGTGCACTATATGCATGCATTGTGTGCAAAAAAAAAAGAGTCAATGTGTACTAAGTGGGCTCAGACATTTCAAATGGACACTTTCAGCCTGTGACAGCATATTTCAGGCATGGTTTAATATGCATGCCAATATACATTGAATACTCTATGACTATCTGCATTCTGTCAGGATACATGCATTAGGTTTCAGAGGATGGAGCATTGGACCAGTGGACCATGCGATGCACTGTAACATTGGTTGGGATGAGAAGCATTAAATAAGCTCTGAGCTTTATCAGGCAGATGCATGCAGGTGGGCACAGAGGCAAAAACTGGAGTCATTATTTATACCTGCACCGTTCACTGTGGATGTGACTTTTTCTACCCAACTTTGGGTCAAACTTGAATTGTCGTATGTCGAATCCACACCTGAGGTGAAGTATTAATATTATATATATTTAGCCAACACCCCAACCTTGCAAGTTTTCAAAATGATGACACATCCCTCCCCCATCTGAGATACTCAAATAAAGTAAATATAATCATAATCAGAGACCCAACATTGTCGGATTACCGAAAAACTGCTGGATGGGTCTTGATGGAAAAACAAGAACATCTGAAGAGTGGTCTTGTTCTAATTTAGATTAGATCCGGATACCTGTCTGGATCTAAAAAGTTTTCCCATTTACTTATAATGGAGGTTTTAAAAATAATGTTTTAAAATATGCATTCAATTCACTTAGTGCACATCAGACCCTTGTCTGTGATCTTTGGTATCGTGTAAAATGTCTTCTGGATCTGTTCCAGAATGAGGTCAGGAACAATTACTAAATGTTAACATTGAAAATTCCATTGTCAAAAAATCAGATGAAAATACATAATCTTCAATTCACTTTTACTTTTCATGGTTAGTGTATAAAGATACTAAGAACAATTTAGAACCATTTGGTGATAATCCGGATCACCACGTGGATGGTGTAAATCCAATCAGATTGCTTTTCTAGTTAAATGTGGAATATCTGCAGCCTGAATCACCGTAAATTGCATCAGAAAAATAAAAATAAAACATGACTGTTGTACCAGGCAAACGTTTCTTCTCGTAAATGTCAGCTTTTCAGAACTGAGGAAAACAACTTTCTTGAATGATTGACAGCCAAAATAAAACATTTAAAAGCTATGTTTTTGCAGTTTAGAGTCATCGGCGCTCTTCACAAAGGGTTGGGAGGCATTTGACGAAAAAGAAAGCCTCTTCAGAAGTGAAAAAAGACGGTACTTAAGAATTTAAAATTAAAGAGGAGACAATTATTTTGAAGTCCTGCAGCAAATATTAGCAGCTTCTCGTCAGCATGACAGATGATGACGAGATTACACAATGTCCAAACTGATGTTCTGATGTCACACCTCCCTCAGTGGCTGTCTGTCTCCTCTGTGCTGCTCTGAATGTCAATCTGCAGAGCTCCTCCACGCTCAGACAGTAGCTACCAGCGATGCTGCACTAATTAGTCAACCCTCTCAAGTAACCAAGCCCTCCCAATGGCATCTGAGCCAAACAGAATTATTAAAGAGGAAGAGACGGAGGAGTTCACCTCCTCTGCAGAGGAGAAAACATCCAGGTCCATCTGAGAATTCCTTCTGCCACCCTCTGGCATGGTAACCAACAATGACAAATATTTACAGCTAATCTAACACAAATCTTTTACCCCAACATAATAAAGGTTAATGTGAATTACATAATTATAATTCTTTATTCAAATGAGGAGTGTGAGTGGAGATGTATGTATGTATGGTGGAAGGTGTTCTTCATGGACATCGAAAACACAGTTTTGACTTCTACAGTACAAGGATTAATTTTGCACACTGCTAATTTTGTAATTTAATAATCATTGCTTGCCCTCTTTAAAGCAATTGGCCTTCCTCACCTCCTGTCTTTTGTCATTCAGTCCACTTTGATGGGCTATTTGCTGATTTATTTATATATTTATTAATTCATTTACGCCCCTCAATCCAATTTTATCTGACATTTCTTGCTGTGATACGAAGGATGACCTTTGAAAGCAGAACACTTCCTCCTCTCCTCTCCTCTCCTCTCTGAAGTAAATGATTTGTGTAAAAAGTAGTAACTATCATTTGTTTTCACAGATAAAGTTGTGAAATGAAATCAATATTTTATATATTTTTTACACATAGGCTAAATTTCATATCGAGCGGCACACTGAAATTAGATTTTGTATTAGATTAGAAATTATAGCTACAGTTTAAAGAAAGCACAATGGCAAATAGCTAGCCTGACTTTAATTAATATGATGCAATACCTGTTTACCAAGTTTTCTAAAAGCTTTCTAATTAACATGCTATATCATGTTTGTTTGATCTATGCATCGAAATATTTGTAGTTTTACACTCCTGTTGCTTTAAGCTTGCAGCAAATAATATCTAGCAGTAGTTTCCATTTGAGATGGAAACTCAATACCTCATAGTACTCAAATGAGCCCATTCAGTCACCATCATCCACTGAGGCCGCTCAGTTTCCTCATTATTATATTATTGCAACTTCTTCCAGGCAGTTTCACGGTAACATGTATAGTTTATGTGCAGTTAACAAAAATATTCAGAAAATTTATTTTTTCCCGATGCACTACAATCTGCTATGGGTAACTTGTTTCTATACAGTATGTTTAACCGATTTACCAGATTTCACTAAATTCCTTCAGGTGCTTTATGTTTATGGGAAAATTTGAAAAATATGATGATAAAGTTTAAAACCTAAATCCGAGCTATATGGCTTGCTGCTGTTGGATGTTTATTATCTTTGTTAAGATGTTTTTCTTATAATATATATATTAGTATACTTTATAACTTTATGCTTGTGTCAGTTCACTTTGCGTTATTCATTTTGCTGCCCTTATAGACACTAGGGTCTTTTTAATTATTTGTTTTAATTATTTATTTCCATTTAAAGTCAGAATAATACATCAGTACAAAGATTGTTAATGAAACCTTCAAACCATCAAATAAAACTAACAGATGAAAACATGCTTACATTTTTCATTACACATACTGATGGATAACACGATTTCATTGTGCACTTAATGACAAATTGCTCTATTAATTCCCTTTCAGATTTGTTTTATATCCCATTCACTCTAAAGACAGATGCCTGATGGCCAAACATATTCAAAGTTCAGGTCAAATCACTTCTTCTTTTCTGGCTACTTCTTATTGAATTTCGTGGCATCCTGAGCTGGAGGAGTTTCTTAAGTCAATTGAATTATTTGACTTTAAAGCGGTTGACTTTCTTTTATTGAGTTGGGTTTTCCCTGAAGCTCCACACAGCCGGACCTGTTTCCCTTTCATTGTCAATAATACTGTGCCTTATTTTCAGCCTTGCATCACTGCAGGCCTGCATGTCTGGTTCCTCACTTGCATACTTTGTATTACTTTATTTATTTTAACCCATTTTATTTCATTTTACTGATTGTACTCTTTCAGACCCTCGGGATCCAGATCCTAATACTGTAGATGTAAGAGGATGATGTGGATTTTTAAAAAGAAAAAGAAAACATTTCAAAAGAAATACAGCAGAATGCCAGAAAGACCCACAGAAACACATGTTGATTGTTATTCTGAATACAGAAAAGCATCTTCAAAGTGAGGAAATGGTACGAAAAAAAGCACAGAATGACATCAAGGAAAAGAGGTGAACTGGTGCTTGAATTTTCCCTTTGTTTGTCTTTCCTCCACAGAAACCTGTCAAAGAATCCTCTCACCACGCTGTCATGGCAACTCTTTCAGCACCTCCAACTCTCAGAGCTGTAAGTCTTCTCACCTTATCTGATCTCTCTCGTTGGCTTTTATTTGTGTTTTACTAGAGACAATTTATCATTGCTCCCTATGCACTATCTGGCTCAATACAAATTGTTGTCACTGCCATTGTAACTCCTGTCCTTGTATTTGTCTGAGCACATGTAGAGGATTGAACCAATAAGCCGTACGGTAGCAGTATGAGTGTATAAGCCATTTGTTAACTTAATTAACCTATTAAAAAGAAATGTAATGGTCCTGAGGGAGGAGGGACTCCAACCCCATTTTCTTGTTTGTCATGAATATTTTAGTGATCATTGTGTTTATGAAATGAGCTCACTCTTTCGCCACCAGGGAGAATATTGCAATGCCGACCCACTTGTAATTTACACATAATTACGCCTGTCAGCGCTGTCCATCATTTGAACCTTGACTGGGCTCCAAACATCAAGCGCCTCCTGCACTTCCTAAATCTGACATATAGCAGGATATGATACAAGTCTATTTCAAGCAGGCCTCCTTATTCTTCTATTTTCAGAGGTATAAAGCAGGGCAGGCCCTCAGAGAGCACAGCACAATACTGATCCGGTGGAGTCCTGCTTCAGTACACAACAGAACGAAGGGAGAGCACTGCATTCGACTGAAGATATAGATTTACATTCTAGGCATAGCTTATATGATCATCCTGAGGGCAATGCCCACTTCGTGCATCCTGGATCACCATTATTACTGTGTGCACACTCTTATCCATCCTGTGTAGGAAGCAATTATCACCAGGCCCCAGACCAGTGGTAAAAAAGTGTTATTTCACTGTGGGTCCTCAGAGAGGCAGATGGGTCTCTCAGTCCCCCATTGTGCATGCTATTTGGTTGTGAATTTTATCACTAACTGGACTGTAGAAGTTCTAAATGTTTTTTGTCTCACCAGCTGTCTATTTCCCCCTTTTTTGAATCTAAGTAAGATATATATTGTCTCTAATTTCTGATGCTCAGATTTTCATCTCATTCTTCCGTGGTACAATACACTGAAGATTAATTGGTGGATAATGGGTATGGTATGATAATGGTACAACCTTGTGGTTGAGTAGAGGTTCTAATGGCATGTCCTCAGATTCAATCAGAACAGAGACTTACAAATGTGTATCCTCCAGAGCGCCGCTGTCTTATCCAAAACTGGGCACTTCTGGCTCCAAACATCCAAGATGGTGAATCTTTTTAACTACGTACACACAAAGCAGTGCCGAGCAATCACATTGCCTTACATTCCTAGACAGACTGAATAACATGCCACAAATTAAAACAACACATCTTCCTTGCTCGAATCACCATTACAGCTCACGGAGCACGATTTGCTCTGATGTGCAATCCGATTTCTTCTCAAGCAACCATATTAGATCAGTACAAATGGTGTCTTTGTTGTTCTACATGAAAAGCAGGGCCAGGGTGATGCCCCTGCTTCCAGTGAATACTGATGAGGAGAGAGGGATTCTGTCGCTTCCATTTGGCGTGTTTGGTTAAGAGGTGTCAGTTGGAGTGGCGTGGCGGCACAGACGTAGGCTGAGCCGTTATGCAAGAAGGAAGCCAAGTGGAATCAGGCCTTGCTAATGGGAAATGAGTCACTCCATAATGTGCACAGTCTGAAATGTGGACCTGAAATTATTACCTTCTTCACTGTGTCCACATCCTCACCCAAACTGCGTTAGAGCCAATCGGGCAATCACAACACATTCACCAGGTGGCGTGTCCATTCATTATTAGGATAAAACACAATGCAGTACCAATGACAAGTAGTAACCTGTCCTGCTGAACCACACTTACGTTATGTTAATAGCGAGAGATCAAATCAGCTGAAATAATTTCCGTGTTATGTGATGAAAGGAGAGCATGGCCCTTTGCCATGTTGTTGCACAGTGTTATCTCTGTCTCTAGGCAGTCTCTGTTACGCTGATCATTTCAGGTTTCAGAAAATGACAAGTACCAAGTGACCTGCATGGATAGGAAATACAGAACTATACTTTGGCAAGCAGGGGAGTCGAGCATTAAAATATATAAACATATATAAAATGGTTATTTACGATGGAAAAAAAGAGTTGATTCACACACATCAAAAAAATGTAACCAGAAATGTAATAAAACAAAAACTGACAAAAGATAATGGCGTCATTCTAAATTCACCTTTAAACAACACAGTAACATTAAAATGGTTTGATTGGCCAAGTTTTGAATTACATTTCCTGCATTAATCGCTACTTCGCTCATAATTGAATTTTTATCATAGATTGTTTGTTAATTTATTCAGCCACTTTAACTTAAACACAGGCCACTCAAGTGGGTGCACGCCACAGCTTGATCACTGGATCATTTCTCATTGACTCCACGATTAAAATCAGAAAAAAACAAAAAAAGCCAACCTGAAGGGAGGTTTAAAGCAAAGAGGAAAAATACTTCCTGTCAGTCAATGCACTTTAAGTCTGTTTTTCCTTATCAGACACTCCTTATCGAGACGAGTGAAGTGTAACTGCAAAACAATTGCTTTGTTGTGCAGGTTGGTTGCACAGATAATTCACACTCCTTGCAATATCTTAATATTGGTGACAATTACAATGCTATCAGTACAATCTGAATAATCTCAAGTCTATTGTGGCCCCTATGAAAAGGCCCCATCACATTGAAGCTTTACAATAGATGTCTGCTCTGTGCTGCATCAGGATGAGACACAGATAATTGGCTCTGTCTCTTTGTCTGCCCTTTAGCCAACGGACAGAAGCTACCGCAGTGCAAAGCGCAGCTAAGCCAATCACTAGCCTGAAAACAGCAACAGGGTGAAAGGGATGGTTAAATGCTAAATCTGCAGCTGTAGCTTCCAGGATGATATTATTGGAGATTATTTATAGGGGTGTTATTGGCAGTCACCGATACCACTGTGTGTGAGGAAGCTCATTCTGTCGTCCATAAAAAGAGGAAGGTATTCTTCGTCTATTGCAACCGAAGGGATCTGCCTGAGGCAACGTGCTTCCCGAATCCCTTTATCCTGTTAGTGGTTCTTTAATCCGGGCTTTCCTAGAAGCAGGGGCTGGCCGACGCAAAGTCAAACACTCATGCCTCTTACTCTAAAATGCATTTTTCTTTCAGTATGGATGAAATATGAAAAGATCAAACCTGTAAGCTTCTGCCACTGGATTAGAATTAATTAAACATTACATTTTCACAGGCTGCATGACAGGTGCATTACTCGGTTATAACCTTCATATCATTAGGGCCCAAATGGATTCATGACAAAGTCTTAGTGAAATAAGTGACATTTCCACTGACACCCATAAATCATCAGAGGAAAAGCAAGTACTAAAATACCCAATGTAATTTGGAGGCATTGGGTATGACCTAGACATGAAACAGGTCACCAGCTTGCAACACAGTTATGACTGGAAAATAACAACCAAAAAAAGAAACATGTGGAACTGCCTTCATGAAACTAGAAGTGTTTTCTGCACATGAATTGATCCCATGTCTTAAAGATGGAACATGTTTAGTGTCTTAATTAGAGGCATCCAAATGATGTTATCAGTCAGTGTTATTCAGGTTTTGGTCACTGTGACTGTATATATGGTAATTATATAATAATTGTAGACCAAACTGTGAATGATTTGCAAAGTTTCTGCCTTTTTGTCTAATACATTTTTATGTACATTTTTAATACATAATTCACAAATATTTTTTTGATGAAATAATCATGTTGATCAGTATGATAATCTTTCCATGTGCACACTTATTACATTTACTACTTATTGTCAGAAGCAGCATTTATATAATTGCATAACGTTACAGCTTATAAATAACAGAATAAATACAGAATAAATAATGATCATTTCATTTCAGTAGCCATAAATTATTTCATTAACCAGCAAAAATGTTGTTATTGTGCAGAACTTTAGGCATGCACAACACAGAAGAGTAAAGAGTCTCATATCCCTTATAATATATTAGCAGCAGGGATTTAATCATATGAACAGTAGTAAATTAATTTATGACCAGGATTCACCCATTATTTTAACCTAACTCTACCTTCTCCCCTTTAATATTCTCTTTTACAGGGTTTCCTTGAGCAAAACAACTCTGTGATTTGGGTATCTTAAAGGTATCCAAATATATTGCCAAATCAGTTTTGATTTTTGTTTTTTTATCGACAATAGATCGACAATAGATAATGATCTAATAGTAGATACTGTAGATTTCATTGATTTTGAAAGCATGGCAAGCTAAAACCAAAATGAATATGAAGTGTTATCAAACTGGTAAAGATATGAATCCTATATTCTGTGAATGAGCATAGCTTTACAGTCAAGCATTTGTGTCTACCTGATAAATGTAAGTTTATGATTCATTCTCCTTTTAAATACATTTTAGTTGCTCACAGTGACTGATAAATGTGAGTGTCTGTATAGCAGGTGTATCTGTCCAACTCGCAATAAACGGTGGCTTCTGCAGTGAACATTTAAAAATGTTGCTGAGAAGTTGAAATGATATTGAAGTAACAGCCATCTCTTAAACACAATAAAAATTCACAGCCCACTATAAAACCATGACTTTTCTCTCATGTTATATTTGTCAATAGATATCATCACTATAGCATTCATCTTGCATATTTGGTAGGGACATAATGCACAATTTAAAAACCACCATCCTCTAAGAGAATCTGAAGGGACCCTGCTGAAATATGGTACTCGGGGAAACTACCTTATGCTCCTGCTCACTTTGTCCCTTTCCCATACCTGCAGCGTTCCCTGACCTGACTCGGGTATCTCCTTTCCTCTACATGATTGCAGTGCAGGTGGCGCTGTCGATAAGCGATAAACCAAATCAGGTCTGGCTCCTCTGAAAGAAAAGAAAAAGTCGTTGCTTTTTGCAAGTGGTTTGAAGAAAAAACACTCGGGTAGTTACAAAGCCGGCAGGTATGCTGACTGGCCAAGCGACTGCAACCTTACAAGAAAGTAAGGAGGGGACAAAGCAGTGATTTATTATTATGTGCAACACACTAGTTTATCCATGACATAAGCTAAAGATAGTGTTAGAACCATGCAGCCGATACAACAACAACCAGGAGTGTGGTAAAGCAATGATGCACAGTGTGTTGCAGTAAAAGCAATTTTCTTCAGGATAAGGCTGAAATGCTGATATCGTAACAGCCCTTCCTGACAAGAAGTGCATTAAATTTATTGTAAATCCGTTTATTTTCCACATTTGTTCCCCTGAGTGATCCATCTCAAATCTTTCCACATCCACCCTCTTGAGCAATACAAACTTTAAATTTTTTAACATTTTTAATGGAAGAGCAACAATGAATGAACTCATGATGTAGCAAACATGCTAAAAAAAAATTGGTTCCAATTCATGGCTTCATCTGTTCAACTACAGCCTTTGAATAAATTGCTGTCAATCTGTAAATCAACTACCTCATTGGAAAAAGTCCAATCATCTGCTTCAAGACAAGTCAATCTGCTGGTATGTGACAGCTAGATTATCTGTTTCCACACAACAACAGCAATGGCAGTACTGGCCACACTGTGTGATTGACAAGTGATCTATGGGAAGAGACTTTGGTGAAGAGTGATAATTATCAAAGATGGAGTCAGAGTCTCCTTAAATACAAGAAACCGCATGCATCAATGTGTCCAATGGAAGCAATGACCTGTTAACTAAGCATTGTTGCTGTTGCGTCAGTCCAATGCACGTAACACTTAACATTGATTGTAGTTTTTCACGTAAATGCACAGTGACTTTATTTTTTAAAATAGCTTTCTAATTTCACTAATTTCTTTGCCAACGATTATTAATATTGTCAACTAAAACGATGGCTGCCACCATACAAGTAGCCTGTGAATTCTACTGCAGAAGATGGCAATTCTCCCCAGCTGGTGGGGGGGGGGGGAATTGCCGTCTTCTGCAAAATTTTCCCTGTCTTTCCTGCAGTTGCCTTTTGACCCTGGACCATTCTGCCTTGTGGAATAGAGGCTAATGTCCCGAGGTGATAGTTCTTATTAACAATTAACATAATTAAGGAATAAAGGGGGAATGTTTGGTCCATCCCACGCCGGCGAGCTTTGTTCCTTTGTGATTTGACTTGTTCTACATTAAATAAAACAGCGAAATTCTCTTCTGCACCGACATTTGCGGAGATGACTGTCTATGAGTGAACTCCTCCATGTAGTCCACATGAAGTTAATAGTTTTTTTCTCTGACATGTTGCTGAAAATGCATTTATTTAAGAATTCTAAATGTTATGTTAGTAATATTTGATATCCAACTATTACCAGTATTAATGAGAAGTGATGGATCGGTGCATAAACAACTGTTTTTTTTTTTTTAAGCAACTAAAGATTTTTTTATAAAGTATAACATGCAGAGAAGAAACAGTTTAACAGCTAACCATATGTGTTTAATAGAAGCTTGGATTCAAATCTGCTGAGACTGATACCCTGAAGTCTACTTTGACCTCCGACATCCTCACATGTCAATGGTTCAGACCTTCATTGCTTTCCTCGTCTCTGTGTGAATAAATTACATTCTGACAACACAGTCACACATATGTGGAGACTGTCATGTACAATATTTAGTGTGAGCAGTCATTTAACAACATTGCTGATTTTTATTATTAAATACTGTCAATCATTGTTGTTATTGACGGTGAGAAGAATCTTGCTAATTAGAAGTCATGTCAATAATGGTGGTTTTTGTGCTTCTAAAGATTGTTATTGCTTCCTCTCACTGCTCATAGGGGGGGAGGGGGGGGGGGGGGGTGCAGAGCTTGGTGGAAGTGGCATGCAGGCAAAAGCTTCAATAAAAATTGGAGCTTTTCTGCGACTTTATAATTGTAACCTTCCAGAAACGTTCAACTCTGCTGGTGAATTTGAATTGATTTCAAAGACTGAACTCTTTAAAGCAAAACAGTTGATTACAACTGATTAACAAAAAAACCCCTCTGGTTGTTAGCATATAGCACATAATTGAACCGTTTTCCATAAGGGGATTTATGTGGCTGCCATCCTCTGTGAGTTCCCTCCAACGACAGGAGTGACGCCACTTCTGCTATTTGTGTGTTTTGTTAAAAGAAACTGATTCCACAAAGAGGGAGAAACTATTTTCATTTATCTCCTTGTAGACGAGACGCTCACTGCAGCCACTTATCCGAAGTAGGGGTTGCAGGTGTTGCTGGAGCTTATCCCAGCTGGCTATGGGGCGAGAGGCGTGGCACACCCCAGATGAGACACCAGTTCATCGCAGGGACACATTCATACAGAGGGACCATTTGTAGTGATAAATTCACCTAACTTGCATGTTTTTGGTGATGAGAGAAAGACGGAGGACCAGGAGAGATCCGACGCAGACACAGGGAGAACATGCAAAGTCTGCACTAAAGAGCCCCAGGTGGAATTGAACCTGGGACCTTCTTGCTGTGAGGCAACAGCGTTAACCAGTGCGACACTATACCATCCAGACATTATTTTGAAACAAATTTTGCACTTTGAATCGAAGTAATAAGTTACTCTTTTCCCAAATTACACACTTTATCTCAAACATCAGAGCACTTACCACAAATTCCAGAGCTTCGTTCTTAATAGCCTGTACAATGCAAACAAGAACTGCCAGAAGCCATAGCAGCACAACTTTCCATGCGTTTGCTAAAATGTAGAAGCCAAATCAATGGAGGTGTTTGAAATTTGATAATCAACATGAATTGTTATTATATTTTTTTCTTGATTGACATTAGTTAAGCCATCCTTAAGAGAAGGTAGAGCACACAAAACAACAGTCTTACAGCAGTAAAAGCACAACACAAACCAGCAACATTCACTCACTGCTGCTACAAATGTGCTTTTCTGCCTGTGAGGATTGTTTGTCTGATAAAGATCAGAATGTACATTCATGATAACGACAAGCTCAGGACACAGACCCTGATTCTAGCAATCTCAAAAATGTAAAGTTGCCAAGAGAACTTTGTCAAAACATGTATTTTATTTCTTCTTCACATACACCCCAGACCAGCTCTCTTTGCATTCGCACCATCACCCACTCTGCAAGGCATCATGTTTAATTATGCAGCACTGCCAGTAACCTGGCTTGGCCAATGTTTTGACATGTTTTTCATGGACAGTGCAGATTTGCTGACCATGTTGTTTGTTAATTGTATCTCCAGGCATCTTGACGGCGTGGTGTTTGACTGTGGCTGTGATATCCGCTGGATCCAGCTGTGGCAGCAGAGAGGAGAGGCTGAGCTCCACACACAGCAGCTATACTGCAACAACGGAGCCTCCAAGTTACGGTTGCACAACATGCACATCAACAACTGTGGTAAGAGAAGAAGGGGGGGGGGGGGGGGGTACACTGCATTTTAAAAAGGAGGACATAAAAAAGCAGAAAGACGAGAGGGAGGGAAAGGACCAAAAGGATGCAAATTGGGGAGGGGGGGGGGGGGGGGCGGTGGAGTGAGGAGTGGAGATTTGCTGACAGAAGAAGACAGGAAAAGCAGGAGAAGAAAGAGAAGGGTTAAAGGTGAAATGGAAAGAGGAGAAGGAAGATGGGAGGAGGTGTAACAGAGATCAGAGGGTGAATCTGATGTGAGAGGCTGCGAGGTGATTCTGACAGACGCTGTAGAACTGCAGTATTATCTCCTGGTGTGACTCATCCATTGGAAAACTAATCCGTGTGTGTGTGTGTGTACTATTTTATTTTTGTACTTTGTTACATTAATGAAAAGTAATTGACTGATTGTAGGGGTTATTCCCCGACACACTGTGTAAGAAATAATTAAACGCACACAAAATGAATCAGGCAGACAAACTTCGATACTTTACCGGTAAGGAGGGACCCTGCTCGCCCAGCGGCTGCGAACAGAAGAACCTCTCCCCCGAGACCTCTCGGCCTTTTTATTCACACGGTGAAAGTAGGTTGTCCCAGGTATTTACATAGATCCCTACCCCCTAGAGACAAAGGAATCTCTACCTAGAGAAACGCTCATGGTCACCTCCATCTTAAAAAACTCTACAATGAAACAATGAAAATACAACTCTACTCTAACATTTCCCTCCTGGAATTTTCATTTCACATGGCCTAATACTTATACTGTAACATCCTTATCTCTATGGTTACTACAAAACATTCGGTGATAACTAAACATGCTTCAAAACACTATCAGAAAACAATCACAGAACAAAATCAATACAATCAAAATCAATACCTGAGTTATTACATTCATGATCTGAGTTCTTACATTCAAGATCTGAGTTCTTACATTCAAGATCTGACCTGAATCAGGGAGGAAGGCGAAAAACCCGTAGTTTGCAGATTCCATCTTCATATAGCATACATCTTTCAAACGGGAAAATTCCTTCCACAATCCAGCTGCACCTGCGATTATCTTAACGACCCCCAATTCAGGCATTTTAACAATCCTCCTAATACAATGTCAAACATCTCATTCCTCGTCAACAAGGAAAACAAACATGAAAAAACATAAAATCAAATCAGTACAAAAACAAACAACATTCATTTCCACAATCTAAATGTTACTGTCAAACCCTTTATTCACAAATCCTACGTTAGAGCATTACCGATATTTCTCCTAGTTTGAATTACTTTAATATTTTACCAGCATTATCTTCTCTACACTGAAATTTGAAAACAGTGACATGATTATTTTATCTTTATTGCTCCAAAGTTTTAACACATCTGGAACATTCTGAACTCTAAATTAAATTATTACAATGTCTATCTTATGTTATGGATGGATAATCATAACAATCTTTTACTGTCTTATTAACTCAACTTGTCACTAGAATTTAGCTACTTTTACTTACTCTAATGCTATCAAAAGTCATATGCCTAGACACTTTTACGTTGTTGTAGACTTATTACTTCTATTTTAGTATAATTGTTAACCTATCTTTCTATTAGCAATTGTTTAGTTAAATTTAGTTTATGAATTTAAATCTACATCCTGCTCATTAGTGTTATTTGATCTATTTTAGGATTCTAATTGCATCGTACGCTTCTCCACTTAATCATAAATTACTGACAGTTGCTATTAATACAGTATAACGATACCAGGTGTTAGTTAACCACTCCTATGAAACGCTCCTAATCTGCATAGATTACTTTATGACGTTCTTCTAGTCAGAAATCTCTAGACAAACATTCAAACAGATTACACTTTGGAATATGCAAACTGTTCTCGGTGTTAAGTCAGTCTCGTTGTTCTCGTTCCTTGTCCATCAGCAAATCTTTTTGAAGAATGATTCAGCTTCACTGTCAGTGTTTTTGTCCTGCGTTACACTGTGAGGGTCTCTTCCTCACGGATCTTAAAATGAGTGTGATTCAATCTCTCACCACCTCTCTCTGATCAGACTTCCTGTCTGCATCTCTGGATCAGTTTGGCAAGAGACGTTTCCTCCTACAGTGCAACGGATGGATTCAGGAAGAACTCCGGATGTTCACGTCTCGTTGGTGTCGTCAGCATGACCCTGAGTGGTCCTCCGTTCCTCGGTCCGGACCGTCTGCTGCTTCCCGATGGTTTCCATGAAGACGCCGACACCAAACACGCTCTGTAGATTCGCCCTCCTGTCGGGACAAAGAAAAACTTCGGCAGATCATTTGCTCTCTGGACATCGTTCAGAAAGAGTGTGCTTCATCTATTCCCTCAACGCTTCCTCTTCACCAAATCGATGTACTGCATGCAGGCTTTTGGTTTCTTCCGTGCATTGGCCAAACCTCATTTTAGCCTTCTCTACACTAGCCTAGCGCTCTGATATGCAGTGACATCTGATCTGCATGTTGTTTCACATCTTACCACCTGATTCACAAAATCATCACCGTTATAACTAGTTATTATGGCTACTGGAACAGGATTTAGTGATTCTACACATATATACAGCAAACAATTTTTTTTTTAGTATTATTTTTATTCTTCCAGAGTAATTATTGATTTAATTACTGCTGTGCAATCCCTCCTGTTTGAACTATGAACGTAGTCCATGGTTCAAACTTGCTTCCATTAGTAAATCTAGTCTACTCTATCAGCATTAGTCTAACTTGTTTAATACAATGTCTCAAAATAATTCCTACTCTTACATCACATTCACAACATATTATATACATCACTCAATTTGGGATGAAATAAGTTCAAAAGAGTTTCCATGTGCCTCTCACCCTATGCTTGTCTGAGATGCTCCTATTGAGGTTGCCATGTGTTGGCTGGAAGGTTCATCGCCTCCAGTCCGTCAGGCTTCTCCTCTGCTGTTACTTGTCTGAGATGTTCCTTCGACCGTACAGCGCTCCCGTTGGCTGTCGTTTCTGCATCACAGCTTAGCAGTCTCTCCTGGTGTTCCTGGAGCTGTTATCGGCGTTTGCAACTCAGAACAAAACACATTTCTTTATTGACACACGATAAAATCTTTGAACCTCTTCCTTCCTTCATTTCACGTTTCACTATTGAGAACCCATGTGTTGGCAGAGTTTATCTGCTCCCAGTCCAGTCCGGGATCCCTCCTGCTATGGTAGAAAAAGCATTAAATTTACATGTTATATTCACAAATGTCAAGTTCCCAATTCACATCTGAATTGATTCAAGTCTGTCTCTAGTCGTCTCATCTTCCTTCAGTCTGAAGTCAGTCTCTAACCTCCTTATCTGTCTTGTACCGTAGTCAAAAGTCCCTTTAGATGTGTGCGTGTGTTTGTGCAATTACCTGTCCGCCGTTGAATCATCACCAATTATTTTAGATTTTATTTAGATCCTGAGATTACTTTAGTTTTTAATCTATCAACAAACTCTGAACTCCTGCTACGTGTCTCCATGGATTCAGCCTTTGTTTCAGAAGACCTTTTGTGGCTATGCATTCCACAAACCATGGACATGGGTCTGCAACCAGCCGGTCTCTCCCAAACAAAAGGTGTCTCCAGAAAAATTTGCATATCAATGACTGTGCCGTAGAGTTAGCTACTCTCTCACAGCACAGACATGGATGGTTCTGTCATGCTAATTTGGAATTCACAAAGACTTTTTCTGCTTAAAGTCTCCATTTTGTAGTTGTCCTGGCCTCCATCTTGGAGGTGCCATGTGGTCTCTTTCTCCATGCTGCTCCTTTGTCCCTTCTGAAACGCTCAGAACAATCTTTACACATCATATTTCTTACGTTACATTTCCAACACTTACCACATTCAGGTTTCTTTTCCTCAACTTAGCTGTTCCTCCACACATTCTCAATACTTTCCGTATACTCACCAGTTCCTGCTTCTCCCTCCTGGCGTTCTTCTCCACTCCTCCATCTAAGCGACCTTCTCAATCCTTCTTAAATCTCCTCCATCATTAAACATCCTCTTGTACCTTAATTACTAAAACATCACTTTTTCCTTCTTCTTTGCTAGAAATAATCTATTTACAAACAAACAGTCTACCTTCCTAGATGTCTATTTTCAACAGGGAAGGATATCCCCCCTCGCACGAATGTCCAGTCGAGGCCTGCAGAACTGGTCGCCATTTTGGAGTTGTTGTCTGCATGAGGTTTCTGTGCAGCGTCCATCTTCAATTCACCATGCGGCGTGTCTTTGTCTGCTTCTGAAACATTCTTGTTCTTTCTCCCATACTTACTGGTTGCCTTCTTGTTCCTTATTCTTTGGCGTTCTTCTTCCACCTCTCCATCCAAATCGTGCCAAAATACTTCACCTTTTCCTTTTGTTGCATTCTCCATTCCTGCATCAATTCTTACCAACCAACAATCCACTCCTGCTTTGCCACTCTGCTCATTTAATTTTAACATGTTGTGTGTTCTTTCTATCTCCTCTTTAATCCACAACTGGTGTAAACCTTCAACTTCCTCCTTCACTGGTTCATTTTCTGTTCTGACTCTCATATGGATATGCATCCCCCTCAATGGTTCTACTTTCAAATGACCAGTGAATCCATAATTTGCTTCCCAAGGGTTTACATTCTCAGAAGAATCTGGGTAGCGATATTTCATATATTTTTTGTCCCCTGTTGGGATCTGTTGCTCACTAACAGGCTCTTTTTTCTTTTTCCCGTTACAAATCCCCATTATGCTAAATACAGAGTGTGGTTTATCAAAATACAAAGTTCTCACGGACCAATATTCAGATTCTGAACAGCAAGCTAGCCAGATGAGGCCTCAAATTCAACCTTTCACCGGAGCTTTTGCTCAGAACTAATATTGTTTTCGATGCAATTGATAGCCACCTAGATTCCTCATAAGCCAAAACAATATCAAGCCAAAATGATCTTCAGCCGTTAACGGACCGTCAGCCAGATGACCAATAATGCTCAGACTTCATTCACGCAATACGCATTCAAAACACAGACACACTCCCCACGTGGCTAACCGCTTGCTCGCTCTCTCTCTCTCTCTCTCTCCCTCCTCCTCTGGCCAGACTAGTTCTCACTTATTTTTTTTAAGGTAAACATTGTAATAATGATTCCTTCTTGCGCGTAACTTTTCATGCACACGACCGGCGTGCACGTAACTCATACGCGTGAACCCGCACGCGCGTAACTATTCATGCACACGGCCGGCGTGCGCGTAACTCATACACGTGAACCCGCACGCGCGTAACTATTCATGCACACGGCCGGCGTGTGCGTAACCCATACACGTGAACCCGCACGCGCGTAACTATTTGCGCGACCAGCGCGGGTTAAAGCAGCTGCAGTACTTTAACACAAGTTTGTCTTACCTTCTTTAAAACGTGTGTAGGATCGCTGTTCGGGCTCGTCAAACCGTCCGTCGGCGAACCGAAAGAGGAAGGCTGGCCAGTGAAGAAGTTGCTCCACTGGACTTTAGATCCGCTCCGTCGGAGCGCGTGCACGTTCAGCTTCCTCACCGCGGCTCGGAGACGTCGGTTATATTGAGCGCCGGCACTTCGAAGGACCAACTTATGTAGGGGTTATTCCCCGACACACTGTGTAAGAAATAATTAAACGCACACAAAATGAATCAGGCAGACAAACTTCGATACTTTACCGGTAAGGAGGGACCCTGCTCGCCCAGCGGCTGCGAACAGAAGAACCTCTCCCCCGAGACCTCTCGGCCTTTTTATTCACACGGTGAAAGTAGGTTGTCCCAGGTATTTACATAGATCCCTACCCCCTAGAGACAAAGGAATCTCTACCTAGAGAAACGCTCATGGTCACCTCCATCTTAAAAAACTCTACAATGAAACAATGAAAATACAACTCTACTCTAACACTGATTCGGTGTGAAAATATGTAAACGCAGGTTGTCACAGGTGCCTGTTCGTATTAACACAACTGTGCATTGTGTGCGTGTATGTGTGTATATTTGAATGTGTGTGTTTTCAGACTTGCCAGAGATCAGTGTGAGCCACAGCAGTGTGTTGGTGATGGAGGGAGACAATGTGACAGTGAGCTGCAATGGATCCGGATTACCACTACCTGAAGTGGACTGGACTGTCAGCGGCCTCCACTCCATAAACACACACTTGGTTAGAAAAAAGCACGCTGAAGTTACCAAAGTCTCCGAATTATTCATGAAATATGTGTCTTTCTTTGTATACATTTGGTGATATTAAATACAATAAATATTTATTAGTTGTGTATGACGGCGTGCCGTCTTCGTTGATATAAAGGCAACATGATTAGAGGATTAAAGATCAATTTCTCGGTTGTGATCATGTCTGTTCTCAAATGAGTATGCCTGATGGAAAAGCTCACGTCATGCATGTGGAGACTAGATTTTATGCGTGCTCATTCATTGTTCTAGTCATTACTGCGCTGTGTTGTGCATTTGCCCATGTTTCTCACTTTTTCCAGGCCAGTTCGATTTCGTTTATGGAGATAATTTAGTAAAAAAAAATTGTTTCAAGCCAAACTGCATAAACACCATTTACTTATAAATGCAAGTACATTACATACATTTTAAAGTATGTGACCTGAGACAACACTTGGGATTTAAACATTTTATTGTGTGGTTTGTCAGTTTTGAAGTAACAAACGTTCTAAAATGATCACGTAAACCAATCATGATATCAACTTTAAATTAATAACTCGGAATCACCATTAAGACTGTAAATTGGAATGGATAGATGCATATTTGGGATTTAGAATGTGCTGCTCATCTTTCCCATATGGAATACAAGTCCTTGGCCTGGGATTAGTAGCTCTGTGCAGGATAGGTTACAATGGTGATTTACCTCTGCTCAAATTAAGCTACTTTTGTGAGACTGAGAGGCCTGGGCTGAACCCACTGTGAGCCAGCTAACCAACTAATCTGGCCCCCTGAGACAAACCCAAGGGATGGCAGAGCAGCAGGAACGGTGGAGATAAACAGCAAGAGGCAGAGAATGTTCATTCATTCGTTCATTTTCCGAACAGCTTTGTCCGGTCATACTGGAGCGTATCCCAGCAGTCAACAAGCGAGAGGCGAGGTACACCCTGGACAATATGCCAGTTCATTGCAGGGCCACACAGAGACAGACAATCATGCACACACTCACTCACACTTATGGATAATTTCGTGTAAGGAAGCCAGAGAACCTACACAAACACGGGCAAAACATGCAAATTCCTCACAGAAAGGCCGCAAGTCGGATTCGAACCTTCGACCTTCTTGCTCTGAGGCTTACAATTGCACCACCGTGCCACCCGTTGGAAGAGAACAGCCGTTTCTAAAATTACTATGTGGATATGTTTGCCATCTACTGCATGTCCTTAATGCGCACAGCGATTTTAAAGATTAAATGGACATGAGCCCCAGGCTTGATTTTATCAGAGGAGACCGATATTGTAACTCATCAGGATGAAGAAAAAGTTTAGTAACCACAACTGGCTAAAAGAAGACAACTGGGAAGCGTAAAATGATGTGAACGACTTGGACCAATAACTTTACATTTTAGCTGCAGTTCTTCCCCAAACAGTAGAAAACATTAATTCTTGTGGGCAGTCTGTTGTACTCCTCTCTTTTTTTTATTTATTTAATTAGTCAATAATGCACCTCAAATTTAATTAACTAATTGAATATTTATGCAAAAATAATATGACTATATACATAATAAAATTTCACATGAATTAATAACCCTCTTCCCACTATCTGTGTGCTTCACTCTCTTTCCCTAGTCAAATGTTTACTGGCCCAATATACACTCCATCAACCTGACTCTTGTCAACATCAGCCGAGATGACAACAACTTCCAGCTTACCTGCATTGCAGAAAATGTGGTGGGGATGACCAACTCATCTATCCAGCTCAACGTACAATGTGAGTTGAATCCTTTTTTTTCCTTTTATTATTTTTTTAGGCCTTTATTGATCCCAGCTTGCTACGAACGAGAGGCGGGGTAACACCCTTGATGAGACACCAGCTCATCACAGGGTCACACTAAAGACAAACAACCATGTCATACTCACACCTACGGGCAATTTGGTGTGACCAAGTCACCTTAGGTGCATGTTTTTGGAGGTGGGAGGAAGCCAGACAGACACGGGCCGAAGGGAATCAAACCTGGAACCTTCTTGCTCTGAGCCAACAGTAACCACCCTCAAATGAAACATGCAGCTATATTTATTATACTGCAGTGAGCACTCTGAACTAAAATACAATAGCAGTATTTACAGCATCCTGTGATCATTTCTCACTGAATTATCTTCTCTCACAACACACAGATCACAAACTCTGAGAAACGATTTGATCACATCCATTTCAAGCTTGTCTCAGTTGGGAATGAACAAAATCAAATACATTCAAATCAAACTGTGGTCTTGTTCATCACAATGCTGTCCTCTTACAGCTGACAGCCTTGTCCTTGGAGTGAGTGTTTCTATCCATCTATCCATCATCTAATTTACCCCTCACAAATGATATATTCCTGTAATACCCAGAACATGAAAAACAGCACCCAGTACCTCAGCTCTTAAATAAGTTTACCCTGTGGATTGGCCCTGCCTAGAAATAGGACAGACTATATATTCAAAGCCAATATTTATCAAAGGTGACATTTTCTCTTTGTGCAATACAACAGCAAGCTTTCTACAATCTATTGTGGCTGTTTGCAATACATCACACTACAGGACAGGGGAGATTTGTCACCAATTCAAACACTACCTACTGGAACAGAGTTTCTCAGGACCTTAGTAGAATGACGGATTGACTCTGTAACATCTCGTCTTTAGAGCTGCCACCACATGGACTGTGCATTTCTATGCATTTTTCTTTCTGTTGACACTCTCTGTTGGTGCTGCAAATTAACTTATTAATTTTTCACCACATGCTCTGAAGGTAATTACATTTCCTCCCCTCTGCAGCCTATTGTCTCTGGAAATGTCATGAAATTGCTTCAACTGCTGCTCTGATTAGGGAGTAATCTGACTGACAGTGAAATTACCAGCCATCAAGTGACATTCTCTGCATCCAAAAATTAGCTTCCTATTATAGCTGAAGTGTGATTTCCCACAATGCAAGTTCTGCAGTGCTATCGCCCTACTGCTATCAGCATTGTCAGTTACATACATATATTTTTTTAATGGTCCTGTAGCTACAATGTAGCTCTACATGTGGAGCAATACATAGACTCATATCACAAGCAATTAATGAGGGAATTAGGTCATTGTATCCCTCCAGACACCATTTTATATCTCTTTCCTGCTTGCGACAGGTTAAAATCCTAATCACAATATGGTCCAACCCAAATGGGATTGCGTGTCAATATCCACCCCGTATGACTATTGCCAGCTACAATGTGCAATCTGTAGTCTTGCAGGAACATGACATTTGAAAAGTAACAGGAGATAACTTTGCACAACTATCCTTGTGTTCAGTGTCTCGGCGTTCAAAGGTATGCATTTATCATGCTTGGCATCGACATGAGTGCCACAAGGACAATATGCTGTATCGAACTACATGATGATTTTTATTGTATTGACCAAACTGGGTTAACAGCCACATTGAAAGAAAATGTAATATCTCCTAACTGTACACCAACAAGAGAACCAAGTTTCTCTCTCTCTCTCTCTCTCACTCTCTGTCATTGGGCTTCACAACTACCACCCTCACTTCATGCTTCTTCCTCCCTCCCGCTTTCTTTCTATTCTCTTTTATGTACTGTAAATCACAGCTTTGCACACTCCCCCGTACCAACACATGCACATGCCTCAGCCTTTAGAGCAGTTGAATGACTCTATTGTCACTATTGTCTAGCAGGAACAAAATCACCATAG
The DNA here is from genome assembly GCF_040956055.1 of Brachionichthys hirsutus. Classification (NCBI taxonomy): domain Eukaryota; kingdom Metazoa; phylum Chordata; class Actinopteri; order Lophiiformes; family Brachionichthyidae; genus Brachionichthys; species Brachionichthys hirsutus. The sequence goes on along the minus strand of NW_027180317.1, from coordinate 412,832 downwards.
TCATTTATGAAATGACAGCTTTCAAACACGAATAAGTCTTAACAATGGTTTGAAATGAATCAACCATGGTTCATCACTGCATGTTATAAAGAGAATGGCAGTAGAAAACCAGTAGAACGCACACCTCCATCAAGACCTAACACTTTTCTTTAATTAATCCAATTGTGATCCACAATTAAATCAAAATCTAAGGTCACTGAATTTGTGAAAATCCGTTATTTAAATCTGGTGAATTCAAATTGTTAGTTGCTTCTGTGCCAAATTGCAGATCCATGTTTCATAGATACTATACTGACCCCAAAAATATGGCTCAAATGTGAAAAATTAGCATGAAAAAAGGGACAATTCTGAATTCAGCACTACATTTTCAGGATCCAAACTCACACTGAATTCAATAGAAATATGTTCTACAGGTTTTTTTCCACAAATCGTCTGACCAACCAAAACCTCATATATACATCTACTGTATTTCCAAGTATGTTTTTTTATATTACAATGAGTGACTCATTGCAAACACAAATCTATGGATGCATTTTTAATGAAATTCCTGTGTTGGTATAAAGGTGATGAAACTGCCTCTTCTTGGTGGATCCAGAGGTGTGTTGTTGCATGTCCGTGAAAAATAAGATATGTGCCAGTTTATGCAGAGGAGATTCCAGCAATTGGAGTACCTCTGTTTTCTTTTTTGAGCTTGTACAATGTGCAACAATTTAACACAGCCAAGGTAAAAGTAGAGTACAATCCTCATATGATGACATATAGTGTTTTGTGATAAAAAGCAGAGATCTGTTTTCCTCATGTCCCCTGTGTTGTAATATGTAGCACACTGTAGGAAACGGGCTGCCGCCATAAGACAAAAACCTGCCAAAATGTTGTGTTCCTCAGAATAAATCAGAATAGCTTTGTGTCTGCCGTTGAATTTTTTTAGGCGATTCAAACGTTTATCTCAGATTTTCACCTGCCAAATCTTTGTGGAACTTTCTCAACATTTAAAGGTCTTGATAATACTGTATATCCAAACACAACTCAGACAAACTGACAGAGGTTTCAAGAGAGAACAACTCAACTTGAGTGACCTAAAAAACATTTATTATGCTCTCTCTTGAGCATTTGTGTGCCTGAAAGGTTTTCTGTTTGGTAAACGACATGTTTATTTCGTAATTCCTTACAGTTCCTCCTGTTATCCTGAGACTGGTTGAGCCTGAGCAACGCCATGACACTTGTATTGAGTTCACGGTTCGCGGATACCCTCACCCAAAGCTACGATGGTTCCACAAGCAGAAAGAAATTCTCCAGAATGAGTACATTAGAACTGAGATGGACTTCTATCAGGATTACTTGGAGGGCTGTCTCACCTTCCAGAACCCAACGCACATCAACAATGGCAACTACACACTGGAGGCCAGCAATCCTCTGGGGACAGTCGTAAAGACAGTGTATGGTCACTTCCTCATGGCTCCGGACATTGATGATGATGGTGAGTGGGTCGTTTCTGTCTAATCGCTCTTCTCTCTGTACTTGTGATTGATGAGCAATAGAGCAGCTTGCATCACAATCATGGGTAAAATGGAATTCTGGAAATGTTATTAACTCATTTTTACTGGCTGAATATAAAACTTATTTTTCCGTATACAAATAAAGAATGAAATCACAGGAGACTAGTAGAAATACTCCCTGAATTCTTCAAGTGGTAGCATGGCCCACGTTTTTGCAATGAGCATCATGAGTGCTTGAATAAGTGATAACTTCTATAGTAAAATACCTGTTGTATTAAACACAGGTTCTGATCTGCTGCAGCCGGATGTACTACTGGGAGCTCTTAAATGTATGTAAATCCCCCTTCACAGTGTAGAGTCCGTCAATCTGATACTTGCTGGCTGGATTGCAGCCAGGGTTCATCCACAGTTCAGCCAGGTAGATTGTTTGCGGGAAGCTCATCCTAAATTCACAGGGATGGGAAATGTACCCACAAAGAATGGCAAATTTCTCCCCATGGTCAATATTCCAAGGTCAATTTATTGAAATAGCGTGACTTTCTCCGTCTTCTCTTTTGCAGACATGGTGGAAATTGGTGAGTGTTTCTATTTATGCTTAACCCTGCTATTTTTTTTTTAGTTTTGTTTTTACTTGTTTGGTATCGTTATGTTCACACACATATTTATTGATAGGGTACTATCATTATTAGCATTAAGGTGTTAACCATGGAGAAATTTGCTCGATCTTTTGTAGTTCATTAGGAGCTGTCAGAATTGCTGCTCGGTTATCTGGCCAGTGAAAAATTGGAAAGTTGCCAAAAATGGCAAATGATGGTAAGATTTTGCTCAGGGACATCTCTGGTGGGTGAGAGTTGGGGAGGCATTTTTTTTTAGGATGTTGCAATCATAATCACAGGAAAAATATTTATCAGCTTTTGCGGGGGGGTCGTCGACTTACGACCTCTTCGACCTCTTCAAATTTACGCCCGCACTCAACTGATCTTTTTGTCTATATACGAGGTGTTTTTAAGATGTACCGGGAAGCAGAGCGAGCGAATCAAGTGTACAGCAGTGGTCTCAACCACGATGTCTACCAAGAGGAAATTGCCTCTTTATACTCCTCATTTACAGTATTGTGATGCAGCATAATATATTTACGGTAATTTAACATGGCGCAACTTACGACCAAGTCGGCATGCGACAAAGCCCTCTGAACCAATTGTGGTACTAAGCCGACGACCCCCTGTATTTACATTTGAACAAAAGGTTGTATGTCCAAAATTATTCATAGACTTTTCAATAATCAATAGAAAATCCTCGGTCGACTATTACAGAAATCAAACGCTTCCAATAATTCCTGACCATCTTTTTGCATGTCTCTGGTGTTTTTGTCCATTCATCTTTGGCGATGAGCTCCAACTCTTTTAGGTTGAAGGGTCTTCTTACCATCAACCTGATCTTCAGCTCCCTTCTCAGATCCTCGATTCAAGTCAGGACTGGCTGGGATATTGCAGTACACTAATGTTTTTGTCTGCTCACCATTTCTCCATCATTTCTGCAATGTGTTTTGGGTCGTTGTCGTGCTGAAACCTACTCTGGTGCCTGAGGCCAAGTTTCTCTGCTGACTGCCTGATGTTGTGTTGATAATCTTGATATATTGCTCTTTTTTCATGATATTGTTGAAGCAACCGCAAAGCTTTAGGTTCCCACCACCATGTTTGTTCTCAGATCATTGTGACCAAGTCTTCTTTTTTTGTCCAGATGAGACCCACGTTCTCAGGCAGACAAGATTTAGCTTGTTTGATCCGTACCAGAGTTCGGATTACCTTTCACAACTGCCCAAGCGAAGCGGACTATCCGAGAAATCGAACTCTGGTCCGTTTAAAGCGGACCAAACAGCTCTGGTGTGAAAGCGGCCATAAACAGTGACAGTTTGCAAAGGCTGTGCTGAAAAATGTCTTCTCCTCCGCAGTGATATTTCAGATGATGAGCAATATCCTCTTTTACTGTCACCCATTTCCATAGTATATGAGGTGCCCTGCACAAAGTGTGCTTCTGTTAGTTTGTAAGCTGCCACTTGAGCAGATGGGCTTTCATGGCTTGGTCGAGTGTTTGCTAAGTGCTGCTCTCCTTAGTTACTGTTGCAACACCTGTTGATAATGGCAGCAGATTATGCTTGAAACAATGTATGTGATGTTGCAGAGAAAGGTGCAAGGCAGCAGCTTTCTCTTTATAGCACAGAACTCTTCATTTCTCGTCTGAAATGTGAGGAAAAACTTCCCCGCATCTACAACTGGTATGCTCCGTGGGCTTGGAAGTAATGCTGGATTATACGGAGGGCAGAAAGATACCTAAAGCCATGTTTCCACTACTTGACTCAACTAAACTTTGGTATGAGATATTTTTCCAGAGGTTGATTTCCGTTAGAGCATAGAACCACCTCAGTGGAGATGAGGAACATTTGCACCTCCTAAATATAATATAATTAAATTGCTTTTTGGGTGTTTAAAGTGGTGGGGATGGGATTGGGCTGTGAGGGGATAGTTGGGGGGATAGTGCAGTTTACCAACGATATGAGACAGGGATGATTCTCTCAGCTCAGTGTGTCATGCCACATTTCATTACCGAGTCAGCTTTTTGTTTATGCTGCTTTCTGTCAGGTCATGTCAGGTTTCAGTTCCTCTATTCAATGAAAATAGTTTATTTGTAATATACATGTTAATATTAACTCTGAGTGCACAACCCTACTATTATTTAACCAGAATCCAGCTACCAATGCTTTCAGCTGGTGATTTATGCACGTTTGTGAAGCAGAGTGGATCACATACATCATGTACCCAAAGCACTGGAACAATGCTTTGGTTTGCTCACCCGCTCCTCTGTAAGTCTCTCTTCTGTGATGTGTTTTGATCCCAGGCCGCTATGACAGACTCACAGGTGATGACAAAGTAGGATGATCTCTGACCTTCACCGGAGTCTTCTATCTCCATCATCTTCCATATGAGGTCATTTGTTCTAATCAGCCATGGATTAAAAAGCTGCAGCACGGCCTGGGATAGAGACGGATTGTTGACGAGGTTGTGGCGAGCCAGAGTTTTGGGTTGCCACACATACACTCACACAGTTTCTGGAAGTGAGGCGGAAGAGATGCTTGGGCGATGAGGGTGTGACATATTACAGCAGCTGTGTGTGGAGGGGGGGGGGGGACTTCAGGTTTAAATGGAAGACTGACTGATCATTTAATTGTTAAATGGTAAATGGACTGCACTTATACGGCGCTTTTCCACCGTTTCGCGGTGCTCAAAGCGCTTTACATGAGGCCTCACATTCACCCATTCACACACACATTCACACTCCAGTGGGCGACTGCTGCCACGCAACATGCTGCCAACCCCACTGGGATTCAGTGGGGTTCAGTGTCTAGCCCAAGGACACTTCGACATCCCAGTCAGAGCTGGGATTTGAACCACCGACTCTCTGATCACTGGGCGACCCTCTCTACCAGCTGAGCCACAGCCGGAGAGAGAAGGGCAGAGGTAGGAGAGGAGAGGGGATGAGGGCTGGGATGGAGAGATGGAGACATGGTAGTTCTGACACAGTCACACACAGTACTGTGTGTCTGAGCCAGTGGCAGCATGTCTACCATGTGGCCATTAATTTGACCACAATTACTCTCTGATGTCCTGCCTGGAGGCCTCTGACTGGCGTTTCCCTGACACCAGCTCATTTCGTTTCATGGCGTCTCCGTCCTTCTTTCCTTATATTCCCCAGATTTGTGATGTTTGCCAAAATTCATGTTTTTGCTGGCATGTACATTTCATTTTATTGGATTACAGGAAATGTTAACACATTAGTATCACTGCTACAGAATTTACATGACTTCAGCAAGGAGTTTCGAGAATTTGTCCTGCATGTTTAAATATTGAGATGTTCAATTTCAGTTGTTATGGTGAAGTTCACGTTTACCTCATTTAACATTGACACTTTAGGCTGGATGAGCTGTTTCTCCTTTGTGCTTGTTTAATTGTGTATAATGCTAAAGCAGCTTGTTTGTTATTTCAGTCTGTGTCTCTCTTTTGAATGCACGAGAGAAAGCATGCATCTTTGCGATTATTAAAATTCCACAAAGTCTTCTCTGTTGAGTCTGTTGAAAATGTCAGAAATGTAACACTTTATAATCAACCTTGTCCTTGTGACAGGTGACAGCATTTGTGTGTTCAAAGCATTGAAGATTTCTAAGTGAAAGTGTTTTATCGACTTTTTAAAATAAAATGCATTGTTCATCAACATCATAACTATTCATGCCTGTTTTGGGTTTTTATCTTGCAGTTCCTACAACACCGTCGGACAGTGAGGCAGGCCGACCAGATGAGGACACATTTGGGGTACGTTTTCTCCTTAATGATGTCAATGAAACGCCAACTCAAACATGTTGCCGTTAGACTCTACTCAGAGTTTCTGTGAGTTTCAACAGAAATTGCTTTATATTTGTCAAAGGACCCTCGCAGGGGTTTTTATTATGTGTAGACATGTAATATATATATATCAAACCCAAGTTGCTGTCAATTTTCAAAGTTGTAAATTGAGTTTTGAAGTCCTATTGATATTGAACATAGTAACCCTATCATGCTGTGTGCACAGCTGTTTTGAAATACATACCGGTAATATAGAAATTGGGGAATGATGGTGGTATATTTACTGTAGACAGGGATGACAGTGCTGCCATATTTATTTTTTAAAGACACCTATTTTGACACAAAACCTTAAGTATGCATGTATTTATTGAGATCATAACCGTGGTTGTGCTTTAAGTTAATGAAGTTTGAAAGTTTGAACTTTTCTTATTACGTACCATCTTTGGTCTCCGGCAGGGCTTCCTGAGTCATTGTTGATGTAATTTGTGTTTTTCTTAACATTCCATTACAGGAAACATACAGGTGACACAAATGTTGCCAAATATTGCTTAGTTCTCTCAAGCATCCCCACTTAGCCCTTTGAGTTAGCGAGTATGTACAGTACCAGGACCATGAAACCAGCTCAACAAAAAGGAATGCAGTTATTTTGCATGTCAAAATATGCAGTTAAAAAACCCCAAAATGCTTCTAATTCATCATTGACGGAAGTTGTGCTGTGTGCCATTCATTCACACATCAACAGCTTTTTTGGGGGCATGGATTTTCTAAATCTTTGCTCATGTGATTTACTGTTCCAACCCTCCAGAGATTATATCAACAGTAGAACAGCAAACAATGCTGCACTGTCCTCTTTTGTTTGGCCTTATTCTGTGATGGTGATTGAAAGGAAACACCAGCAGCTGCTGCCCAGGAATGCATAGTATAGATTTTTGCACAACAGTGTGTAGCGGATCCTTTTGAAAAGGTTGGTGTAAACAGGGCCTAAACTAAGATTGGAAAATGTAAATTTTTTGGGAGGAATGGCTTGGCCAATCCTCCCAAAAACAGCCCGTTGTTCAAATATCAGAATTTGATGTCTTAGTCAGGGTCATTGAACTTTCAGAAGGTAACAAATTCAGTCAAATGAGTGGCTGTTATGGCAACAAACCAGGCTTGTGACTCTAAAATACCTTTAAACATTTTTCCCAAAATGCACTGTAGGTTGAAATCAATAAAAAAGAAAAACTGACATATTTTAATGACATGCTTTCAAACAGACAAAACTGTTAACATTTATTTGCTGTTATCTTTGTGAAAACGGGAGTCACAATCTAAATGTATAAACTCTTATTTTCACAGTTATAAATCTGGAAAGGACATCAAAGTGAACACGGCTTTCTGATCACAGCCTGACTCTGTCACTTTCCTCTCAGGTTTCCATTGCTGTGGGCTTGGCGGGCTTTGCTTGCGTCCTCCTTCTCGTCCTTTTTGTTCTCATCAACAAATACGGCCGCCGCTCTAAATTCGGTATGAAAGGTAAGTCTACACAAATAGTCATACAAACAGAAAGTTAGGAGAGTTACCTTGATTTTCCATAAAAAATAAATAAATAAAACAAATATATATCCAAAATATTTATCCAGTGAACATTATTTTCTAAACATTTGTTCAATAGAAAATATACATATGCAGCTGCAATAGAACCATGAACCATGTGTTCATGCTTACAGCCTCACTACTTTACTGGGTATCACCAATAAGACACATTTTGTCATGGACAGGTAATGGCTTGCTGTCTGCTGCATGATACATGTCTTACAAGGTCTTACATACATTTTGAGCATATACTGTGTCTGCTATGTTGAGCAATCTCAGAAGGGATTCTAAATTAATTAGTGGGCTTGGCGCTGTCGATCACTCTGAGGAATTCAATAGGATTAATTTGGCTTTTGTGCATGCTGAGCTTTCATGTTGTGTCAGCTCCAGGTTTTGCTTGTTTCTCTGCCATGTGTGAGAAGCAAAATCAGTCGTAGTTCTGATCTGTGGAACAGAAAGCAGAACAAGTGGAAAGGAATGGGTGAAGGACAGACTAAGCTGCAATTCTTATTTGTTTTGCTAGCTGGTGAGTGGTATCCACTTGTGTTCCGCATATGCATCACAGAAAAAACAAACAAACAGTTTTTGAGGTGTGCATAACTCTGTTATTAGTCTCCATTGTATAACCCACATTTCTTCTGTGGTCTGACTGTCGCTGTGAGGATTAGAATGTGTCTAAGACTTAAAGAGAGGTGATGTGGTGGTGGACTCTTTCTGGACTGCTCTTATCAAAGGGCTGATTTGTCCACTGTGTGTGTGTGTGTGTGTGCACGTGTTATTGCTGCCTTCACTTATTCTGGAGAATCAGCTGGAGGGCCTGAAGAAGTCATTACCTTTGGATGGAGCCGTAATGGATTTTTGCTGCACTAAATCACTGTGGCTCTTTTGGCTGTTGGAGTTTGATCACCGACCATTTCTGGGCATCCAATAAGAACTCTGTTTTTATTTTATTTTTTCCTTTTATGTGGCTTGAGTGTGTCTGTGTGCATATCTCTGTTTTGTGTGTTAAAGATATTTTCAGCTACATCCTTTCCCTGCCTTGCCTTTAAGACTATGAGTGATACACACCAGCTGACTTTATGTGGATATAATTGCACATTTATGAAAGAGACTTTGTTTTTCTGTGTTTGTGTGTGTGTGTGCACATGAAAGTGTGATGATAATGTCGATAACCTGTTGCTCTGATCGATATCTTGTCAGTGTAGCTTCCAGATAAACTGTCTTGCAGTCTATGCAGTGGTCTCATCTTTCACTTTGTGATTCACTCCAGTGGATTCTGAAGTGGTTTTCATATAATCTTTAGTAGTGGGGAATCAATAGTGTTTCTTTTTCTAAAGAAGATACTCAGCATGTCTGTAATATAAAGTATTATTCTCCCCTGTCTTTGTGCTCAGCTCAATAATTTCACTATTATATCATTGCACCTGAGAGCGATAGTGGTAAGTTTGAAAATCAAAATCCTTTCGAAATTTGGAATAATATTGTACCATTTCTATTTTGTAATTCGAGAGATAATATATTTCAGAATAGCAGTTTTCTTCAGGAGCTATCACCAAAATGTGATTGCTTTGGTTGCTTCCTCCCAGTTTCACTGTAATTAATGAAGCAATTAAAGTGTTTTTGGCAAAAAATATGATTTTGAGTAGCTCTGCAAACAGTTTCAGTTGTGTGCATTGTTTGTTTGTGTGTGTGTGTGTGTGTGTGTGCATAGGTTCGTGAGTGTTGTGTGTGTCCAGGGTTATCTGAGTGGGACTTTGGATATATTTATATTTGTGTGTATTTCATCTAAAGTGACTCTTTGTTGTACGCTTCATGTTAGGGAAGTAATGATTTATTCCTCAGCGCTCCCACAGCGACGGCATCAACACGGATAAAACTTCCTAACGAGGAAGAATGCTCATGACCTTACTCAAGCATTCTGTGTATTTCTGGAGCTCATCCATGATCAATGTGTGCAACAGCCGAATGTTTTTATATTTGGAGTAGATGATAAAGGAGCTATTTTTGGCTAAATGGGTTAAATGATTTATAGATTGTAGAAGAAAAGTTTTTCCTTAATTTTTGTTGACCATCGTTTTATCTGTGCAAAATTATGTAGCGTTACAGTATTTACTACCACCGACCCTTGAAAGGCTGGTTAGCTAAAGTAAACTCTGCAGTGGAAAAACTTGCCATATCTAAGAATGTTTTTGCAAGACCCACTTTTAGATGCTTAGTTTGTGATTTTAACTTTTTATTCCCCCTGATCGATAAACCAGTAAAACTACAGTATGTGAATGAAAACACTTCCCCAAGCAAATAACTGATTCCTAAATGCTGAGAAGTCAGGATCAGATGAAGGAAAGGTTAGCGGGTCCAGCTGCTCTCTGTCCAGTATCTGCCTGTCTAGCGCTATGGGTCAGAATTCACAGGCCGGTTCCTCTTCCAGCGATCAGTAAAGCATGTACTGAGACACTAACCAATCTAGTCTCATTACAATTTTTGACTTGGTACAGTCAATTTTCTCACTTTTAAACATGCATTTAGACACAGATTACAGAGATACCCACAAACACACTTGGGTACACTGGCACACACACACACCTACAAATACTCACACACATACCATACCCTGCGGTGACGTGCAAGCCTCTCTGATCCAGACGTGTGTGTCAGAGCAGCTTACCCTCCTCTTCGCTACATTACCTGAACCAGGCCCAGGGGTGATCAGCCCACACACACACTCTCTCTCTCACACACACACACACACACACACACACACACACACTCTCTCTCACACACACAGTAGCAGTAGCATTTACTGCATCACTGCTTCTCTTGGCCTCCGGTGATCAGTGAGCTATGATGCAAAGCAGTGAGACAGAAACATAGCCAGACAGACACTCTTGTGTCTTTTCAAATGTCAAACATATAAGATATAAAATCTTATTAATACACATTCCTAAACTGTTGTTATGGAGACTGAACTCAAAACTTATTTTAGGTACTGAGAACGAAAACTGTAGTGGTTAGTTAGTTTACATAGATGTTATTTAGATACTATTTTCTATTTACTAAACTAAAAAGTCAAATCAAAAATACTTAATACTTTAGTAATCCCAAGTGTAAATGTGGTATTCAGCAGTCATTCTATTTAAATTCTTCTCTACATGTCGGACACATATTATACTTTATTAACTGTATGCTTATTTCATACATTAGATATGTAATATTTAATATTTACTTTAATATTGTGCTCCAGTTCAGCCAGCTGCAATACTAAACACACAATGAATCTGACAACATCAATCTTACAGAAATCATTGCATTGGGAACCAGAGGGTCAACGGTTCAAGGTTACTTGGTGAAGACGTAATTTTGTTGTGTGTGTGTGTGTGTCCAATGATGCTAACAATGATAACAATAAAGCTTTCTTTATTCTTAAATTGTAACGGAGGGCAGAACACTGTTGACACTTCAGCTGTGGGCAGACTTTCAAATGTAGAAAACAAAATGTTTGGCTTTGCTCATTCTGTCCAGATTCTTCAAGGACATTCAGACCACTTTTGAACTATGGCATAAAAGTTTGCTCCTGTAACAGGAGACAGTTTTTAGGACGTAAAGTTCATCTTCAGTCATACGTGACCCTCTCATCATTCCATCATGTCATTATTTTGTGTTATTTTACGCTGATGCCATGAACCATGCAGTGCTGTTTTTAAACCCTAAAAGGTTTTGGATGTGCTCTGCAACCTCTCAAATTCAGCCTGAACTTGCATGTCCTTACTTGGTTCTATTTAGAGCTTGTATTGAAAATGAAAATACAATAAAAGTCTATTTACTTATTTATCTTACTTAAAAATTGCATCAGCGCCTTTCCTGAGTTTTTTTTTGACTGCACTTGGATGGATGTCGAATGTGGATTCTTTGGACTTGTTCCTGTGGACATGACTTTCCTGGTGAAAATGGCAGTTCTATTATTTATTTTATTTTATTTTTATTCAGGACATTGGCCTTTCACCATGAGAATGAGCCTGGTAATGGCTAAGTGCTCCCTGTCCTCCCCTGTGTCTTCCTACACAGGTGTTCACATCTGTGCCTCACATTTTAGAGAAACTCCCAGTAGACAACCACGCTTGCAAAATGGCCTTGTTGAGTGCACTTCAAATAGGTGTCCAGTAGACGTTTCCCATTTAAGTATTTCCTATCAATAGTTCAGATGTCCACTCCCCTTTGAGTTTAATAATAGTTCAATAAAGCATCTTTACATTTTCAGGCTCTGGCAGAGCACAAATGTAGGAGTATAGCAAGAGGCTCAGTTTTCTATCACAGGCTGTTTCGCCTGCCGCAGCAATTTAGCACCATCGCCACGGGGAGTTGTTCAGAAAATATAAGGCTTGTGCCTTTTTTACAAGCCAGAAAGTGAAAGTCATAATAATTTAGTTTCATAATACACACAAATGCAGTTTATGGTGCAATCCATTTAAGAGACAGGAATATCTCAATATTATCTCACTTGGTAGATCTTGAAAACTACCCATATATATATATATATTGCATTGTCTTGATCTTGTAAACACTAAATAATTAACACTTGTGAATCTTACATTTCAGTGCTTTTGTTACGATACCAGTCCGGATGATTTTATAGGTGCTTTTTTATTTTTTATAATTCTCAGTTTGACTTTTATTTAGCTGTCAGCACATTTTTTTATGTTTATCCTGCAGAAAAAAAGTCTTTTGTCAGCCTTTTTCTGTTGCCTATATTTCTTTTGAGGACCTCACTGTTGCATGAATTCAGATTTGCCCTTGGCTTGCAAAGGAGACATTTGCGTAATTAATGTTGTCCCTAAAGTACCATGACTGAAATTGAAACACTTTTCATACCACTGAGATGCTGCTTCACCATGTAAATCAAATGAGTGGTATCTACACAGATTGCCTTCATGGAGTATTAGTTTTTTTGTGAGAGGCCAGAGAATGTCTGTCAGCTCTGTAAGTAAGCATAAGCACATATATTTCTGCCTTGAACTTTCATTCAACCGCCCAACTATACACCGTGTTCCCTGTATCCTAGAGGACTCAGCTAATGATTATTACTCTCATATTTTCTGCCTTGAAATAAATGTACTGCATGCAGCATTGTACTGATGATTTTCTTCCAAGTTAATGAACATTAAGGGACCGAATCTCAACAGACAGCTTTCTTGGAATACAGTGAACTCAGCTTCAACAGCACGCCTATTATACACAAATGACTCTTCCCTGTTGGCCACACAGTACCAACAGGAGGCTTTTAAAAGTGCAACCCTTGATTTTCCATAAAAATAAATCAATTTTATTTTCTGATTAGTTAAAGACTGGTGGTTGGAATAAATAAATTAATAAATGAATATATGTGTAGCTCTCATCTTTTTACATGACTCCATTTGCGATTTTGTTCTTGTGGAGAGTGTTGATTTGCTAATCATGAACAGGAAAGAGCATCCTGTCAGAGGTGGGAAGATTATTTTCAGGGTCTGAGATGATATCCCGACCTAGTGTTTTTTCCCTTTTCCTGAAAACCTTCTTTATAACCAGTGGTTAATTTAGTGTGAATTTTTAACCACCAGCCCAGCAAATAGCTCACATTATGTAACAAGCAAATACAGGGTGCTGCATGCTCACTCCTGCGCAGCAGAGAGCTGTACTTCATTTAAACCGACAGAAAGTACAGGCTGCATTGAAATTAATTTATTTGCTAAATCAGCGATGATAAAATAGTTACATTTTGAAAGAGCTTCACATTGACTGTCCATTATTCATTAGCAGAATAGTAAGTAGAATTTCGTTCAGTTACAGGACAAGAGAGGACAGAACTAGAGCATGTTTTTATTTTTGCTTAATATACAATACAATCAGTGCACAAATTAAAATAAATTTTGGGACTTTTGTCTAAAGGTACCCTTTAGCTCCACTCACTCCCACTAAGTTTGCTAAGAGCTGTTATGCGAGTGCCTTATTGTGGAACTATTTTGATACAATTGAAATAACGTCAAGTTAAAAAGTCTGTGTTGTTGAAGGGCTGTGTTATAACCCTTTACAGTGTTACATATTCCGTAACACCGTAACGTAATATTTACAGTCTAATATTACACATATTTAATTTGTGAGTATCAAACTATTACCTGCTTATTACATTGGTAATAACATTGTATTACCTAATTATTACATTAAACTTTGACCCCCATTAATTACAACATTATAACAGAAGCAGTAACACAAATTCATTCCATAATTACCATTTGTGAAATACTGATGTCCGGGAGCTTTGACATAGAGCACATCGGGCGTAACCATCCCTCTGGATCTTGTCCACATGGAGCTGTCTTTCCATCAGCCACTCATTCCATGTCCCCATATGCCCATCGCCTCATGTTCCTATTAACTTCTCCCCAGTTACCATTAACACACTTCTGGGGCGGGCAGACCTCAGCATCTGCAGTATAGATAGAGAACGAGCCCCCATCCTTTGTAAGGATGGTTAGCTCAGAGAATAATTGTTGTGTAATCACAACTAGGGGACTAATTATTCATAGAGACATGCACATACACAGAACGCAACCGCACAGGGCACATTCTGCATCCCGCTGTTTGTGTGTCTCTATGCTGTTATCCTCTATTAGCATCTCTCTCTCTCTCTCTCTCTCCTTGTATCTTGCTTTCCTTATGTCTCCCCATCATCTTGTAAACTCTTCATGTCTTTCCACACTAATGGTGTTAGTGATCACTGAGGATAAATCAATTAAAACAAAATAAATTTGAATGAATTAAAAAGCAGGGAGCTGCAATAGCTGACACTTCTGTGGCAAGACAAATTATACTGCATGACTGGTTGAGTAAGATTTTACAGTGGCCCAGTCCCACCTCATTAACTTGTGTATTAACCCATAGAAAATCATAGTTAGCAAACAATAATGCCAAATAGATGGGATTATATGTATGTGAAAAACGCTCTGTGTTATCCGGATCCTTCTGGTGGACTTGTTTGTAATATACATCCGTTACCTAAGAGCTAAGAAGGATGTGTGGTGAATAACAACTCACCTTGCCGTCATCTTCATGCATCTTCCAATGTTTCGAGCAAGGAGCAACAGGAAAAAAAAGATTTGTAGCCTGAATTACAAAAGTCTTCAGGGGCTGTTAGGGAAATGCCAAGGCCATCTGTGCTGCTCTAAGAGGGTGTGAAATGAAGACGGAGAGTGTGTCACACTGCGATGAGAGGTCATTACTGGCTTCTCAAAGGTAGCAGATTATGTTAATTTTACAGGTCACAGTCTTTTAGGTCACAACATTTTTTATCCTTTTCGTCTCATTGACAACTTTACATTTATTAATGAGTCCAGAATTGTCTTGAGTTCAAATATGCATTAGAGGTGTGATGCAAAGCAACAGCAGCTAAAAGTTGAAGCCAGGCGAGAGCAGGTTGTGGCTTCCTATTGCTCCAACAATCGCTCTCCACTCCAGCCTGGCTGATTTTCATGTTTCGCTTTTATGTGGTTTAATGATTGAAAACACTCTGCATGCACGTCTTACGTTAGCTGGCTCACTAGCACCATTTTGATCTGATGCCAGTGATTCAGTGAAGCTCACGGTATTGACGAAATGCGTTTGTAATTTGTAGCCTTACTGGAATATTCTTAAGCAAGACAGTGAAAACTTGTTTCAGCTCATGTTGCTGCTAACCTGGCCCTCTCAGGCATGGGAAAAATTGATTTTGCTGCGGGGAGCCATTCATGTATAGTTTGACCGAGTCAGGCCTGCATAAAAATAGCTCTGTGGGATCATTCGGTGGGGGAGACATATTTAAGGCTCTACTGTGAATAGCTTGATCAATGCATTTAAATGCTTCAGATGGTAAAACACATGGCCGTGAAAAACACTCAAATATATATTTTCTGTCTTGTGTAATGCATAATGCAGCATTGGCATTGCAAGGCTGACTCTTCGTTTGTGTTTACAGTAATTAAAAAATACCATATGTCCACCTGAAGCCCAATTTCAATAAGCTTCGATATTTTCTTAATGCTGCACCAAAATCTTCTTTAACTCTTCTTCTTTTCTTCAAAAATGAAAAAGAAAACCAAAAAAATGGGTTCTTGACTCCTTTTAACTTAATTCTACATGCAGCAATTCTCATTAAAATAAAGTTAACAATAGTAAAACTGAAACTGTGATGTCTCTGATAGATGAACAGTGAAGTCTTTTCAGCAGTCATTTTGTTTTACACACACAAAAAAAGTAGATTAAATAAATAAATACAATTCACAGTGTAATATAAGTATTTTCTTCTTTTGCGAGCATTCTGAATATTCAATATGTGCTCTAATATTGTATTGACGCTGTAATGTTGTGTTTCAGCTGCATGGCAAAGTGTCATATTTCTGTATTTGGGTATCGTGGTATCCAACTGGCAGGGAGATAAACTTCATGTAGCCCAAGGGAGGGTGGTGATGATGAGCTAACCTAACATGCTGCAGTGCAACGGAGGCTGCAAAACACACCATGTTATTTACACTTATAGAGGAGACAGAAAGAGGAGGTGATGTGAAACTGGAAAGGAGAGGAGGAACAATGGAAGAAAAAAAAGAAAATTAAGAAGGAAGTGTAAAGGGAGTTTCAACAAGCTGGCTCAGCTGCGTTTCAGCTAATGGGTGTATAGTATTGGTTACTCTGATGACTTTCCTCTGTGCCCGTTGGGCCAAACATTTTGCTGTAGGTTTTCCAGAATTAGCGGAGAGTCTTTAACATAACTCTATCCAGTCCTGTAAGGTTAGTTGGTCACATCTTGAACAACTTTTTTATGCATACTGTAGTAACATACACATTAAATCAACCTGATGCCTTAAGATACATAATTTTAATTTCATCAGGCTGTACAAGAGATAAACTGTGACCTTCCAGTCATATCCATGCTGTGTATAATGGCACATCATGTCTACAGACTGCACCATATGCACAGCCCTAGAGATGGGTTGTGGTGCATAGTTATCCCTGTGTGTGTGTGTGCGTGTTTGCCTTTGTCCTGTCAAGAGTAAAACAGAGTTGAAGCCTATTTCCACTGAGAGGAGCGCAGCAATATCTTTGGACCATTGCTGCAGGTAAGATAAGATCCATGCTTCTGCAGAACACAATCTGATCCAACCACTGTGCCAGAGGAAGAAAACCAATTTCCTTTAGACTGCGGAAAAAGAAAAATGCTAAACTAGAAACTAGAAACGCAAAACATTTTTGTATCAATGTTTCATCCTTTGCAGAACTATCAGAATTGGTAGGACAGAATGAAGCAGAAAATATGTAGTTTGATTTTGGGGTGGAGTAATCGGATAATAAGAACTGGTATGTCTTTAAACAGCGCTTTTGTCCATCCCTTGCATTATTTCACCAGGTCTTCTTTGCCTTCTCGCAACATGACATTTGGTGGGCAAATTGTCTGGCCTTTAGCTGGCCTAGCTCGTACTGACAAGACAGACAAAGCAGTCTCTCGGATAACTGTTCAATCCTCAATTATGTGACTACCTTGAAGTGAGTGTTCCCAGCTCTGAGTCAATCGTACATGTGCTGAAAGATAAGCGGTGGGCTCACAGCACAGCTATAACTGCTGTTGATTTGACACTGGACTTTGTCACGGTATCACTCTGGGTAAGGAGACGAATTGGGTACGGAGTCGGCATGAGATGATCAAACAAAATCATTGTGCCTTACAAACAAATAGCTATGTGCTAAGCCAAATGTCTGGATGGTGAGTGTCCAATCTTAAAAGCCATCAGCCCACAATATTTAACCCCTTTAGGTCAAACTCAGCATTACTTTATGGTCTGAAGCAATGCACATGGGTCTATACAGTAGTAACTATATGTGGGCCTGTACAGAGAATGTAGGCGTAGATTCCAATCACATGAGAAATGTAAGGACTGCTCAGAAGGCTACAAACACATCACATATATCATTTGTAACAATTGTAAAAGTAATTTACAAACTCAAGTGCTGCAATTGAGCAAATGGTGCCAATTAAGTACAGATGCTAATGTGGACAGAAACGGGGAAAACGCAAAACCCAACCCACATTACTGTGAGTAGGATATGGCTAGGAAGATGTCTTCTGATTGTCTGTCCTCCAGGGAGGAAATGGTAGGCGATGCACATTTTTGGAAAGGGCTTTTCAACCTTGTTGCAGAATAACAATATAAGCACATGTTTTTGAAAGAAAAACATCTAGATTTTCAGCTGAAATGAAAAAGGACTGTTCACCAGAAAGGGCATCTCTGTCACAGCTTGCTATGATAATGTACAGTATGTCGTTGCACATTATTGGCCTCGTACATGATCACTGGTTGAAAGTCTTGCATATAAACAGAAAGTTATCAGCTGAAATGATTAATAACGTATGGCACAGAGTATCCGACTCAGCCCAGTGAGATGATTTGTGGTGCAAAACTTCTTATTTTATTTAAATCATCAACTAATTTATAATTGCAGCCTCCAGGCTCCCTCTTTTAATGATTTAAGTACAGTCTGGAAATGGAAAACAGGAACAGTTTTGCTTTAAGTTTCCAAGTTTGACCATTTGATACATTTTCACTTTCCATTAGCAGGTTATAAACTGAAATAAATTACTGTTGTAGTATTTTGACTTTGTGACAGCACATTACTCTCTTTTGGCTTCTTTTTTTGGCTTCATTGTCATAATCTCCGTATTGTACTCCTGTGCAGTTGAGACACGCATATTAATGGTGGTTATGGTTATGTCAATCCCCTCGTGTTTTCCAGGACAGGGACACTAGGGGATCATGGTCCATGCAATAAGAGCAGATTGCAGGAACCAAATATGTCAAACAGTTGGGAAGACTATAAAAAAAAAATATTGTCCACAATGGTCCTCACCACAGCTGGGAAGCATTTGCTAATGCTTAGGGGTAACTTTTGAGCAGCGACAAAGTGTTGCTGCGTTTCCTTTTCTCAATTGCGTTTATCTCAGGTTGTGTTTCTCCTGCGACGGGATCAGATAAATCAGCTTTGCTGGGTGTTTGAGTCTCAGTATTTAGCTTTCATGCCTGAGTGTGCATGATGGTGCATGGAGTGAACAAATGTATCTCTAATAAGGAGTCCTCTTGATTAAATTGTGTTGGAGTTGAATCTAATATTTCGAGCACTAGAGTGACTCCCCTCCCCACGGAGTCATTACCCATTACTGTGGTAATACCACTGAGAAGTGTGAGCAGAGAAAAATTTGAGCGAGTTTGGGCTACACAGACCAAGCAATGCAATGGATGTGAAACAAAGCCTAACTCCACACCCAGTGCTGTTCTGTCAATGTCAGCACATTTGTAGAGCAACATGCTGCAAGCCATGTCGTGTAAAATCTGAATTGGATGATATCCACTTAATTTGCCAGTTAGCAATATTAACCCCGAAAAGAAGAAGGGCTTAAAGTCAGGGTCTTGCATTTTGTCAGTGGGCTAATATATTTTTGGGTGGTCTAGATTTAATTAAACGTATGTGTTTTGGTGGTAGCAGGCTCAGACATAGAGCCTGAAGTTTAGAGAGGCAGGTACATAATGAGTTTTGGATGTACGGTAGAACCTTATGCATTCACACAATTAGCTACTAAACACACAGGCTTTTAGTCTCTGGGAACAATTGACATGACTTTTTTCACTCTGAGTGATCCTAACATGTGTTTTATTATTTTAACTGCTCTGTTTTGATTCCTCTCCTCTCCTGATTAAAACAAGAACTGTATTCCCATTCTGTCAGTCACATCAGTGCCTTCGTGGCCTCCATCGATGTAAACAGAAGCAAGAAGCAGTGCTTGGTGTTTCCTCCAGTGTGAAAACCTCTGTTTGGTGTCTTTTTGGTACCAGGTGCTGGGATAGTAATTGTGATATCTGTGATCAAACAAAATGACCAGATATGCCAATAGCTTAGCTTGGCTAGAGATCTTGGAGATGCAGTTATCTTAGTTTTTTGGTTGATTAGGATTGCCATGACATTTTCTGCTTAAATGGTAATAATCCTCAAGAATAATAATCCTCAAGAATATTTTGTGTCTTCAAATGCAATTGTAATCTTACTCAAGGAGGGAATGAGAAACACAGAAAATTGATCCGCTACGCTTTTCATGGGAAGCTTGCTTTCCTAATTTTCCAATTATTAAATAACAAAGAAAATCAAACAAAAAAGAAAGGCATGTGTCTGTGTGTGTGAACACTGAAAAATAATTATGCATTAAGAGCTCTTCCAGGTGAGCAGTAAGATGACCATACTGGCAGTTGGAGTCGGCGCTTTCTTGCTTATGTAACATGAATGCAGCCGAGGCAGTGATGGCTCGATGCTGGCTATGCACACAGAATACAGAACGGGTGAAATGAAGAGCCTGGCTGGCCCCTTTTTCTTCTTTAAAGCTGTGAAAGTGGATAAGCCTCTGGTGTTATTCACAGGCTCCTTCTGACATCTTTCTGTTGATGTTTTTTAAATGATGTTCAGATCGGTGTGGAAATCTTCCCATTGCGAATGCCCAGTAGGACACAAAACAGCTGCGCTCTGAAAGGGAAACAGGGGAAAGTAAAGATATTTTTCTTCTTCTTAAAGGACAGCTGAAGAGCGAAACCTAAACGTTTTATGTAAAAGAAGGGATTTTGTTTGAAATGTATTTTGTGTAATGAGATGATTTGGCTCTTTGAAATAGATTTACCTGCAGATAGAAAATAAAAATGTCTCATTTGGGGTGTCCCTCATGGAGCAAACTGTTCTTAGTCTACACTGGGACTTTCTCATTTCACAAAAACACATCAGCTCTGTATTATTTTAGATTTCTTTGTCAATCAAGCATTCTATTTCAAAGCTCCTGCTGGGAGATTGCTCCATCTGCTAGGACCTGGGGAGATGGACTGCTAATATTGTAGCCCTCCTTTCATACCCCTCACATACACTGCCATTGACCCTATTGCCCATCATGCTGGGAATTTCTGCAGAATTTGGTTTGCCTCTGTGTGGTCGTTGTTGGGCAGTCATTTCACAACACTGAAAAGCTGTTTTCTCAGTGTGATGAGCCTCATTTGACAGTCCCCTGCCCCCCGCCTGTCCACCCCCTGCCTCAGCATCTAAGCCCATTTACAGCCATCTTCTTCACTTTATTACTATTTGCTGATGGCAGCACTTTGAAGGATTTCCTGGGGAGGAGGGTAAGGGGTGGTACGGGGCTAGTGGAAGTTTAATTGGCTGCATTAGTTAGTTTGCTTCTTTCCCCCTCCCCTTCCCAACCCACCCCCATCTTTATTCTTCATATTGTCTTTTTTTTTTTACTGTGAATTATCCCAGTTCATCCTACCACCTGCTTCCAAAATGAGATTCTTGTTTGATGTGCACAGAAATCAGGCAATGAAATACCTACAAGTGCCAGTCCACAGTGTTTATACTGGCTTGGACGTCTTCTCACGGACTACAGGGAAAGTTATATTTAGCAGCATTGTCTCCTTGCAGATGGAACTGATTGACAGCCCACTGTGGGTAATGATGTGTACTGTTTCACAGGGTGTCGCTCACAGCAGTCACCCTCTGAGAATGTTTGATGTTTGCTTTGTTTGAAATGCCTATATTTGTTTGTATTTTCAGCCTGACATATCCTGCAGTATGTTTAGGCTGCATAAAACCTAAATGTGGAGAAAGGCGAATCAGTCAAATGATTAAAATGACATGAAATGAAAAAAAGTTGTTCACCCCTCCCAGAACTATTTCATTATTTTTGAAAACATACTACTTGAAATGCATAGAAGAAATTAACATTGACAATCTTTGTGTGTAGATATGTGATACATGTCTATTAAATGTTTTGGATGTTACTAATTTGTCCTCTGGATGCTATTAAAAAAAACAGACTATCAAATGTAAAAATGGCATTTAATTTAAAGCAGTCGTATCATACATATATATTATATATAAAACCCAGTTGCATTCAGGACAACACTTAAGGTCATTCTCTAAGCAGCACACATATAATGATTAAATGATTCTATACATTCCTTATGGTGCTATACGTATTCCTTGGTAAAGACCCAATTAATGCCATCTAAATTATCAGCATTAAATGAGACAGGATTCACCGATTCAGAGCATAAACCTTGAACAAGGCTGCTCAGTATATCCTTTACTTGCATCTTTGCACCTGAAAGCAACAATCCATTGATAGTTTGGCCCTCATAATATGAATCATTGATTAAGAAACTACAACTACACACAACTAGAATGTAGATTATATACATTAAATCATGTTCCCTGCACTCCACCAAGTCTTCATTTTTCTGAACATATAACAAAATTCAAGTTCAAGCAGGCTATCTCTGGCTACACGACATACAGGGAGTCTGGCAAAACTATATCAAATACTATATAACGCCTGTATGCACCTAAGTAAAGAGTATTCACTGAGTATGTGGAACAACATTTGATATATTTACAGTAGATATGTGATGGATGAGAACTGAGATGCAACAAGAGCAGATTGTTTGATGACACTTGAGTTACCATCAATTGTCTGATATATTTGTCTATACACTCAGAACTAACAGTCAGTTATTCTTCTTGTTGTTACTAGAGTAAAATAAAAAATAACAGCGAGGGTATAAATACATCATGTGATTATGAAAGTGAAGATGGATGCTACAGCTGCTGTCGTAGATCACTTTGCAGCAGCCTCCATTCCTGATGCTCTGTCACCGATCTCGGATAGGAGCACTGAAGTATTTCTAAGGATTACAATCTTACTTGAAATTTATATAGCCAAGTTTTGTGTGTAAATCAACAGTATTATCAAAAGATCGCTTTCAGCATAAGACTTGCACCAAAGTACAGAAAAGATTGTTAATACTCAATTGAATTTAATTACTCCAATTCATTCTAAGCCCACATAGAGCGCTCTCCTATTTGTCAACGAGCTGCTCTGATTAAAAATGTATCAGCTATGCGCTGGTGTATTCTAACCATGTCATTGTCTTGAGCACATCAGCAATATAATGGTTTACTGCTTGTCGTCTGGGGTAGTAGTCATTTTGCTGGTTGAATGGCTAGTAGTTATTCTGCTGCTATCATTCTGACTAAATCACCTTCGGAACTATCAGATCGTTACGATGGAATGTATTGCCATTAATTTGTAACCTATATTTATGGTGTTCAAAATAGAAACTCTGTTGACTTTTGGTAATCCCTGGTCACCATCACCAATAGAGTGATAGTTGTGTTTTTGTGTGTGATGTGTGTACTACTGTACTGAACATCTTGCGCATGGAACACTTCAGAGGTTACATGTGTATGCATGTCTGTCATTTGTGTTTACACTGTGTAGTTCTATAACTGTGTTGGCCATGATTCCCTCGCAAAAGAGGCTCGTAATCTCAATTGAATATTTACTGGTAAAATAAATGAATGTGTTCCTGATACCCATATGTATCCTGTTAACCTTAATAATCCTCTGACTAATGCCTCACTTCAGACATGATACTCTCATTTGTGGTTTTGATTGAAATCTTTATTCAGTTATTGGATAGACTGCCAATACATTTATTACAGATGCATGGTAATATGTTTTCTTCTTTATTTTTTTCCTCTAACATCGTCATCAAATCAAAATTTACAATTGCACTTTTACTTGGCAGCTTTAGTTCAGGCTTAAATGCCTTGAGTCTTCTTGTGATTAGACCTGTATTGGTGCTTTACTTGTACACTTACATAAACGTAGACATAATAGTTCTACCTTTGGAAGGCTTTGTGTTGTTGATAGCGTCCTTCTGTTTGAGGATTGTACATATCGTCGATGTACTCTGCTCGTGCTGGCATGCTAAATCACTTACAGACACCACGATCACGTTGATTGATCATTTCATGCTTTATCTCCATCGGCATCATGAGTCTTTTCTTGTCACTGCCATCCTTACCACTCCCTTTCTATCGACCTATCACTTCTAAAGAATACTCAGATACAGTCAAAATCACGTCAATAATGGAAACACAACGAGTACGTAAGGTGGTGAATACCTAAACTGAACGAGTGAAGCGCGCTCGGCCGTTTAGCGGCAGCATCTGGAAGTTGCTCGTGTCTCAAAGGAAAATATTGCTTGCAGGTTTGCTCGTGTCTTGGAACACTCGCGTGTCGAGGTATAATTGTCTAAGTATCTAGACTCTCCAGTGAGTTTGAACTAGAGCAGCCTCTGGGATGTGTTTGACCTTCTTGATTTACCTGGATGTCTGAGAAACATTTTTACACTTTACCTCAACTTAGATTTGTGTAGAAATCAAATCTTGCCAGCATGACAGTAATCAATTACGCACTTAACCAGTATTAGACAAGTGTTGGGGTCCAGTAGAATCGTGGGACACATGAGCATGTAGTTTCAACGGCGGCTGTGATATGCACAACCTCCGATCCTTTTAGTGAGATTATAGTGAGTTTCTTTTGTGGTTAAATGCACGTAAAGGTGCAGTTTAATATTATAATGCCATGAGAGTAAATATAGCCATTGAGTGTGTGGATGCGGCTTTGCATATGTTTGCACTGCATGCGCAAGCGTTCACTGTTGGCATTGCTTCTGAGTATATGGTGCAAACTACTCTCCCTGACAATGCCCCCAACACGTTTTACCTTTTGCCTTTTCTGATTGCATTGCTGTAAAAGAAAAATGAAACCTAAATAGATTGGAGGCTTGTGTGGCTCCGACGATATTCTCAAATCACTGTGTGTTTTGTTTTCAATATGTGTTTGTGCCCATAACGCATAATGAAATGCAGGTAAGTAGTTTTGTTAAAGATCCTTACTCTGTTGAAGTCATAAATCAAGGAACTGGGTCCAGACTGCTCTACTGTTGTATGATGTCATTTCCCATATCTTTTCAGACTCGTATAAAATTGCGTTGTCTGTCCTTAGGGAGTTGACAGGGTAATGTGTGTGTGTTGTTAAAGATATAAAGGCCCACAGGCCACTGTGGGAACAGAGTCAGAATAGCAATTTCAAGTTTGTTTATTATCATTCTGGGCATCACGACCAAAGATATACAGCAACATAAATTGTCATTGGTTTTACACTGTCATTGCAGATGATGTGTAGCATGGTGTAAATGATTGATTTTAGATGACAAGTTGCCACAGATCCAGTGATTGATAGGTTACAGCACATTTTAATTGCACCTTTATTTCTGTCTTGACTCAGCCGTCCTTCCCCTCAGTATTTCGTATTGTTTATACGATCACAAAGAGAAGCCACATTGTGGCGTGCTGGGCAACTGTAAATTGTTGATAGGCTACAATGCAGAGGACCATAAACAAGAACCATCTGAGTGCTCAATAGTCACAGCTGATCACAATCAGCTTTGAAGAAAACAGCACACACTGCAGAGGCATATCACTCTGCAGGCTGATTTTTGAATACAGTGAGAAATGGGGTTTTGTCTGGGTTTTGCCAACAAAACCTCCCACTCAAAGACATTTTGTGTGGGAGGTTGGGTGAGCAGGTTAGGCCATTAGACAGAGGAGATATGTGAATGTCTTCTTCAGAACAAAGTGGGGAGTTCTCATCTCGCTTTAACTGTAAAACACAAGGCTTCTTCAGAGCTAGCTAGTAGCACCAACATCTTAATCTTTATTCTGCATCACATTTTCTTGAGAATAGATTGTGTGGAGTTGTTGTGTTCTGAAGACGGACCCGTACCAAGAAGTCCATCCATCCATTTTCTTCCATGTGTCCGGGACAAGTTGCAGTAGCTGCAGTCTAATCAGTGTTTTCCAGATCTCCCTCTCCCTTGTAACACTTTCCAGCTCCTTCTGGGTAATTTGGAGGTATCCCCTGGGTAGATAAGATATGTAATCTCTTCATTGAGTTCTGGGTCTACCCTGCAAAGCCGCCAAAGGGAGTTGGCCTATGAAGAATGCTGAACTAATTTGCTTCAACCCTCTCCTTTCATACTCAGGTGCTGCATAATAAAGTTCCTGTTTTAAATTACAGAAATGCATTGGTGAAATGAACTGTTTGACAGCTACTGCACTAAACAGCAAAATGCCATATTTGAAAGATTTATTAAATTAGCTTACAGCTCTACGAAATTTGGTTAATATTTCTGTCTTGCAGTCCTTCACAACCAAGATGTCTGGCATTATTTCAGTTTTTCTTATGGCTTTAATTTGTTGTAAATCCTTTAGAACTAGAAGCATGGCTTTGCCTCACCAAGCTGTCCTTCCTGTGTTCTTTTGCTCATTCTACATGTCCTGCAGTTAATTACAATCCTAATTAACTACCTTTGAAAGGAATCTGTGCAATAATTACCACAAGGAGGTGGAACGGAAGCAATCACACTTCACAATTTATTCTGCACTATAGAGAAAACCCTACAGTCACCCATCATATTGTTTTCATGTTTTTTGTTTTAATCCTGAGAATCACCTTCACCCCTTTCTTTCAAAAAAATAATAAAAAAAATCACACCCCTGCTGGATTTTAGCTCATTGTGGTTTATTTGCACAAATAATTATGATAATCAAAACACTGTTAACAAGGAATGAAAAGTGGAATAAATAAGTTCCGCAGGAGAGACCAGAAACACCTACACGCTGTGGTAATAAATACTGTAGCTCCTGCACAAGAAAGCATAAACCAAAATGAATTGCATCTAATGACACTAATAATGTGCATAAATAAGGGAACACGGTTAAATTGATTGAGAGCACTTATAAACAGACTGGCTCACGGTGGACATGACATATCAGATTCAGGTGAAGGATGAAGATATTACTAGTGATGTTCCACATTTATATTACTTTAAAAGGATAAACAGTCTGATATTTTTTTCGAAGTTCCTTCTTGTGTTTGTGGTAAATGCATTTACCACAAACACAGAGGGCCATCGGTTGTTTGATAGATATTCAGAAGGAAAGATAAATGATTCTACAATATTAATACATATACACATTATCACAAAAGTAAATAAATAAATAAATAAAGAAACAGTAGTAAATTATTTCAAAATTTAGAAGTACAAGAGCTTTCTTTCTAAGTATTAAAAAAAAAAAAAGTTTCTATTTATAGGAAGTGTATAGCTCCAGTTCAGCAACGGCATGTGTGGATGACTGAGAATCTGATTTGAAAGACTCGCTGTGAAAGAATGTATTATGGAAAACAGAAACTTTGATTATCCCTACAAGGTGAAAAGCCTGTAAGATAAAAGACAACTTGCCTCTTTTTTGATTGGTATTATAATCCGTCACTGGAGCCTGGTCCACTGATAGACCTGCTGGCCCAATATCTTAATGAACCAGTCCATTTACAAACCCAGGGGGAGACAGAAATGCTGCCTCTGCTCCTGTTAGTGAATGAGATTGACTTCTTTAAGTTCAGAAACATGATCCATATATCACATTTGACCAATTGATTTTGCTAAATTAGCTAATGCACCTGCAAACTACACCTCACATCAAACATCTGCTGCACTAAGGTTACACCCTGCGAGGGGAATTGCATAAATCCAAGTGGAGTGACGGATCTCCAAAAAACAATCAGGGGAATTCAGCTCGAGTGAGGTATTTCCCACCTCTCCGTCAGAAATACACGGTTGTGAGCAATGAGTTTTTAATCAAATTTCCTCCTTCAATACCTTTCTGTAAGAAAAAGCTGATCTCGCTGCTGTCTATCCTTCTATACATCTGATTAATAAGTTTAGTCCAGTCATGGCTTGTTCTTTGATGACTAATTACATTCTTATGTGTGAGGATGTACCTGTGTGCGAGGATGAGGAACAGTCGAGTAATGACAAATGTGTGTGTGACTATTTCGGTCATAGCCATTTATCAGATGGGGGACCTTCAAATAGGATCCAGTCAAATTATGTTCTTTGCTCTATTTAACGTCATTTTGAGGATCCTCAAGAAGTATTTTGGTTACCTCTTACCTAGATGACTTTTGCGCCATATCTACTGTCTCAAATGTTGATGTTTGCCGTTGTGCCAGGAAGTTTTGATTATAGTGTGTGCAGGTGATTGACAGGCAAGTGTAGGACTTTGTAGTTCTTACAGAATTATTAAACCATTAAAACATGACAGAGGGTACAGAATCTGAGTACGGAATCTGATAAACATAAACACTGTTGAGGCTGACGGAGGATGTGTTGCGGGAGACGGACCCAACTGGAGATTATCAGGGAGGAAACAGGACAACTTCGGGTATTTATTAAAGACATGGTTTTCAGGGAGGCAGACGAGCAAGTAGGCAGACCTGTACTGTAACAAGCTCAGGCAATAGCAACAAATCCAATGAAGTGGTTGTGTCGCTTGTAATGGGTTATATAGATATGCCAAGGACTGGTTTGGTAACAACACAAACAGTACACACTTTGGAAAGATTGACTGTTATTGTGATAATAACATGTATTAGTCTTATCATCTAAATACTGAAATCAAATAAATATAAATATATTTTTTTTAAATATGTTTTATTTCATACGGAAGTTGCCTGTGCTTGCCATGAAAGCGATAGAAGTGGAGCTGTCCGAGTCGTCCACTTTGCAGAATGGCGCGGTTCGTGTACAAAGACTTTGATTTAAAGCCCAGCACCTTTTGCTGCATTCCACTCTCAGCCTGTCCATCTAAAATTATTGAATGAAGAGAACCCCTCAAAAGAACAGAAATATACTTGATTTAGATGAATGCAGACTCTGATATGAGTGTAAGAATATCTGTTGAGAAAGATTATCTAAGTGTGCGTGTTTGTGTAAATGTATTAATCATGTCCAGACATTTTTAAAGACATATCAAGTGGCGGACAGCTTGAACTGGGTGACAAATTAACAATGACACTTAACCAACAGTATTAAAAGTCTGAGAAAACTTAATTTACTATTAAATAATGGAACATTCTTCTCACTCTTCCCAGGTCCAGTGGCTGTGATCAGTGGTGAGGAAGACTCAGCCAGCCCTCTTCATCATGTTAACCATGGTATTATTACCCCCTGTACCCTGGACGCAGGGCCTGATGCCGTTGTCATAGGGATGACTCGTATTCCTGTTGTGGAAAATCCTCAGTACTTCAGGCATGGACACAACTGCAACAAGCCAGCCACGCGTGAGTCACACTAAACTATCATCTGTCACCGTTATGCTGGTGTGAGCCGCATCACTACTGGTGACCATTGTTACACTCGTTCACCTTATTTTTTGAACTTTTGAACAGTTGTTCAAGCAAGAGGCTTCGCAAATCTTTGAGTAACTCTTTAGGAAACACTCCGGATGCTGCTCTGTAATGAAGAGTTCAGCATCTGGTCAGAAAGCCTAACCATCAAACAAACCTCTTTACGAGATCATTCCGACCGTTGCATCTCTATTGTAATCTGCTTTGTCTTTACAATGAGTAGCCCGGGACCCTCGGGGCAATAGTTGTATTTAGTGCAATCTACAGAGTCGGTGTGATCATATGGCGAAAGCATCTGGTTTGCACAGTTCCAGGCGCTTCATATAGGATCTGTTTAGAGGAAGCAGCCTTCTGTATTACAGCTACTGGTGTCAAGAGCCCCCCCCCCCCCCCCCCCCCCAAGAGTGAACTCCCTTATTCTCCCTCGGGACACATATTCTAGGTTGGGAGAGAGATGAGACCATTTGAAGGTCGAATTACTCACAATTATATAATGAGCAGAAAACAATTGAGCTGGCAGCCTAGCTAGCAGTGCTACCGGTCAACCCAATCAGCTTTAGAAAAGGAGCCCCACCTGTGTGAAAAGCAGCACAGTGGCCATTTGCTCTCAAAATGGCCACTGGTCACGCTAACGTAAGCTGACTTCTGCGTCAGCGCCAATGAGAGGGAAAGAAATTACATTTAGAGGTGATAAATAAATAAATGGCCGGTCTCATGTATTATGAATTACATGAATTGTTAATGACCAGCTGGTGACTGATTTATAACATCTCATACCCTGCGCAGGAGCTCTGATTGCTAGCTAATGAATAAATGACAGTGGGTGCAAATGAAACTTTCTCCCAGTTACTGCACACCTGGAAATGAAAGTCAGGCCATGGATGTGCATGATGGTGGCTTTTATGGGTTCTTCCTCTCTAGGAGTTGCATCCTTTATATTTAATCCTATGTGCTTCTATAAAAAGGAACTGCAGGAAATGAAAGAACCCTGAATTCATCATGAGGTCCTAATAGGAACAGCTTTCTAGCATCGGCTGGAAAACAAATTGGCTCACTGCATATGAATGTATTCTCTGCCCTAAAGATGCAAACACAGGGAAAGGATTAGCGGTGCAGCCATGTGTAAATGCACACGTGTGGGTGTATCCTTGTTCGTTTAGACGAGGTACTTTCTTCCATCACCTCCATGGTTTGACATGTCTTCAGTCTGGGGTCCCTTGCGTTCCCGTTATTCTGCAGGCCTCAGTCAGCATGTTTGTTCTACAGATTTACGTGTCCAACAAGGTGCTTCACTCTGCTCAGACACATTATGGCTGCTTTATTGATGCTTGGCCAATAATCCATTAATTACATTAATTTACTTGAAAGCTTCTTGTTCAGGAGAAAAGCTTGGTGCAAGGTCTTTCTCACACACACATACACACACACACTGTCATAGTTAGGCCCGTCAGGGGTTCATGTGGGTGATTTAGAGCATCCCTCTGTGTACTTCAAACTCAGCTCCAACTAGAATAGGAAAATAGCAGGAGAGACAGTTGTAAAAGGATAAATAGTTTGTCGCTGCTCTCTGACTTCTGTTAACAGTTATATGAGATGGGAAATCACCTGCTGCAGAGCTTACACCAGTGATTCCAGTGCGCCTCGTCAGATGTATTATTCATGAATGGTTGATATTCAAGTCAATTCAGGGAAATTATACACATATTGTACAATGAGTTTAAATGTTCCAGAGGAAACACACACTATACTGGCCGTCAGGAAAACAGTTTGGAAGAGAAAAAAAGCATCTGCTGTCGATCTCTGCAGGAAAAAACCCTGAACAAATATCATAAATATTAACATCTGAAATTGCCCTCTACTTGAACCTGAGCACAGGCAGTTGTAAAGTGTTCAAAAAAATGGAGGGCATCAGGAGAAAAGTGTTGGCATAGTTAGCGTTCTGTTAGGGATTATGATTGGTTCATCTTCCAGATGAAATGGTGGCCTCGACTTTCACTGCGGTAAACACGCGAGCTGTGACTGATTAGAACTTTAGTTGAGATCAGCTTTTATTTTCTCCACGCCAAGCTGAAAAAAGGCCAATCCTGGGGAAATGTAGCCGCATTAGGGAGATAAGGGTAGAAAAGGCAAAGGACAATTCTTTAGCCTAATGACAGATCTATATCTAACCGCATCCTCTGTCTCCCAGCAAGTGGCTTTGTTTTATCACTCAGCTTGCTATTTTAATTACGGATTTGTCACATCCCTGCGGCTAAATTTTCACAATAGCTTTTGATGTTGGAATATAATGTGTAGCCTTTCATTATGTACGTGTTATTAGGAATATCACATCTGGGTGCCGCTCGGACAAACTCCCACTCTGGCCCATCTCCATTTGGTGTAACAGAGACTTACCTACCGCAATTACGCTCAAGGTGATGTTTTTGTAGATTAAAATGTTTCCAGCAGAGACAAAAGAAAGTGATTAATTTGGCTGCTTGAAAGCTCAACAAATGAATCCAAATGTAGCGCAGATTGATTGAAGGTCAGTTTCGTGTTGCACGACTATGATTCCATGAAGTCTAAAACAGAAAAGCCACACAAACTAGCCAGTTGTGAATTCAAACACCATACCTGGTAAGATAGGTAAGCTTCAGCTCATTTCCGAAAGGAGGATGCTCCAAATATGCTAGTTGATGCCATGTGCTGTCTTATCAAACTACATCCCCATAGACAGAAAACCCATCTAAATGAGCAGAATATTCCATCAAGCAAACCCCTAAAATAGAGTGAAGATAAATAAAAGCTCTAACTTCCTGCGGAGATTAATTTGGTTTATGGATAATTTGCAAATTTGAGAGAAGGCGAAATTCTAAGACATTTCTTAATATGTAAACTAACACCTGTAACCATGTAATTGTGTCATTTCATGACAAATATGGGGTAAAAGGCATGTAATGTGTAAAAAACAAACATGAAATTAACACTGGAACAAAGAGCTGCCCATGAACCCGGATGTTAAACAACACATTCTCAATTATGTGGTCACTACTCTGAGAATCAATAGTTAATTCCCATCACTGAGGACACAGCCGCAGGGTAGTTGTGCAGTAAATAAAACAAACATTGACTATTAATATTTTTTTTAAGCAAACGTACACACTTGCATTTGATTCTGTTTCAGTAGAGATACAAATCTCAGGGGGAGCAGATGGCACATATTACCATGTTGCTTTGATAGAAGGGCAGCACGCTGGTGCAGTGGGTGGAGCTGTTACCTCACAGCAAGACGTTTCCAGGTTTGATTCCTATCTGTGCAGAGTTTGTATGTTCTCCCTGTGTCCATGCGGGTTCTGTCCAGGTTCTCCGGTTTCCTCCCACCACCAAAACCATGCATCTTATGTGAATTGGTTACTCTAAATTTTCCGTGAGTGTGAGCGTGGGTGGTTCTTTCTCTTTTGTGTGGACCTGTAATGAGATGGCGTCTCATCCGGGGTGTACCCGCCTCTAACCCGTAGTCAGGTTAGGAGGAGATTCATGCGAGTCAGCTGCTAATGCCGTTCATGTCACAGCAGCTCAGCCACAGAGCCCCTGTGCTCCAGTGATTCTAATGGCACAGAGAGGTTTGCAAGCTATTAGCTCCTGCATGACTACCTCTCACCTCAGCACTAACTTCCTCGAGTGTCCTTTTATACTGACCAGCTGAACAATGCATTCAGTATTTATATGTCTCTATGCTAACCAGACATTAACATTTACTAGATGTCTTGATGTTATTGTGTTATCGTCTATGAGCCACCATCTTGTTTTGTTCTTAGAAATCTGCCACCCAAAATTGTAATTCCAGTCGAGTAACAGTGTGTTCAAATTGACCCATGAGGACCACGAGTTGAAAATTTGGAAGGATGCCCTCATTGATTTTGATTGAGCTCCTGCATCTTAATGTTAAAGCATACATGCTGCAAAAGACATGTCGTCAATGACCAGGAGCCATGCATCAATCCACCCACCACACACACGCACTCAAGGCAGCTGTCAAACAGAAACGTGCTCTCACACACATCTGTGAGGTACACACACGCATGAATGCACAGTTAGCAGGTAGCTGGACTAAAACACGCCCTCACACAAACAGCAATACACACAGCTTAAACTGGTGACAGTTGCACACACACACACACACACATACAGAGCAAACCCAAAACCTCAAAATATCTACGCTTCCCCGGGCAGCCTGACCTGACTATCTCAGTAAATGTTGGTGCAGCGTTGTCTATCAACCTTCAGGGAGAATGTTTGCTGCCGTTGAGGCCTCAGGTGAGCCAGGACAAATGAATGAAGCTGAGTGCCGGGATGGAGATTTAATCTCAGGGCTTTCCGGCGTGCCACTCGGGGTAAATAGGCCTGCAGGATGCTGCCTGAGTCTGCCTGCAGAGAAAGCTGAAGGTTAACGTACATTTTCCTCACCATTGTCTGTAGGGATGCTCCATAACAACTCCCCATCAGTGGGGAGGAAGAAGGTGGCCACCAAGTATTTAGCTCCTATAAACAACCCCGGATTGAATATTTACACACAGACACAAAAAGAAAAGAAAACGGGCCCAAGTTGTACAAATAGAACATTAAACTGTTTTTGATGTTGCAGCTTTATTGATGGGGACTATGATATTCTCTGGAGAACTCATTTTATTGCATTAATTTGCTGCAGCTTTGCAGACAAAGTTTAAATATTCTACATTTCTGTCCCAGTTGATCGCAAAATAAATCTGACATTGTTTCACCAATTTACCCTGATATTATGATAATATACTGTTTATATTTCGGTATTATGAATGTGATGTATTTGTAAAAATAATTAAGTTCTTTACACCTATTTTAAAGTGGAGATGTCTTATACTAAGGAATTTAATCAAATCTTTGCAGCTCTTGATGAGTACTGCTGCCACATATACTGCTACTTCTACTACTACGTGGAATCATGTCGAAAGAGTATTTGCAGCTCTCGGGAGTTGTATGAAATTCAATACATGTCATCTGGCTCTGAAGAACATAATAGCAATGCAGACACCAAGATAAGGAATGCATGGAAGAGAATAGGAACAACTGTTCTACTTGAACTGCCCTTCTTTGGTGCAACAGTGTTATTGGCATGCCAGACTAAACCAACACACTGATTGGATTGGATTGGATTATTCCTTCCAATAAATTGCTGACTAAATAATTATCAACTCAATTAAAGAAACAATAAGGGTTGCGGATTCTTAAAACTCTAATTTTAAATCATACTGTTTGGGTTTTATAAAGAGTTTTTATCGACACTCAACGACACTTTACATTGCGCATTATTCATGCGCAATGTAAAGTATGTTGCCCAATGACACAACAACCTCTCAATCATAGGAGGACCCGCTCAAACACCACTTCAAGCCACTCAGGTCCTCACTGAGCTGCGCGCAAACCACGGCATGTATGTATGCAGCAGATCAGCACCTTGGAGAGCTCCTCAGACCTGACACTATGTTTGTGCAATATAATGCACCATGGTTTGTAGATCAGTTCTGGACTGGTACATTTGTAGGTTATGTGCTATCATTATCCTGCATTACGTGCAACAAAACAAATCTGCAATTTTGCATTATGAAACACAGACAATTAAAAATGGAAACGTGTCTTGGAAACATTGGGAGACAATGGCAGATTAATTATAGAGAAATTCATTTCATTATAAAAATTAAGTGAAATTAAGAATTGCTGCATCTCATTTTAGACAAAGATACGAGTAATGATCTTTAGATAAAACTGATTAAAACAGATGTGAATTTGCACATTTGAGATAAGAAATCCATCTATGAAATTTCACTCCACATTACTGCGAAGGAGAAGATAAGTCAATTAAAAATGACGATAACGATCAGACACTAACTTCTGGGGGAAAGTTAGACAAATATATTATACTACATTCAGCATGTGGTTTAAAGAGTTTGTCGGCCGTTATCTACTGATCTATTGATAGATGACCTCCTTCACATTTTCCCATTTTTGATATTTCACCTACAAGAGACTTTAGGGAATCTGAATGATGGGTGAAATAATAGAATGAGATTCAATAGCTAGGTCTCCAGCCTTAATAGGTGATAGTAAGGCCAACACTGAGTCTCAAGTGAATATAATGATGTGCGAGTGCACTGAAAAGACTTTAAGTAAAAGATTAGGACAAAGATCATTCATATTTTGCAAAGAGAATGTAACAGTGAAAGGATTAAGTGGGGAGAAGTCAAAGCGCTTCACAACTGAAAATTACTCTTCTGTTATCAGTTGAAAATGTGTCTGACAGCACATCCTAATTTGCATTAAATAACGTATGTGTGTTGTATTTATTATGCCTGAGGGCAAGTCATTTACAAGTTGTATAGATTGATCTCGGGTGGTAAGGGCTGTGCAGGCAGTGCAGAGGGAAAGGCTCAAATACAATTACTGTGACCCGAGGAGAGAGGAAAGCATACCGGTAAGCTAATCAGAACTTAGATAAGCTATGCATGAATTAAAGTGTCTGTTTGGTAAACCTAACAACAGGCTCTTTTTTCTTTTTCCCGTTACAAATCCCCATTATGCTAAATACAGAGTGTGGTTTATCAAAATACAAAGTTCTCACGGACCAATATTCAGATTCTGAACAGCAAGCTAGCCAGATGAGGCCTCAAATTCAGCCTTTCACCGGAGCTTTTGCTCAGAACTAATACTGTTTTCGATGCAATTGATAACCACCTAGATTCCTCATAAGCCAAAACAATATCAATCCAAAATGATCTTCAGCCGTTAACGGACCGTCAGCCAGATGACCAATAATGCTCAGACTTCATTCACGCAATACGCATTCAAAACACAGACACACTCCCCACGTGGCTAACCGCTCGCTCGCTCGCTCGCTCTCTCTCTCTCTCCCCCTCCCCCTCTGGCCAGACTAGTTCTCACTTATTTTTAAGGTAAACATTGTAATAATGATTCCTTCTTGCGCGTAACTTTTCATGCACACGACCGGCGTGCGCGAAACTCATACGCGTGAACCCGCACGCGCGCAACCATTCATGCACGCGTCCAGCACGGCGAAATCTCATACACGTGAACCCGCACGCGCGTAGCTATTCATGCACACGACCGGCGTGTGCGAAACCCATACACGTGAACCCGCACGCGCGTAACCTAATTTGCGCGACCAGCGCGGGTTAAAGCAGCTGCAGTACTTT
Source organism: Brachionichthys hirsutus (assembly GCF_040956055.1). Taxonomy (NCBI): domain Eukaryota; kingdom Metazoa; phylum Chordata; class Actinopteri; order Lophiiformes; family Brachionichthyidae; genus Brachionichthys; species Brachionichthys hirsutus. Next base: position 376,966 of record NW_027180317.1, on the reverse strand, counting down.
AACACAAGTTTGTCTTACCTTCTTTAAAACGTGCGTAGGATCGCTGTTCGGCCTCGTCAAACCATCCGTCGGCGAACCGAAAGAGAAAGGCTGGCCAGTGAAGAAGTTGCTCCACTGGACTTTAGATCCGCTCCGTCGGAGCGCGTGCACGTTCAGCTTCCTCACCGCGGCTCGGAGACGTCGGTTATATTGAGCGCCGGCACTTCGAAGGACCAACTTATGTAGGGGTAATTCCCCGACACACTGTGTAAGAAATAATTAAACGCACACAAAATGAATCAGGCAGACAAACTTCGATACTTTACCGGTAAGGAGGGACCCTGCTCGCCCAGCGGCTGCGACCAAAAGACCCCCCCCCGAAACCTTGCGGCCTTTTTATTTGCACGGTGAAAGTAGGTTGTCCCAGGTATTTACATAGATCCCTACCCCCTAGAGACAAAGGGATCTCTACCTAGAGAAACACTCGTGGTCACCTCCATCTTAAAAAACTCTACAATGAAACAATGAAAATACAACTCTACTCTAACAACCTCTCCCTGGTTGTCCAATTGTTTTGGACAACAAAATTGTGAGTTGCTATTTATTGCTGTTCTTTACTTCACTCTGAAATCAATAATCTGCTGTTTTTAAAAGAGCAGAGAATTTCAAATAAAAATTCTGTTACTTTTGTCATCAATAATGTACATTTGGCAAACAAACACCTAACTCTTAATTAGCCTAAGGGCTTGTCAGCAAAAAAAATGCACTTACCTCCTTTATTTGACGGAAAACAAAAAACAAATCATGTCTTGAGATGTACGTTGAAGACTGGCCAGGGTTTCAGGACATCCTTTTTACATTCGCAGATGATATCTGTTACAGGAACATCTATGTGCACAATCACCAATTGTTATTTGAAAGGAGTAAATATCACACAGATGTATAAAGGATGGATAAATATATTTTCTGTTTACATGTCTAGTGGGGACACATTAGATTTGGTGAGATATTTAACATAAATATTAATGGAAAGCCTGAAGATATACTGCAGAAATAATGCATCATGTCCCAGCAGCATCACAGATGATAAATCAGGAGCTAGCACTGTACATGGCAGCACATAATTAAACACTGCAGAGGCAGAACTTTGAATTAGTGATGTCACTACCAATTATGTCCTGTTGTACACCATTGCTGTGAATTGTTAAATAATTGAAGGTTTTGGACGGATTAAAAGAAAATGGATTCAGGGCCATAAAAGTATACCTAATGGCTTTTTAAATCATTGTATTTCTCATTGTGCACTGTTTATTGCTTGAAGATATTTGGCAATTATTGCAACCATTACATTTTTGCTTTATTATGTTTCACTTTCATTGCTGAAGTGCATTTGCTACTTTTCATTACATTTGTTTTTTGCAAACATTTCAACATGCTGGGTAATTTCCTTTATGCTTTAAAAACATGTTTCAAAGCAAGAAGGCTCGATCTTCTGACCATTTGGAGATTTTTACTCGTGCTGGAACACCCGCAAATGTTACTGTTCACCCTTTTTTAGCATGTAAATGTCATGACGTTATAACATTGGTGTTGCATAACAAGATCACACTGCAGTGCCCTGATGTGCAAATCACAAGTATGTATTGTGGGTTGTTGTGTTTTCATATTATGAACAGTTGCTGTTCACTCTGTTGATTTATTTTCCTTACAAAATGACCATTTTAAAATTTTGTAGTTGTGTCAAAATGCCCTCTTGTTTATTTCAATGCCAGTAAAACCAATTAATCCACTTAAAAGATTTGCAGCTCAGCAGTGCCAATGTCAAGTGGCTGTTTGTTTGCACTTTGTGCAAATCTTGCACAAGATTTAAGCCACTCGAACATCTAACAGATCATTTTAAATGTCTTTCACATCATTCAGTACACAGTTTTCAGTCCTGTTAATGAGTTGAAAAATACTCATTGCCTCTTTTCTGCCTTTTCTTTGTTTGTTTAGTTGTCCAGCATATAAAGCGGAGGGACATCATCCTGAAAAGAGAGCTGGGTGAAGGAGCATTTGGGAAAGTTTTTCTGGCAGAGTGCTATAATCTGAGCCCAACAAAGGACAAGATGCTGGTGGCTGTCAAGGTATCCCTTTACTGTGTGGTCCTGTATGTGTTTTAAACAGTACTAAATGAATAATTTGGCCTTGATTTGGTAAAACTGCTATTCCTTTGTTTGAGTAATTTGGATTTATTGAATTATTATATGTGTGCAACAACGCTGAAAATAGAAAAATCTATCTGGTTCTGTCTGTCTGAATTCATCAAAATCCTCATGCCAGCCGCTAAATTCATTTTGTAATTTATCCAATTGTACAAAGAGAACAGCATTTTTATGACTAGTGTATTTATTGAGTTTCTTCAGTTCAAAAGTACCCATTTATTCAAAATCTTGTGCACGCAAGATTTTAAACAGTAAAAACACAATATGTGTCTACTTGTACTGATGTGGGAACTACTGCTATGTGCCGCTACAGTTCATACCAGGCTGATCTGGTCCTTTTGACTACTTATACCATCATCTGACCTAATCTTTCAGTCGTCTTTAATTCTGAACCTGGGAGATACATTTCATATTGCCATCACATGATGAAGCTTTCTCTTCAAATTTCAAGTGATTTCTTCTCTTAAACTTTTTCTGGTGATCCCATCAACCATACAAGAAATTGGCATTATATCCATATTGTGCATAATTTAAACCACTGCCACCTTACGGGTAATTTGCAATTTCATGGGAAGGCAGTGGCTGATCAGTTGTTCTGTTCCAATCTATACACCGAACCTACTACCCACGCATCATACAATTACTGACTTGAACCAAAAATACAAGAAAAAGAAAATCATCAGTGTGATGAAAACTACCGGTACCTAAAATCACACAGCCCAGGCTTTTAGCCCAAGCATCATCTGCTCACATCCTCCTAACAGGGAGCTATCAAGTCATCTATAGTTATATGCATGCATCCAGTTATCGTTTCCCAGTGGACAGTAATTATGGACAGTAAATTTAACTCTACTTCTGTCCCATAACACAAAATGATCATTACAATTAGAAAGTGTCCAAAAGCGCAAAATGTTCCTCACTATGGAATATGGAGTATATAAACCACTTAGTGTCATGTCATGAGTAGCGACTGGAATGATGAGCAGCTGACACATGTTAGTTACAGTGAAATGCCTCATGATTATTGCTTTATAGTAGATAATGAGTACATCAGAATGAAAGTGTCACCAATCTTTTTGTCTAATTCCCAAATAGTAGATGGATTGAGCATTTCTTCTACATTTCTCAAGGTTTTCTTCTGAAGGACATTGGAGGAGCACAGGATTTATTTTTTCTTTAGGCTTCTAAATTAAGTTGTCGCAGGTTTCAGTTGTGTGATAAACATGGGTAAACAAATACAAATAAATAACGCTGTTATGATCACAATTTTGATTAAAAACAATGAATGCGTGTTGATTTTGTTAGATGAGGGCCCCTACACTGACGATGCATCAACCATCTGAATATGAAACAGGAGTCTGTTCAATATGGGGCTGCAGACTCAGCAAACCTATACCCAAGAAAAACAGCCTGACCTTGACATCTTGAGAAGTTAGAGCTAAGATGATAACAATGGAGTCTATGTCTGTCTCTTTTTTTCCTGTGAGTAAGAAAGATGGTTAGAGAATGTTCAAATAATAAGAGTCCTCTACAGTGTGTTTTACCTCTTATACACAATTCAGTGTACTCTACAGTGTATTTTTGTTGAAACATTCTTGTTCATGAGGAAGCAGAGAGATACTACGTATACAACTAAAGGACAATGAGTGAAAATACATTGCAACACTTTCCCTTAATTCATTGCAGTTGAGCATTTGAAGGGACAAGAACTGTTTCCATTAGATTGCAGCTGTATTTAATGGATACAATTTAGCAGCTATTTTAATTATCCTGCTTCACATCTCAATCATCATCTAGCACACAACAAATATGTTTCCATCCTAAGGTTTTTTCCATGTGCAGGAATGCTAGTGATGATCTGGGAAAGCAATAGTGAAAGCTAAATACTTCAAGATGGGCAACTTTCCTTTATTCTTTTCTTACGTATGAAGTGGAAAGTCTGTCCCCCCCGTAGTAGCAAGGGCTTCAAGAGACATTACAAATAAATGTTGTATTTCATGTGTGCTCACATTCAAAAATGTTAAACTCACAACCATCAACCACTGATCACTTACCATTACCATTCATTTATTTTTGTACTAAACCTTCACTGTTCTACAAGGTACACTTGTACTTCCTATACCTCACTATCTTAGTGATGACTTGCCACCGTGTACATGAATATTAAGAGGATGCAATATGGAGTAGCATGCATACATATTCATACATGAAAAAAGACAACAGTGGTGAACAGACAACATGTAAAGCATTCGTGTTGGATTTAAAGAAATCTGATCTGAGTTTGGTTCAGACTCATTGTTATATTGACGACTGAGTGGTTGCAATAACCAAACATCAAACTTCTATGTCCACTCAACCTTGTCCAGGCTTTGCTATGGCTGATTTCTACACAGAAAAAAGATGGACAAATAAGCAAATTAAAACATGAACTAGATGCTATAACAAACAGGGGTTTAAAAGAAGCTGAGACTGTAGTGCTTCGATCCGTCTTGCCCCAGACATGAAGACGAATCACCTGTTAGTGCAGAATCAGACAAAACCTGGTGGAGTGAATCATGAGCTCTGGCAGGATAGCGCCAAGTTGTTTTCAACTTCCATCTTCGGACTGCGTGTTTTGTAGCAAAATCTGTTCTTGAGAGATTTCTTGCCTCCACAGAAAGAGACTTTTCTCTTATTTATTTTCCGTTTCAGACACTAAAAGATCCAAACCTGTCTGCAAGAAAGGATTTCCAGAGAGAGGCAGAGCTACTGACCAATCTGCAGCACGACCACATTGTTAAATTCTATGGGGTGTGTGTAGATGGGGACCCCCTCATCATGGTGTTTGAATACATGAAGCATGGAGACCTCAACAAATTCCTCAGGTCGGTTCTTTACCAACAGTTAATTATATTAAATGCATTATTCAAGCAAACAAGAACCTCATCACATTGCCTATTTGTGTATTCCTATACTCATGCTCACTTTAGTCCTTGGTGCTGGTGTACAATTATAATTTAATTCCAAAGAAATAGAATATTAGTGATTTTGTGCTTTATTTCCATAATGTCAACCTGAGAAAATATCTGGAAGGATGACATGTTACTAATTAGTGAGTGTATGAAGAGAAATGAAATGAAAAGAAATGTTGGGAATAATGAAATTATTTCAGAAACGGTGCAAGACATGCCTGATCAGTCCTGCTGGTCAGATTTAACAACTGAGAGACGATGATAATCTGTTGTATTTCATATGAAGGTTCACTTCAACCTACAGATAATCAAGGGCAGCCTCCACCCAGCCATTAGATGGCTGTGAAGTAAAATAGAAGTAGATGTAGAAGTAGAAGTAGAAGATGCACACATTTAAAACAGAGCTTGTTGAGTTGCTCTATAATTGAGCTGTTTAGAGGAAGACTTATTTCTGCAAGACGAGAATGCAGATCAAAAACCTCCACACATTTATATTCACAGCTAATATGACAGCCACAGATTTAATCTAATAGCTTGTCTTTGCAATTAAAGCCACTTGTAGGTTACAGTTATTTTTTTGTGTTTCTGAGAGTTTACTGAGTGAAAAGAGCACATCTACTGCAACAATAGCATTAATTATAAGCTTTAGTTTAGTAATCAAGTGGACATTGAGGATACTGTCTGACATACAGAAAATACACTAAGGGTTTGTGTATCCAGTTTATAAATATGTTAAAAGTGCAAATGATAAAAATATCTTCTCACAAAAAAGTTAGTTTGATAGAAAAGCAATTAGACCTTGAATAATTGAGTGCACTCAATTGTGTTTTTTTTACTGGATCTGTCCACAAGTGCAGATTTCATGAGCTCCCTAGTGTTAGATCAGCCATCGAGGCGGTTGAGCACCCTTAGGGAAGACTGACCAGAACAATTATATATTAATTAGACTGCTGAGGACTGTGTGCTGGTATGGTAAAGCCTCTTAAATTGAAAGCCGATAAGTGATGCATTTTGCTGTGGCTTGTGTCTTCATTTATTATACAACCCTATGCTATGAATCATGTATTACTCTTCTCGACCTCTTTGGATTTAAGGACAATTTTTCGAAAATTGTGCGGCATCTGGTCACAGTGACCACTTCAAAAATAGGAAGCACTCTAACAGCATAAACAACATTTCTTAATGCTATATATGGCTACACTTCATTCTCCCTGTTGGACACCTTCCTCTGCTAAACTGGATTGTTATTTGGGCCCTAACCCCACTAAAAGATTAGCAAACAAAAAAAAAAAGAAAATTGGGAAAACATTGTCAGATGAAACAAATGACTAGAGAACGCTGCCATCTATATCATTTCATTATATTGTTGCCATTTTTTTTATTACCCAGAGCTCACGGTCCAGATGCTATGATCCTGGTGGATGGCCAGCCGCTGCAGTCTAATGGAGAGCTGGGTCTATCCCAGATGCTGCACATCGCCACCCAAATTGCCTCTGGCATGGTTTACCTGGCCTCCCAGCACTTTGTACACAGAGATTTGGCAACCCGCAACTGTCTGGTGGGTAATGGCCTGCTGGTCAAGATTGGAGATTTCGGCATGTCCAGGGACATCTACAGCAGTGACTACTACAGGGTAAGGCTTCACCTGGACCTTCCGGCTATCCTCATGTGCATCCCATTGTTGTCTTGCCTAATTAGCAAAATACTAAGTCTCGTTCCTTTAAATTAGCAGTTGGAAATCGGTATGTTTGTTCCTGTGCTGTTTAATGAAATACATTTATGATGCGGATATTAGTTTATTCCACCGCACACAAAAAATAATAAATTTTTTTTAGCTTTAGTTGTTTAAAATAGTTTGTTTACAACTGGGTTCAAAACAAGCTTAGATAAATACCCCCGGGCTGCTTCTAAAGCAGCATTTTAAATCTGTGAAGACGGCTGATCTCGCCTGGGCTTTTTATATATTTCTTTTATATGTTTTGATTTGCATCTTTTGGAAGGAGTGAACACCTCTCCCTCCCCAGTGCAGCTCCCTACATAGTCACATGAGGATGGAGAGGTTTAGCAGTATGGCAAGGAGATGAGCTTTCTGAGCCTCTAGCTTAATGCTTCGAGGCTTGTTTATATTGCTTCCAATTCATGTCCTTTGCACTGTTTAACGTGATTAGCAACTCTGAATGGGGCAAACCAGGCAGCAATTGCTGCTGCTGAAGAATTTGGCATTTTGCTGAATAAATAAGTGGATATCATAGCTTGGTGGCTGCTACAGATCTGGATCCCTCTCAAAGCCGGGTCTGGTGAAATGACTTTTGTTGTGCCGGCTTCTGTTTTCCAAGCGTGACAGCTGGGCCAGTTTGGACTTTACGGGGGGAAGCCAACATTTATGAAATACTTGCCTGCTAGGTGAGCAGCTCTGCATACATTAAACAATTGAGGAAGCACATTTGAATGAGATGTTGTTTCTGTTTGGTACATGGTTCCACTATTTGCACCATCTGTGTGGTGTGTATATTATTCAAATCTGTATATTCAATTTGGGTTACTGCTGCTTGGTGCAAGCTTTGAATATGATTGTGGGTTGGTGTAAAAAATCTTACTGTTTTGGCATTCAGTCAATCACCAGAACACCGTCAGTTTAAAATGAGCAAATTTTAGTACAAACAAAATCAGTAGTGCATAATTCTGATCCCTGATCAGTTTAGTGAAATGATGCTGAATACAGATGAGATGAAACAACATAATCCATAACAACAGAAGCACTTTCACAGTTCACATAAAATTACTTTCAATGTTAAAATGAATTTTCTTTGCGCTTGGGAAATTGCAGAATATCAAAGCACTTTCTTATCTTCTGTGACATAATATCATCAGTCACCCTTTAGATCAAGCTGAGACACACACAAAATCCATGAACAAAGGATTTTGTATTGGTTTTGTTTTCATTTTTGACATTTAAGGTTTTTGCCCACTGCTTTAGCCTTAGTGTCTTAAATTGCAGGTTGTTTTCTTTTTCTGATCCGATATGATTTTAAATCTATTATAGAAGGAAAACGAGCACTAATGTTTGGAAAATATGACAATAGTACTGCAGAATTTTTACATACTGTTGCAGACAATCTCCTTTAACTATTATGCATTGCTGTACTTTCTCAAATGCATCATGTCGCAGAGACGTGATAATAATTTTAAATTATGTAGAATGTAGAAACTATTATTTAATTTGGTGAAATTTGAAATATTTTATTTTACAGAGATATATTTAGGTTGTTTTGAATATTTAGGCATTAATCTCTCATTACTGATTGATACAAATATTATCAGTATATCAGTAGACAAGTGTATTTGTCATAACAGTATAAATAGTTAAAATTGAGACAACAACATATAGTCAGAAACAATCCCACACATATATATTATATTTATGTATCATTGCTAATCCCACCTAGATATCCATATACTCGAATGTATATAATTACTGAACAAGGACTACTACTACATAGTTCAGTTCAGTTTATTTGCCATTTGCAGTATAAACCACATTGGAAAAGTGTGCAAAAAAGCTCAACGTGCATTTACAGGACAAGACAGACAAAACATACTTACTGATAAAATAATACAATAAAAACAACACAATGAATAGGATGCTAATGACAACCAGTATGACTGTGGGTGGACTGGGCAGCATTCCTTTGGAGGAATAAAGGACCAAACTGTTTGTTTCCTTGTTGTAGCCTGAATAACAGTTTGTCTAATTGTCTTTGAAGAACAGGTCACAGTTGATTTGGCAGGCAGATACCGCCCAGCTTAAAGATTAAATGGTTCTACTGATTGTTCTTGTCTGAACAATTATAAGCCTATTATGTAGGTGCTGTGAGTTAACGGTTCAAGACAGACAGAGAGTAGCTGTACCAGATGTAAGACCTAACAGGGAAACAAGGGGCTGTATGAGTTGGCTTTTTTGCTGTAGTCGGATTAGGCTCCCATACATGAGCAGAAGATGTAGTTTAGCCTAAAGGGAATGGTGTGGGATAAAAAATAAAAAAAATCCCTCATTGACTTAACATGAATCCTTGACTACATTTCCCAGGCAATGTTCATAAATGATAAGCCAGAGAGAGAGTAGTTGTGGAGACGGTACAAACTGAGATCAGGAAGATGCAGGCTGATCATGATGTCTATGGGGGCGGGGGGGCACATAAAGAGCGGCAGCTGGTGACTTTATGTGCATCCTCACTTCGCCGCCGCGTGCGATGCTATTTATCAAATGTGTATATGTTCTGCAAAGGTCTTTGGCAAATTTATTAAGCAAGTCTTATGTAGTTGAATAATTTATTGAATGATTTAGTGAGTGAGCACACACACACAAACTGCAAGTATAGGGAGGGTGAACGGTTCGAGCAAATCTCTGTTGGTTCTGGAAACATGAGAAATGGTGTGTTTAAAAAGAATTGACCGGTGTCAATTCAGGATGGTGGATATATTTATTTGTGTGTGGCATCCTTTGTATGAAGCTGCTGTTTGCAGCGTTGTGATATCACCACTGGCCGCCGACACAGAGGAATATTGACAGACCCGGAGATAAGGTGCTCCTCACCGTATTGGACGCTTTGCCTGTGTTGAGTGAGTATAAATGGAAGCGTCCTGCCAAGCAGACAATCCTCCCATCATTCACTCGTCATATTGACGCTTGCTGCCCTCTGGGACGTGAGAGACACGTTACAGCAGAAAAGAGCAACTTCAGAAAGAGATGAATATTGTCCTAGTTCACGTACATCTGTCATATCCTGCCGCACTAAAGATACGTTTGTGTTTTCATTTGGACAACCTGCTTAGATCGACGGTAGTACTGGTAACTCCATGAAGGTGTTTTATACTGCTACTTCAAAATGCATGGTGCAATGTTTCAGTGAATTAAGCACTGAATTATGCATGCAATGTGTTAACATCATCTAGAGGAGCGATTAAGGAGTAGGCAGGAGAGGCAGGGTACTGACAGTTTTCATGCACCGCATGTCTTCTTTAATACAGGAGGATAGAGTAACTAGTATATGCATTGTATTAACCTTAATGGCAATGTACAGCTATTGATGCAATTGTATTTGTAAGAATTCATAGATTCTGGCAGGAGTTCAAGAAATCTGCTCCTCAAGTTTATTTGTGTGAAATTCAGTTCCCGTTGGCATGAGAAAAAGTTGTGCTCTAGTTTCCTGTAATCTGAAAGCTGCAGGTAGACTGCAATTTTAGATGCTGGTTCTTCTGGACAAGGAGAGAAATGGCTTCAAAAGACCCTATTACAGTCGAATTATGAACACTGACATCTCAGTTCCTGTCAGGAGATAAGATGCAGAGGCTTCCAGCTTTTACTTTTATACTTTGTACTTTTTTGACGGCAAATATAAGAGGTTCTTTGGACTTTCCTCCAGAGTATTGCTTGCAGGTTAAGGTTTGGTTTTCATTTTGCTAGTGAAGAGATTTATAGTTAATTTCAAACGACATCTTTGCCACATTGTCTGAGCGCAAACATGAATGGTGTTCCAGAAAACTAAAATGTTACTTAATAGAAGGCAACAACAAATACAATGTTGCCCTTAATAATTGAAAATGATTGATTAGGGAATAATTGGCCAGCTGCAGCTCGAGTAGTGTCCCTGGTCCCCCCCATGTGTACATGTCAAAGCATAAGGATGCTTCCTGGGCATGGTAATAGCTTCCCACTGGCCCCAAGGGATGGGTCACATGCAGAGAGAGAGTTTCCCCTTGAGTGATTAATATAGGATCAAATAAAAAAGTAATATCTTTATAAAGCCAGAATCCTCATCAAATTATTTTCAATCAAATGAATATCAAACACTGTAGTGAGGTTTTGGTGTAATGACTCATTTTCAAGGCGTTAGTGTTGATTGGTTCTCCACCAGTAAGCCTCTGCATTTCTTAAATGTTTTTGATCAAATAAAAATAGTCACTTGGTCTTTGCTGTTTTATGGATCAAATACACAATCCTCAGCTCCATTATTTAACAAGCACAACCTCGTCGAAGCCTTTGGCAGTTTAGTGCTAATGAGTAGGCAGCCCATATTTATCATCACTGCATGAATATTTAGGTGAATTTGTTACTCCAAATTGTCCGTAGAGTATGAGTGTGTACGCGAGTGGTTGTCTGTCTCTGTGTGGCCCGTGATGCGCTGGCGACTCATTCAGGGTGCACCCCGCCTCTCACCCATAGCAGGCTGGGATAGGCTCCAGGAACTCCCGTGACTAGCAAAGCGGAAAAGCAGAAGAAAATGCATGAATGGATGAGGTACCCTGTTCCCCCTCTTTTCTTGGGATTTATGTTTTTTTCTTAGTTGACATAATTTAAGAGATGCCACTGTTGACCACAGAAGAGATCTGGCCCAAGAAATAAAGTATCCTGCATTATTTAGAGTTTGTTCATGTTTATGTAAGACCTGATGCTTTCCTGTTGCAATTTAGATGAGAAGACTGATTCCACCCGAGCACTTGCTAAGACCTGAAAGTAGAGTCTGGAGACCTGAAATGATCATTAGCTAATTGTTTTAATATCATAATTGAACCCAATGCTATTAAGCTGCATTCACACTGGGTTATTTCTTTCTGCTCAACTGTGCAACCCCAATTATACACACATTGTATTCAAGATATTTGAAAGTAGTCAAGTTGGGCGTAAGTTGTTGCTTTGTGGAGCTTTGTGGAGTGTGTATACACAACCACATTCTGCTCTGATCTAGAACTGCCTACCAGCAAGAGCAGTAACTTGCTTTCTTATACTTCTTGGTTGAAAATGTGGTTTTATCTTCACTCCTGTTTCTCAACCTGTCAGCAGCAGTGAGCTGTGATGTAATGGACTGTAATCGCCTGCTGACCAGAGGCAAAGTGTCCATGAACATACAGAGAATAGATGAGAAAAGGAATAGACTCTTGGGAAATAACTACTGTCGGAGTGAGTTCAGTCAGTGACTGAACTGAACAAAGATATGCACGCACGCACACACACACCCGTGTCACTTGCTTGTGGTAGCATACAATGAGGGGCTCTGGTTGTATATGGTGAATATGTCCATTTGTCTGGGACAAATCTTCTAGGACAGATGGAGTGGCACCATTATTATCTAACGTAAACTCTGGCTTTAGCTGTATATTGTGTTTTGTACCGGTGACCAAGGAAAACATCAAACCAGAAAAAACTATTAGAAATGTATTGTGTTATTTTTGTCTTGCTATTTATTTTACCCCAAATGTGAGTCATGTAGCAGCTCTCCAGTGCACACTGCTACAGAGGATACGTGTGTGAACAGCATCACAAGGCTGCAATAATCATTTCATAGACGGTGTGCTGAAAGACACTTCAGCAGCGACACGAAGAAATTACCTGTCTACATATTGCATTGCACAAGTTAGTCTATAGAGATAAACACTGAAAATGCAAATGTAAAATTGCATGATAAAAAATAGTGCAGTGGGTGTTTGTGTTTTTGTGCGTGTGTGTTTTTTCTTTAATCTCTTCAGAAGCTTTAACCACCCAGCAGCCAGAATGGACACCACTTTATCTCCACTTGGCAGCAGCGCAGCAGGTAGACACCTAATGGGCATCACAGCCTCTAAATGTGAACTTGTGTTCACTGCTGTATCAGGTGGGAGACCACAGATAGCAGCGCAGAGAGAGGGAGAGACTGTATAGATGCTTATCAGGGCCCTTTAAGATGTCTGGGGCCTCCCATGACTCCCCGCATGGCATAGAGCGCCCTCCGAAGACCCCAACTGGGCTAGTAATCTATCCCCCTGCTATGCTTCTATGCTCTCTATGCCATTAATCCAATCACTCCCCTGCCACAGTGGGACAGGCAGAGCACTAATCCAGTTTAGACAGCAACAACAACAAAAAGCTCCAGACTCATTCCTCACTCCCCACAAAATGTTGCCAGCTTCTCGATGTGACATTGAGTGAGAAAGATGAGGGTAATTACAGGGGCAATTATTTCATTTTTATTATGTGTTCTGGATTTTTTTCCCTTTTCCCCTATGTTCCAAGCTAATTGCCATGGTGTTGTCTCAAAAACCCAAGGAGATGGAATACAATCATTTGGGAAGCAGAGTCAGCCAATTTTAATGGCCCTCGCCACAGCAGTAGCGGTTTAATCATTAGCATGCATCTGATGAGGTTTAGCCTTGCATGCAATGGCCTAGGTGGACCTCAGATAACTCATTTAGACTAACAGGATCTTAATTAATTTTATTTAATCTTTCTAAAACTCCACAGGGGCACAGATTGGTATACAACCCCTTGTAGATGCCTTCACCTCACTCTTAGCCCGGAGGTTAAATAAATGGGGTGACTAGTAGGTGCATCAATATTATAAAATGTGGTATACAAAACTGAAATGAGGCATGTCTAATGAGAGCAGGTAGAGTGAAAGGTGGCCTTCATTTGGCCATGTGGTTGCAGTTGAAGCCTAAGTCTGAAAATGCATGAAAATGAAATGACTCAATATATAGAGAAGTACCACCTTATTTATAACAACTCTAAAATGTATGTTCACCTTAAATGCTATTTTCTTTGTGGTACTATGAATACATTGATTGTCTTCCAGGGGTTAGTGAATAATCTTTGTGGAGTCTGGGATATAGCCAGACAGTGAGTTAAAGAGTGAAGAACATGTCTGTCTTTGACATTCTGCTAATACCTCGGATGCCCATGGGCAAGATAAACAGAAGCAGACTTGTGACTGGAGGATCTGGGAAAAATGACAAAAAGCCTTTTGCGTCTCACTTAAAAGCCAGACACGGTTGAGCAGAGCACATAACCCCCTGGTGAGATTAGTAGAAGACGGTGGTTGCACTGGGCAGCTCTAAGGTGTAAATATGTATAAATGTAAGATGAGAAAGAAACTGAAAAATAAGTCTGTGCAATGCAAAAAGTTTTCAAACTTTTGGAAACAATGTGTCAATATAAAAACGTAAAAGCAAAAAAGTTTTATTTTGGAAAGAAATGGAAGTGAAATTCTGCCCTTCATTTGTTTTGCTGAGACGCATCTAAGACCAGGAAGGAGTTGGACATTCTCCAGGTTAATGGGGTGTGATTTTGAATCAGTCAGCATATAGTTACTATTGAGGGCAACCTGCCCTAATGGTCTTGTTGATCTTCAGGCCATGTGTGCAGCGATTGCGCAGCATTAACCATATATCAGTTATCTACTTCCTGAAAAAACTCCAAGCAAAGTGGTTCAAGGTCCGAAACGTAGGCACACTGTGATTCTAATATCTCGAGGACACACATACTCTAATGTTCTTGTGAGATGGTGTACATTCTTGTAGTACGTTTGATTTATGGAAGTGATTTATGCCATCCTGATTTATCATTTATGGCACACGTCAAGGAAGACTCGAGTTATCTGAGCATCATAACAACATGTACTATAGAAGTTATTTAATGCGCCTCTTTTGAGACAGATCACACCTTACATTAAATCATTGTCCTCGGGAGCCTGTTGCATCACCTGCTCTTTAAGTGGACCGGTCATCATTAACGGATAACATTTCCTTCACAAAATGTCCTTGAATGAGTTGCTTTACGGACACCACATTAAGGGTATATGGCTGAAAAGCGGAGGCTACTGGCAGCCTGTGATAAGGAAGGAACTCTGGCAATGGTGCATGTTATTGATTATGAATTGAACATTTCATTTTATTCTTTCAGTAGTTTTTTCAAACTACTCAACTACTACTGATGTTTTAAGAGTATGTTACATGTTTTTACCAGAATAAAAACAGTTTGTTCAGGATTGTATCATCCTAGTAATGGAGTATGCTTGAGACATCTCACAGAACATTTGATGATTTGTGATAGCACAATCCAATATGTCCCAGTCTTTGTGAACTAGTCTATTATTCTCGTACAATCCGTGAAAAAAGACATTTCTCATGCATTCACAAGCTTACATATTTGAGGAATTGTGCAATCTGATTCTATAAATCACCACTTTGAAAATAGCTATTTGTTATCCAGAACTTTGAGAGGATTGATGCTTCAAGGGTGGATGTAGGCCATTTGCAACCCATTCAGGGCCAGGAGGTTATCGATGAAGGACAAGTAAAGACAAACAAACATGAGGCCTCATACTCAGCAGCTAAATTTGATGAAGAGTGCATGCTAAAGGACACTATGAATAAATAAAGGAACATTTTGCCATAGACTAATCTCATGTTTCTTTACATTCAGAAGATTCATCACCACCATCAAGGTGACATTGTGTTTTACTTTCAAAGGGAAAATGTGACGAGCATGCTACAGAATCAGGAGATAATTAATAGGGCGGGACTGAGTTGTTGTTTTTTGTTTTTTATTATACCAAAGAGAGCTCACAACTGAGGACACACAGATGTTGGAGCTGGTGAATGGAGTTTAGTGAAGAGCTTATTATGGCTAAATTCATCTACCGGTAATTGTTTTGTACAGAGGAAGCATGTGAGGATAATTGTAATTAAGGATGTTTTCATAATGATTTCAGTATTGCATACATATTACTGTGTATTAATTTTGTTTCGGCCTTAAGACCAAAGTTAATTCAATGTCATGAATGCATGCATGACAGCCAAGGATCCAGTACATTGTAAGATCATGTAGAGATAAAAACAGAGCAGCCTTATTTAGAATCTAACTGATGCAAACAAGTGACTGTGATTTGCAGGTGAACCCCGCCTCTCACCGGGTGTAATGGCTCCTGTATCCAGTGGTCGCAGGAAATTGACAGATGTGTTTCTGTAGGCAGACGATTGTTGTTAAACATATGATTGTTCTGGTCAGTGGATTAGACTTTTTTTACCAAATATATTTGAGGATTGAATCCGGCTGGCTGATATGACCGCAAATCACGAACACAATTATTTCAATTGTTTCCTTCAAAAAACTTCAAAAAGCTCTGTCCAAAATGTGACAAAAAGATGGAAAATACATCTCCCACAAATGTGCATATATAGTGGCTGCGCACTGGGGCTGTACTTTAAATTCCAGACCACTTTGCCTGCATATTTTTGAACATGGACTAATGATGGTTGGGCAGGTCAGAGTCACAAGACTGAGCATTGCAAAGTGTGATTTGAGTCGTGAGCTTCACAATAATCATTGTAATTAATGCTTCAATGGCATCCTGATGAAACTTGCAGCTTGTTCTTGTGTTAGTCTTGTCCAGCTCATCATCACAATGATTAAAACACAGCCACTGACATGAATGTGAAATAGATTTTAATACAATGCCTACTAATGGAAGCTGTGAGCAAGGATGATTAATGGATGATTGCTTAATTGATTAATAGCTTGTCTCACAGGATTTATAGGCAGGGAGACTTCAAACATCAAATATTGTGCAGCTGATCCCTCCACTGCCTCTTCCTTACTTTACTTCATGGAAACCCAGCTATCCTTACGAAGAGAAAATGCATTTAAATCACATTTACATTAGAAACCATATTAACTTTGTAATCAAATCCACTCAGCAGTGTTTACCAACTTTTTTGTATTTTCTTTAAAACCAATTGCATTTTTGCCATTTCCTTTAGAATAAAGATCTGTTTTTTCATGTCTTCTTTCAGGTTGGAGGACATACCATGCTCCCTATTCGCTGGATGCCCCCAGAGAGTATAATGTACAGGAAATTCTCCACGGAAAGTGATGTCTGGAGCTTCGGCGTCATCTTATGGGAGATCTTTACCTATGGAAAGCAGCCTTGGTTTCAACTGGGTAACAATGAGGTAAAAAAAAAAAAAAAAGCACTTTAAAAGAACCTCCACCAAATTGTGGGTAATTTAATTTACCTCTCTGGTTTATGTAATCGGAAATGCTGAAATCTTATTGTTCATTGTTTGCACATGGTAAGGAGGATATTTTTGTTGAACACATTTTTAAAAAGGCCCTGTGATAGACTGGTAACTTGTCCAGCAGAAGCTGGGTACACCCTGGTCAGGTCACCCGAGTCAGCTGGTCACCGGATCCAGACAAGTGGATGAAGACGAGACGATTACTTTCTTTAAGAAAATGAATGAAAAAAAAGAAAGGAAAAAAAAAACAGCAAATATGAAATCATAGCTCTGCCTCTACCCTAAAGTGAAACCATGAGCATTCTAATAGCAGATCAAGACTGTCATTTTGACTCTTAATCTACCACCTCATTATCATATCTGTTCTCTTCCTGAGGCATTTATTCTGAGACTCATCGAGGTGATAAATTTATGTGGTGCTGTATTACATAATACCCATGATGTGTGTTTTTTTATCGGAAGCTCTGTCTTGAGTCGATCAAATTCCTTTTGTAAAGTGAAAGAATAACCTGATCAGATTAAATAGGAGCCATCAAATTAGGATTTCCTCATTTTAATGTATCTTGTTGATAAAGGTTTTTGAAGGACTCCACATAAAACACTGCATGATCTGTAAGTATTTGAATGTTTTATGTTGTATTTATTCAAAACTACCAAACATTGTGCAGGTGCACAAGCGATCCCAGAGGAAACTGAGCAGCAGTACACAAATGTGTTTAATCAAAATTACTAACCCTCTCAAAGATGCCAAACAGAGCATCAGGGGACATTTGGGGTAAATGCGTATTAAGCTCAAGACGCTTGATGGAATGGGGGCTTAGCATTGCTTTGGATGAGACTATAGCTGTCAGAGGGATGGACTCTGTCTGTCTCTATTCAGCATTGCCCCTCCTGCTTTCTTGGTAGCAGCTGATCCTCATCCTGCCTGCTACACCTCCCTGCAGCTGAAACTCCCGCTGCTAATGAATTGCGTGTTAGGTTGGAGGACTGGTGCTACATTTGTCACAAACCCTCTAATCAGTGTTGGAACGATAGCGCTCGGTTGACTAATTTTTATTGAATACAAGCAACCACTTTGATTTTTATTGCGCCTTCACTTAGTTTGAATCCAAGTAATATACTCTGAAATCAGGAATCACAGGGAATTTTCACCCAATAATTATTTTTTCTTTCATCAGGATCACATGTACAGATATCTCACAATATGTCGCCCTTGTGTTGGTGATGTTAATTCTCTTTGGACAGGAAAAATGTTTCTCCCTGGTTCCTTGGGCCTCCCTCACTGTCCACATCTCACTGGGAGAATCACTGGTTTTAAATTTCTGCTTGAAATGTTTTGGTCATTTTTCCTTGATAAATAATGTACTTCAATCTAGTAAAGCTACAAGATTACTGATGGGAAAAACATATATACACTACCGTTCAAAAGTTTGGGATCAGTTGTGGAGTTTTTATTTGCTGCACACCACCATAGCCAGCATTATAGCTGGAAAATCCTGATTACTGTCAGCATCTCTGAAATTGTCTTGTGTTTGGCTGGGCACTGTTGCCATGACCACTGCAGCCTATACACAATTGTTTGTCTGCAATCATTCTGATCTGGGAAATTATGCAAAGAGGTTCCAATGTATGATTTATGCAGGAGATGATGCTCCAGCAGCTCGGTCTCAGGACACTCTGCCCGCTAGACTTTTCATCCTGTTGTACATGAGAAAATAATGAGAGAGAGAGAGAAAAAACTGTGTTAATTGGGTATACATATGCAACAGGAAGGATAATAGAACAGGATCTCCCTGTTTTTGTTATAATATTTTGCTTGAATCCAGTAGTTTACTGTTGTTTATAGTAATAAATGTCAGTAGAATCATGTTTAAACAGAGATGAGGTTTTACATTTATTCCCTTAAGAGAAAAAAAAGGGCTTCGGATAGTATTAAATAATCAGATGCAAAGCATCTGTGCTGTTTTGCTGTATTTTGCAAAGCATGAAATTATGTGACACTGTAAGGCGTCTTACATACTTTTCAGCTGCCTGGGCATTTTTTAATTTCCTTTAACACTGAAAAGCATAAGAAGAGAACAAACACTGAACTGTATCAGTACCTATGTTTGAAGTTTAAAATAATTGCATGTCGAGGCAATGCTAAGGGGAAGAAATACATAACGTAAACGTAAACAGTAAAGAGTCGTCTGGCTAATCCGCTCACAAGTCCAACAAAGAAACACATTCAGCACAAAGGCACGCACACACACAAATATTAGGGATTATTAAAGTTTGTGGTTTGGTACAAAACAATAAAAAATCTTGTTTCCCTTTAATATTGGACAAAATTAAGACTGAATACATATTGTTTACTTCTTTCATCTCAGTTCCATTGGCTCAAAGCTCAAAGGGACCGTCTGCTCAATGTTGGCAGTTTCTCATTAGTAACACAGCAAAGCAATCAGTCAGTGAAAATCGTCTGTCTCACTCCACTGCCCTCTTTCCTCTGCAGGTTATTGAGTGCATAACCCAGGGCCGGGTTCTAGAGAGGCCACGGATTTGTCCTAAAGAAGTCTATGACATCATGCTTGGCTGTTGGCAGCGGGAACCGCAGCAGCGACTGAACATTAAGGACATTCAGAAGGTCCTCTTCGCCATGGGAAAGGCCACTCCGGTCTACCTGGACATCCTGGGCTAGCAGCAACCCCGTTCCTCTCCAGGCAGACGGATCAAGACAGACAGAATAACCCACAAGAATCCAGGAATAACCAAACCAACCTGCTCCACTGTCGAAAAACACCTACAACAATATTTGGAAAGGACTTAAGTGCCTGCAACACTTTTGGATATAGTGGATTAAACATATTCAAAAAATGCACTTTTACATTTTGTTTACTTGTGTATGAGATGTACAGGTTTGAAGAAGAATACCTTTTTTCCCCTTGAAAAACTGCAAAAACAAAAAAAAACCTAAAACAAGAATGGAGATGAAATGGGAAGTAAAGTGGACTGACATCTTGAAAATGGCTTCCATTCGATTATATTATGGAGAGACCACGCCAACGTCAAAATTTGTCCTGGGTTTGGGCTTATGAATATATATATATAGAAATATTATATATATTTTATTTTTATTTCTTTTCCTGACAGTGTTGAAGGGCCTGCCATGAGTGTTGCTGAGGGCTCGGCCCTGTCTGATGACATCAGCCCACTAACGTTTGGCAGAGACTTAATGATGGTAGCCTTACTTGCACTGTAATTGACTGGCGCTGAGGTTTCACTGGGAACTCTTCTGTGGATTTACACTGGATGGTCGAAAAGAGCGAGCACTCTGTAGAGGACCTACTCAATCAGACAACTGACAAATATATTTTAACTTAAAAAACAATGTACATATTGTAAAATTATATGTGTCAAAATTATGTTATGTTAACTTATTTTTTTCTGGTGTTATTTTAGTTCCTTATCTGACTGTGATATGGGTGGCTAAAGTATAAAGCTTTGCTATTTGTTGTCATCCTAAACTTGAGGAGATTTCTGGAATGACTTGCGCCAGTGCTGGGACGTTGTCTAATATTGTGAAAGTGAATGACAGTGAATCTGGTATACAAAGTCTGCTGACGCTGAATGAAAGAGATGCTAAAGAATGGGTGACAACTCGGAGCCATCGACACAAGCCAGAGTGGTGAAACTGGATTCACTTTCCAGTTTCTTTGCTTTTTATGGCAGTATTAATGAATTTCTAAGTAATATCTAACACCACACTTTAAAACATATACTCACTCTATGAGAAAGTGATCTGTCATTTTCAGGCTTTTTGAAACTGCTTTTCCACTCTCAAGAAAACATTTTTGTAACTAAAAGCATAAATAATTTGATAGTTGCAGGCGTGTGATTGCACACAGCCTAAGAAAATTTCTAATTCAAATAAATAGTCAGACATTTTGAGGAATACACTTACTGTGATGGTGTTTTGCTGCATCGCTTGGAATTGAGATTGAAAACTTTTTTAAATAGCTGGCCTGCTTTTGTCCAGATCCTCTAGAATTCACAAATTAACATGTTTAAACATCATTACAAATCATACTGAGATTTAAACATTCAAAATTCCCGCCATGGAACAAAGCCTTACTTGACTGCAAGTGGTGAGTTTCACAAGTTTGGCCAGATTTTATTTTACACATATTTTTCACATGTATATGCTGCATGTATTAAAGCAATGCAGGACGGAGCTGCAGGTTGCATGTTGTTTTCGCATTTGCAAGGTGCATCTCTTTCCTCATTGCATGTACAT
The DNA here is from genome assembly GCF_040956055.1 of Brachionichthys hirsutus. Lineage (NCBI taxonomy): Eukaryota > Metazoa > Chordata > Actinopteri > Lophiiformes > Brachionichthyidae > Brachionichthys > Brachionichthys hirsutus. The sequence goes on along the minus strand of NW_027180317.1, from coordinate 355,727 downwards.
TCATGGGAGAATTAGTCGTATGACACTCGGAAGAGTGCATGCCTCCACCAAGGTCATACACATGCACAATCTAGTTTTGTGGTAATCTGTAATTCTTAAATTATTTTTTCCAGTAGAGCCCCTAAAAGCTACGGACTGGCTTTTAATGACAATAATGTGTCCTCAGCCAAGAGAAATAAAACCTGCCATGGTGGTTTCTTCCCGTGCACTTCGTTTATAACATCAAAAGCATATTATAATTCTTTTTTTTAACAAATGTACATGACACGCAGTCACTGTTTTCTTCCTTGCACTCTTGGCCTTTGCATGTTTAACAAAGTAGAGATTTTACATCTGTCTCTTGCTTTGACGAAAGCCTCCCCTGTCACATTAAGAGGAGATAATGAGGCAGGTGGACACTTGTGTTAATTTATGGACAGTATATCAAAAGTAGTAATGATCATTCCAGTGGATCCACTAATTGTGTGGTATTGTGTGTTCTATATTTTTTGATGATTGCAGAATATTTCATCAGATTGAAAACACAATGGAGATTATGTTCCAAAATTTGACAGGAAACACTTTCCCCCCCTGCCCAAAAGCAGCAAAAACTAAATAAAAAAATAAAGCCAAACAATATTACTTTCAGAGAATGAAGTGATCAGTTTATAAATTGAAATCATTTTGACAGAGGAACCTGAACATTTCTCCCAGACCGAATGATAAACCTCAGGCAACAATATAATTTTGTGTAGTGTAAGGATACAGAGTCTTTGGATTGGGACTCTCGGGATCTCCACTTTCCTGTCTCAATGAGAATATTTGCAGTATGGAAGTGGTATCTCCATCTTGGGACTGTGCAAATAATTAATGAGCATTCCCTTATTTCAAATATTTTACATTACAGGCAGATTGAAAATCAACAAAAGCGTTGCGTTCATGTGGTGAAGATAAACGCTTGAAAGAGATGATGACACAGACCGTGAGCATTTGCAGGGTATTGTAATCCTTTCATGGTGAGTTGAATATTGTTTAAAAAAATATTTTTTTTATTTTCTTGGATGAACTAACTGAAGAACTTTTGAAGCAAAGTAGACATATTACCATGTACACATGTTGCAGAATATAAAAATGTGGTATAACAACTACAGTATATACAATACTGGTAGTCCATGATAGATCTTTGTATTAATGTGACTCTTAAGAAAATGTCTTCAATCAATCAGATCTTCTTTTCCATTTTGTCCTGTCTTATAAAGATGTGTAAATTTGACAAAATCTTGTTGTCATCTAAATCTCTCTACTCCTGAAATGATTACAAGCACGTTTTGTCTCTCAGGTCAGAGATTGGGTCTCATCACAAGCTACAGATTTACTGTCTTTCTACTTCAGTCGCACCGCTTTTCATAATACTCAAAAATGTATCTCACTATTTGAGTATAACAAAAAAACTGATTTGTTTGTCTGTGGCACAACAATATATGTCTGCACATCTTTGTGTTTTCTTTCATTGTTTATTGTAGTTGGTCAAGTAAAACATAGCCATAATACTAAAATCAGCACATGATGAATATGGCCTGTACAGCTTCAGCCTTCAAATTATCTGGGCTGTTATGTCTGCATAACAGGAACTCATGCAATGACTTTTCATAAGCCAGGCTGAGCAAAATGTGAACAGATTTAGGATATATATTTCCCGAAAGAATAGCAGATGAGATGAAGTACACGGTCATAAAAGTACTCTCATGTTGAAAGATAATTATTTTAATAAGTATTTTACATGAATTAGTTCACTCTGTAATATGCTGAACTTTAATACTAATTAATGAGAAGGTAGTAAAGAATGGGGCACTTTAAAATATATATTTTAAAGTGCAATAGGATCATTAAAGACAGAGGTAAATATCTTGCACAAATGGGTTGGGGCAATGTTTGTACATATATTCAGTGCATGAAACAGGTGGGTATTCCCCAGTGCCAGTATTTTTAGTTTCTGTGTACATGAGAACTCTTACTAATTTGAAAGTACCCTGCCCTGAACGCACAAACAAGTGCATAAATCAATCTGCAAGCCAGTCACTTTCACAAGAACAGAATATATTTCAAGAGGCCAAAAAATAATATGAATTCAGGAATCTTCAGCAACAATTACACATTTCTTTCTAAATAAACGCTGTTAGTGACTACTTTCAGTGCAAATGTCCATGAAGCTGCAGCACCAGCATCCAGGGGCAATTCTAGAATCAGACCTTTCAGCATACAGAGACTTGGAAAAGTCTTTTTACCATATGATAATTTAGTTTACTACAGGAATGCGTCTAATGAATTCTTGCCCCTAAGGACATAAGTGTATAGTTTGTAATTACAACGGATCAGAAGGATCAATTTAAATTATCAATATTAATTCATGTTAGTTTGTAAAATGGGAGTGAATGTGGCAAAGAATCAATCATATAATGGCCAGGATTGTCCAGACACAGTTTGAGGCTCTAAACAACATGATGACTGTGCATCATACCATCAAGCAGTGACAGATGCTGCCAAATGGAGTAACCCGTCCAATGTGTGCATTGAGACAAGGAGCAAACTGTTAACCATCTGAGGCCATCAACAAACATTTAGTGGCAGGGACAATAGAAATAATGCACGAGTCACATTTTCTGAATGCATTTCCTGGTCTATGTGTCATAACGGCAGCAAATGAGCCTTTGCCTTTTCTTAAAAAATCAAATAAAAAATCAAATCAATATTTTGCAAAGTCATATTTTCGCTAAAGGTCTGATGTAGAATAACCAACAGCAAGATGTGTGGAATGATTTATGGCGCATAACCGACTGCAGCAGCCTGCACCGGTTTAGGTGTGTGAATTCCGCCGGGAGACACACCCCGAAAACAGAATACCTCGGAGAGAAGGTTGAAAGGTCGAAACACCAAATTAGAGTAGGAAGTTGGAAAAGTAAAAATGCTGAAGCAGAGAAGAGAGGAATGAAGAGTGCATGGTTGTTTTGATGAAAATGAGATTGAAACTTTCTGTCCACCGTTCTACTCAAGGGAAGAGACATTGATTGTTCTGACCATGTTTCACAGCTCTAAGACTACCCACCAGGACAGAGCAGCCATCAGAGAACAAGTTATAATGATCAACATTCCCCTCAAGGTGATTCCTGTTTTCATGTCTGGATACAAACATTTATGAATCAAGTGAAATAATAATCAGAAATGAGTCATAATCAAGGGCTGGAAGCCCAGTAAGATTACTTTTTTGAAGTAATTTTCAAACTCAATCTACTGCAACATATAATAAATGCCATGCTCCTATCTTTAATGGCTTTCGGGAAAACCTAGTCAGTTTGCCAGTTGTGAATACAGTTCTTTGGCAGCCATTTTCAAACTCATTCTGCTGCCGTGCATATTAAAGCGCTTCATAAAATTTAACTTGCCTATCTCTAAAGTAAAACTTATTCATTCTGAAGTAAGACACACACTTACCCAGACACAGGCAGATGGAAAGAACCCATTCCTATACTCCTTACCCACATGGCAAACAATAAAAAGCATACTTGTTTGTGTTATTGTTTGCATGCTGCAAGACACTTTACCCAGATAAGCATGTGCTGTGAGAATTTGGTTCATACTGAAATGCGATTTGAATATGTGGCAGCAGAATTTGAACCAGAACACTCTTTCATTCTATTACTCAAATGTATATTTATCATTTGCAAAACAGCAACCGAGTAATTTCATATTGAATAACATCATCTTGACACAACATGCACATAATTAAGATCAAATAAATATTAGCATATTCCTGGTGTGTTGATCTTCAATTTAATCCAGAGATGATGCATCACTGAAAAGTAACTTCACAGACTGACATTGCACGTAAAGAAACGGTGAAGGTGGTGATGGTTTATCATTGCTGTGTGCATCATCGGCATTTACCCACATATTAGCTCTAAATGGTCCCATTAAGAAGGGAAGAAGGAGACACAGGCAGCGCCAAGACATTTGAGGTCACTAAGTAGTGTGTCATGTTGCTGATACCTTAAGTGTTTATTGATCTACATCTGTATTGTTTGTGAGTGTGTGTGTGTGTGTGTGTGTGTGTGTGTGTGTGTGTGTCAATAGTTGTGGGTTGGTCTGTAGTGTCTCATGTGTCCATCCTTGCGGTCTATCTACAGTTTTGCAGCATCATCTTGAGAAATGCACACAGAGAGGATAAAATGTGATTTCACATATTCAAACTATATGTCTTTTAGAATTACACAATTGCCAGAAAGTGTAACTGTAGCCACACTGGAACAGTACATATAGTATATCCATGGTAATGCCTGTTTAAAATGTTCAGTACAAGACTAGCTAATCTCAAGGAAGATAATTGCGCCAAAACTCCAAATCATACAAGAGAAAAAACAAACAAAGAAACAAAGCATAATGTATTCATGTATTCGCGGTTTAATCAATCAGTCAACAGCATCGTTGTTTTTCATTCACGATCCTCCACCTCTTCGCCTAGTTTCTGGATAAGTTGGTCCTACAGGTACTTTCATAAATAAAACCCATAAATATCGAAATTATGAGAACTGCAGTTCCAAAGTTTCACACATGGTTTTGCCAAAGATAAAAGACACAGCAAAACGATGATTGTTTCTATGTCACCTTTAAAATTTAATAAAAAATAAATAAATAGAAAAGCACTCAGAGAGCGGATACCTCCGCTAAGAAGCTCATTCCCCTCATCTCTCCATCTATATGGTGATGTGGATCATCATCAAAAGGTTTTAAATTGTTCTTGGTATCTTTATACACCAACCATGAAGTGAATTGGAGTTTGTTTATTTTTAATCCGCAAATGGGGTTTTAATAAAAAAAAATATTTTTTCCTAACATCATTCTGGATCCGATCCAGATGAAATTTGGTGGTGAGATAGAGGCGCCCACCCTACACGACTGTCAAATTCCATTAACATCGGTCAATAATCAACCGAGATATTGAGGAATAGATTTTGAAGCTCCATTGACTGCAATGTTACCGAAATTTCCTGGTAACATTCCCAACATTTCCTGAAAAATTAATCATTCAACATTCTGAGTTATGTTGCTAACAGGCAGTCAGACAGAAAAACCAACACTGGCGATTACATAACCACCGAGGCATATCTGTAAACTCCAGCAATGTGCCATTTTTGTGAAAAAGGTGCAAACAAAAAGAAAAGCTACACTGAGGCTAATCCAAGACCTCATTGTTTTCTTACCTGCAAATGTGCATGCACCGACCTTGAATACCAAAGTGTTTACTGTTGTTGAAACATAAATGGTTCCTTCCATGATAAGTTGGAAAATCATAATCTTCTGTTCTGCTTCAAAGCACTCTGCAGAGCTCTTTCACTGTAAAAAGTGTTTTTGTTGAGTACCTGAACCCAGGGCTGTCTTTCCACCTCCTCGGGAGAATGCCTTTGACTAATCTGCAAGGCTTTCTTATCAACTTTGATTGAATAGAGCCTTCAGTCCCCTTAGGACCAGCTAACCTTTATCTTTCTGATTTTCTATTTCTGCTTCTCTTTCCTTTCTCTCTACAATGTGTTTGTAGCAAAAGGAGACCTGTTAACTGTTTACACTATCCAATATGCATATTGTTTCCCTGTGGGCATACGATTGAAACATGAAAGCCTCTGAACAAAATGGAAAAATTCCACCCCATTAACCATGCAGCCAATCAGTGCTCAGTGACCCAGATAACAAGTGCTATATTGATGATGACAGCAATAAAGATGTATTTTTAACACATGCCTTCCCTCTAATTAGGCTGATCTGCAGAGAAAATTAATGCATTTTGACAAATTGTGAAGGAAGTGGTGTGCTAGAATGATTTGACATGAGCATGGTGGTGGTGTGGCAGGGGCAGGGGTGGGGGGGGTGCACTTAAGATAGCCATGACAGCCATCGCAAGCATGCAGTTATTGCGGTTATTGTGTCCGAGCAAATGTGACTTTCTATCAGTGGGAAACCTGAGCATGAGAGGATGCACACAACCATCCTATTCTGGTAGCAGTGGACAGAAATGTAGCTCCTGGTCAACAGCCCTCAGTCACCACCTGTAATTGTTGTAACATTTGAAAAGCTCATTTCACACATATGTTGATAAATCATTGCAGAATTGAAGTGAGACTACTTTAGCCAATTGAGTACTCCTCCAGTGATATCCAAAATATTTTTAAATATTGGTTGTTTTTTTAATGTGCAGTCTTCCCTGATCTTTTGTTGTCACTCCTGTTTCATCAGTGGAAAGTATTTTGAACATGCTAGTGAGCAGGAAATGTAGTGATTAAACATGTTGAGATTTTTCAGATTCAGAGAAATAAGGTCAAAAAGTGTGTAGGAACACATTTTTTCTAGACATATGTTGATGTTGTGATATGGGTAAAGGTTAAGAGAAATCTATTCTGATGACACATGGGTTGCTTAATAGTCTGATTTTTCATTAAATATTTTTGTTTGCATTGCTTTGTAAAAGTAATTGCTAGAAATAGTAACATAAATGTGATTTTTCATTCATTGCATTGCCTTAAAGCAATAACGTACAACTATCTAACAATTCTATATTTGATGTATTATATTATATGTTGTACAGTAATTGTGACAGCTGATTTGAGTTCTGAAACAACGAAGGCAGAGGCAGACGCAGGGTGGAAGCTTTAGAGTGCTCACTGTAGAAAGTTAAACAGAAAGCACAGGGGTACATGTAAAGAGGAAAGAGATGGGTAGAAACAATCCAGCACACAAAGGAGAAACTCTGGTGGCTGATACTGGCAGCCATGCAAACCCAAAGAGAACCGAATCGTCTGGCACAGAGCAGGCTATGTAAAGGTGATTGATTGAGATTGTAACCAGGTGTGCTTTGTCTGCCGAATCTCAGGAGGAGGGATGAAAACCAGCCACGCCTCCTGCCACACCCTGCAGGGAGAGTAAACTAGAACGGGGAGAAGAAAAGAGAGAGAGAGAGAAACCAACACAAAGCAAGACCACAAAAGTAATGTTGGTTCCTTTGGGATATCACAGCTATTTAAATGTTAGTAACTGTGCGAAAGAAGTTTTAAGTCAACATTTTCTGTGATTTGATTGGGCTGTAGTGACTGCTGGAGTCAACGGGACCATGCGACCCTTCTGTTTCACAATAAATAGATAAATGTGCTTGCTCCTTGAGTAATGTACTGTTATATCTTTACTGGATCTTTTCCTTTAGGAATTGGTTCAATGTCGATAATCCGAATAATGTTCAAGAAATGAAGCCCATTTTTATGGCATTCATTCAGGAAGCATCCATCCATCCATCCATCATTTTCTTATAGATGAGATGATCTTCATTTTCTGCATTGCAGGTCACGGGTCTGCTGAAGCCTATCCCAGCTTGCTATGGGCGAAAGGCAGGGTACACCTCGGACTTGTGGCCAGCTCATCACTGGGCCAGACAGAGACAGATAATCACACACACACACTCACCAAAGTTTAGTGTTTTTGGAGGTAGGAAGGAACATTACCATCGTGCAGCAAAATTAATATAATTAAGACAAATCTAAAATATCAGCCCAAAACTGGAAAACTCCTATTTTATATTATTTTAATGTTTCTTGATTTTACTTAACAAGGTATAAACATGGGATGATTGATCAGTTATGTAACATGTGTTAGCTACTCCAAATAGATCATTTGTGAAATATAACAGTGTACATTGTTAAATGCACAGTTTTTTAATGTTTTAAATAAATGTACAACTTATTTAAAACAATAAGTTGTCCTGTCATAATTTTCTATATATATTTTCAGTGAGAAATTAAAGAATAAACCACAGGTAATGTTCCTGTTTTCCAAATATAATTAATTCAGTATGTTAAAAATAAATTTATTTTCACATGCTTTTGAGAATATAAATGAGGATGAAAGTGCAGCTAGACTAAATAAGAAGAAATCAAGCATGCAAGAAGTTCAGCAGCAAAAGTGCCCGGAGGAACAGTTATGCATGGTAGCACTGAAATTCCAACCTACACTTCCTGGAGGGTGGAATCAGTTGCCACATTAAGTGTTCACAGTGGAGGAGAACACGGGGACGCCACCCCACAGCAATCTGCTGCACACTCAGCAGGTGTTGACATCTAGATTAACCTTGGACTGCTGTGAGTCCAATTCCTCTGGAAGGCAAGGTCCTATTGAAATGCACATAGACAGTTTGTATCCAATCCCTGGCTTTACTGCTCCCAGGTACTGCCCCTCATTTGTTGGCATGTCAGTCACAGGGTCACCAGAGGACTGCTGCAGGGGTGCTGGAAACTTGGAGGGGGCTTGGGACTTTTCACCAACAATGACTAAGCCTCTTCTAATTTATTCTACTTTGACTGATCTTGTAGGAGGCTGACAAGTCCCTAAATGGAGAAGCTTGTTAAGGCAATGTAAGTATGCAGTATCTACAATGTATCTAATACATGTTAGGGTAAGGATCCTTTTTTGAATGTTTCAGAATCTCACGTTAGACAACCTCACCATGTGGTTCTCTTGCTTTGTACATTTTTTGCTTATGCCTCTGTATTGACTGATCTGCCAAAGAACTCAAAGAAACACGATGAGTGCAACTTCTCAGTCACAAGGGGGCTACACCCTAACTGTAATTGTATGCCCAATTTTCTTTAAATGTCAAAAAATGTCATAAAATTAAAAGCATGTTGTATTTAATAAGCCTTGAATGCGTAAGACAAGAAGCTTGTCGGGTCATTTTTTTCATAGAGTTATACACAATCACACTGCAAGTTTAAGGTCACCCAGGAAGCCCTGTGCCATTTAAAAAGGGTGGTTTGTTCATACCGTGGTGCATAATCTGACAAAAAATAAAATAAAATCTCAAGCTACTTCTTCTGCACAGTAACTGTATGTTAGGCACTGTCTCCCTGTCCATACTACACATTCAGTTTACAGTTAAGGTCACCAAATTTCAAGTTGGCATATTCACTTCTTGGCAGGTGGAGGCGGAGGTGCAGGAGTTGTCCATTTATCAGACGGTTGGTGCACATGTCAACGTGCCCTTGGGCAAGATACTGAGCCCAGTGGCTGTTCTATGGGAGCGTGAGTGATTATGTGAAGTGTAACCCAATATAATGAGCAGGACTGATATTCAGATTCTGATCATTTTCATTCAAATGCTGCCTCTACATCAACATTTCATCAGTGTTTTTGTGCAAATTTGAAAATCTGTTGAAATTTAAAACTAAGCGAATGTCATGAAAAGCTCATGCAAAAGGCTCTGAACTGTGGTGAATGTAGGGAAACCTTGACGCTGCTCATAAAACAGCGAGTCGTCCTGGTCAGTGGGATGTTTCCTCCACTATAGGAGCTTTTCTGTGCCTGCAGTTCCACTCGAGTGATGATGGTAAAGAGGAGAGGGTAACTCAGGTTAGAAAATTGAGAGGCATTCAAAACAGACCGAGGACTAAATGATCAAACAGTAAAGACAAATGTTTAAAGATGAGGGTAAAAGACAGCACACTCCAACACCAAATAATTTAGACTGCCGAAAAGAAAGATTAAGACCAAGAGCAGCTGCACTCAAGCTGATGCTTCATGAGTGACATCCTGCAGTTCATTTATGTTGTTCATATTGTGCACAAATAAAACATGCATGGTGACTGGCAACTCAACCTGCCCTAAGCTGACAGATGATTTTAAATTTTATGAAAAATGTTCTATTCTCTTTATTTAGGCCCTCTAATACATGGACCTGCAGCAGACCAGGAAGTTTGGAGTCTAATGACATGGACCTTGACAGTCGGTGCAACTTTACTGGTGCGTGGAAGTATAGGCCTACAACCGATAAAGGTATCTTGATCTGGCATTAAAGCTGTATGATGGCGTGATTAAGCCCCAATTACCTCAAGAGCTGTGAATAACGATGATGTCTGATGACTATACTTCTCTTTCTTCATCTTCTCTGGAGCAGAGTACCACTGCCAGTCTGCCTTCGTAAAAATATTTTCAAGATTTATCATCCATTAATTGTTGAGTTTCTTATAAATCATTTCAAAGTCATTTAAGATATGCTGTCGTGTGTGTGTGTCTATTAGTGCATTTTGTTTTGTCTGTGCATTTGTATTTTATACACTACAAACTGCATGTTGTACAGATTTTTTTGAGGACTCTTAGATGAGATTGTGACATATTGTGAATCCTTCAACAGCAAAACAACAGGAGTGAATCAAAGTCAGCTGCCCTCCTCTCCCTCTTAATCTTTCATGCTCTCTCGCTCTCTCTCTCTCACACACATATAATATATATATATATATATATATATATATGAAGTTATTTCATCCTCAAGTGAATATCCATCTTTCTTCAATGGCCAAAGTTAGCCAAATAAGAAAACAAGAAAAACAGCCCGATGAGAACTTACGTGGCACAAAATAGTATTTTTTTTTCATTTTTAGATTGAATTATGTATCAAGGCACAGTCAACACTCACTGGCCAATATGATATTAGACCCCATTAGCATTGTCGAAGTCGAGCTATTTCCGCAGATCTTTATGTTCAAACACAGGAACCACATTGAGTAAGAGGGTGGAATTCCACTGTGGGCCTCAAGTGTTCTTTCTCCCTGTCTGTATGATCTGTGTCCTGGTCTGCCCTCCTTGGTCAACTTAAGACAAGAATTCAAAGCCTTTAGATTTCCTTTTATCAGCAACAGCAACAGATCATGTTTATTTCTCTGAAATGTGTAATGCTCCAGCTGTCACCTGGATGAGCTGATTTGTATTCATCACCGCTGCACATATTAAGTATAAAACCTTGAGTGTTCACTTCATATTACAATTCCAAGCATTGTAAAAAAAAGAATAGTTGATTTTTTGATTTTTTTTTTATTCCTCTGTGTCTGTCTGTCTGTCTCTGACATTTTGTCAGTGTGCAAATCTGCAGTCCTCTGCAACTCTTTCTCCGGCAACCACTTGATATGCCAAAGTGCGAGTCGTGTCATGAATAAACATGCTGAGGGACGCCCGCTGGTTCCAGATGAGATAGACAGTTTACATGTGTTTGAACAGAAGAGTCTGCAGATTGAGGAGTGACAGGGTCATAAAACCCAAATGAAATGCCAAGCTGCAGTCACAAAGACTTGTTTGCTATTTGATTGTCAAACAGGTGGCAAGGTGGCACATTGGGTAGAGCTGTTGCCTCACACCAAGAAGGTTCCGGGTTTGATTCCTTTCTGTGTGGATTTTGTATGCTCTCCCCATGTCTGTGTGGGTTCTCTCCGGGTTCTCTGGTTTTATTCCACCTCCTGAAACATGCAGCTTAGGTGAAATGGGTCTACATCAAATTGTCGGTAGGTGTGAGTGTGCCTGATTGTTTGACTTATGTGCGGTCCTGCGATGAGCTGGTGTCTCATCTGGGGTGTACCCAAACTCCCGGAAACATGAAGACAGAGCTAGGCTCCAGCAGAGCACGGGAAAAAAGAATGAATGAATGAATGTCTAGCAATGGTTAACATGTCTCACAGACAACATAGTTGTGAGAAATTGTTTTTGACACCTAAAGGCAACATTTAGCCAACACAGTAGGAAGTATCTACAGAGTTTTCAGGATCTAAACTGCATATATCCTTGGCCTCTATTGATCCGGGTTCTACCACACCAGGCAGGACCCCAGGAGCAGGCTGTGTAACGAAGCCCCTGAGACAGTGCAGCAAATCAAACCAGGGTGTAAGATGCAGGCAGGCAAGACATGCATGGAACTACATAACCAGGTAGCGGGTATAGTGTACAGGAACATCTGTACCCCAAAGTCAAGATCAAGGACACCTCCAAAGGTAGTCGAGAACAATCGAGCCAAGATCCTGTGGGACTTCCAGATCCAGACGGATAAACTAGTGATGACCAACCAGCCTGACATAGTGGTGGTGAATAAACATAGAAAGCAGCGGGAGTGATAGATGTAGCAATCCCAAGCGATGGCAACATCGGGAAGAAAGAACACGAAAAGCTTGAGCAATATCAAGGGCTGAAGGAAGAGCTGGAGAAAATGTGGGGAGTGAAGGCAACAGGGGTGCAAGTAGTGATCGAGGCACTAGGGGCAGTAATCCCCCAAGCTGGGTGAATGGCTCCATCAGATTCTAGGAACAACGTCCGACATCTCCGTGCAGAAGAGCGCAGTCCTAGGGCCAGCTAAGATCCTGTACAGAACCCTCAAGCTCATCGTCATCGGTTGTTAAATGAGCAGGAAAGAGTGCTGAATGACAGCTCCTTAATGCTGTAATGGCTGACAAAGCTGGAAGGAGACGTTATCAGTATGGGTGAAATGGTCTCTCCTGGTTGATTTTCGAGTCATACAGTCTGCTGGTCTGACTGGAAAGCAGACTGTGTCATGGGCAAATCAGAAGAGGCCTATAAGGAATTGACCAGTAATAGATCTGCCCGGAAAACAAGTTACCAATGACCTGCTGTGTGTATGGGGGAACGCGGGTTGTTTTCACATACAATGACATGTATGTACAGATGCGTAGATGTGCATATTCAATCAAAGGTTTGATGTCTAAAAGAGAAACAAAATGCTGAAACCTGTGGCTGAAATGCTTTGGATTTATGCTGTTTGCCTCAATTTAATTCAGATGTGGACATTCATACACATGGAAATCTGCTCCCACAGGAAGTGACATTCAGTAATTTAGAGTAGAATGCAAACAGTATTCTAATCAGTAGGGAGTCAGCTATCTAAAAATCTGAAAATGTTTTTCTTACAAAAGTGAGTTGCTGTTCCCTTTCCTCCCCCTGATTGGCTGGGTTGGTAAATGCCAATGAAATTATTCTAATGAAAATGTGTTACAACATTTTGGGCATTGACATTCTTATGCAGCTTTAGGTATGTGACATTGCATCAAAAGTTTGTCCCTGCATTCAGTGAGATCGGACGCATACATAGGATTATGACATTTGCACTCTTAGAGACAAACACACACACACACACACAAAATAAATGCAGAAGACCAACTCAGTCCTAGCTGAGATGAGATATCATTCTGTGGTATTCAATGTTCAAATTATTTTTTGTTTCTACAATATCCACACATATTTTCTGAAAAGACAACATGAATTGTACCTGAAGTCTCTTTTGTGATTAAAACGCCAGTTTCATTTGCAAAACAAGTCACACTACGTCCCTGACCTCTGCACCAGTATTTCCTGCCTTGCTGCATTTAAAAGGGACGGGACTGGACATAAATTCTTAGGTAGAATATAATTCAGTCTGAATATAATTGGGGTGTTTTTCATTCTTGTCTCAGTGACACCTGTGAAATATGCAGGACTGACAGACAGTACAATATGAAAAAAGAAAGCGACATGATTTTAACCACAACAGGAAGGGAGTACAGGCAAGTCCAATCCATAATTATACAACACAGTGAATGCGAAACAGTTTCCTTACTGTTTAGGGCAGGGGTCGGGAACCTTTTTGGCTGGGAGAGCCATTAACACCAAATATTTTTCAATGTAATTCCGTGAGAGCCATAAAATATGTTTAAAACTAAATACAAGTAAATGTGTGCATTTTATGTTACACATTTAAAGTACAATAAGTCTCTGAATTCTTTTTAATAACATTGTTATGCTGTTTCTAACCAATGCTGGCTATTTATTACCATTAATGTAACTTCTGGTGCTGCGTGGTTTTGCTGATGGCTTCGTGACTACAAAGTGAAAAGTACGATTCTCCTCGTCTTTATTTCTTTCAGCCATCTTCTCAAAAGGGTTTCTAAAATTAGCGGGCCGACAACGCGATTAAAACGAGGGAAGTTTACTTCCTGATCTCACAACAGGCCGTTGGACGGACCCTTTTGCACGTGCTCACATTGACCGCTATTTTCGACAGCAAAATACAGAAACCCCACTTGAACAGTGTCTCTGCCTCACCTGCGTTGCCTAGGCGATAGATAGATAGACACAACGACATGTATGTTTGCCACTTTCCCACTGATTACTGGTTTGACACTGTTTTTGAACACAGATCGACCCGCTATCAATAGCCGTTTGTCCCTTTCCCAGTGAGCAGAACGCCATATAAGCCGGACTTCCTCTGATCGCTGCCTCGTAGCGAACCGGCTTTCTTTTTCATTATATTGATTCAGTATGAACTTAATGAGGCCAAATTTAATGAATTTTTTAGCTATGGAATGAAGTTATTTGGGACCTGTGACATAATTTTTATTTTTACATTGTTCCCTTAACTTAATATGAAATAACTGAAGAAACACACGTTGGGGTGAAGTACGTATTAATTTGATTTAGTCACTTGATTACGTAATTTATTTGCATTCTCTTAACATAATGAAAAAAAATAGCGTTAGATAGAAACTGTACATTAAATAGTACAGTCAATAAAAATATTCAAAGTTGTGCTTTACAAATTTTGCACGTGGCAACTTGTAAAGAGATGAGAAATAAGAGTTTTTTCAATTTGTGGAAACAACTCTAAGACCTCCTTTTATAAAAATATGATTTGCATGAATCTGTGCAAAAGGCTTCTTAAAATGTTTTGTTTGTTCCATGAAAATTTACTTTCAAGAGTCCACCTGGACTCCTTTGAAACCTTCCGTCGAAAGTCTACTGCTGATTTCAAATTATACTGAAGCTTCTTGAGGAACCCTCAATTAGCTCTTGAGTTTCAGTCCAGTGCCTGCCATACCCCCCAGAGAACAGCAGTTTAAAGTCTAAGGAATATAACCGCTTTGCACACATCTTAACTCGTGTCTCCAAAGAAACTACTGGGATAACGTATTTGGAATATGCATTTTACGCATAGCTTTACATGTATTGGTTGTAGTTTGAGGGTTTCATAGGAAGTGACTTGGGTTCCATTTCTAGTTGATGCAAACTTGATGAATTCTTGGTCTTCAACAAAGTTTGGTCCAACGCAGACATTTCTCACAGTTGGTTTAGGAAAGGGAATAAGGCGTATACCCCCTCCCAGTCGTTCAGAATAGCGGTGGTTTCTGTTACACAAGCCGTGACGACAACGTTTCACCACATTCACCAATCAAAGCGGCAGCATGTTTGTTTGTCTGAGGCAGTGTTTTAATACAAAAATGAGACAATTGACCTACTAAGTCATGTGGGCGTGTTTTACAGAAAGGCCAATTGTGGTCATGTGACCATGCCTTTGATGTGATGTGGTCATGTGACCATGGCTTTGATGTGATGGTGGTCATGTGACCATGGATTTGATGTGATGTCTTTGATCTATTGAGTCTCTGAAGTGTTCAAAGCCAGGCCAGTACATATATTAGAGGTGAAGTAAGAACAAGCAACAGTTTACTGTTTCAGAAGACTAACAGTGGAAAGCAACAGAGTGTCAAGAGCATGACTTGTGTCCAGTGTGTCCAGTGTGTCCGGTCACCATCAATGACTGACATGTCCCCTGTGGACCAGGACACCATTCTGGAGTCATTTAAGACACCTGTAACTCCTTTTGAACAGGATACAGAAGAGGATCCTACCCTGAGCAGCACCTTCTCTGCAGCCATCCAGGCCATCAAAAACATTCTGGACGAAATGGCAAGCCACGTCTGTGAGGCCAGCACGGAGGAATTGCCAGCAGAGGAGATGAGGCGCATAAAATCAATCCCCTCCTTCAACACAGAGGTGATAGCTAAACAGATTGTAGCTATCATAGCGGAGGGGCAAGACCTGGAACCAGAAGGCAAAAATGCCATTTGGGAGAATGTGATGTCAAATCTCAAGACCGTTTTTGTTCATATATTCATGAAGGAGTCAATCCTTAAAATTGTGAACAAAATGAAGAAAGAGTTTGCATCTACGTCATTGCCCCAAATGCATAGTCCACTGTCTTCATTACTTGAAGGGGTGGAATATGTGGCAGAGGGCATAATCCATAAAGGAAAAGACGTGACCGGGGGCGCCAAAGAGGTCTGCTTCTACACTAAAGTAGCAGAAGAATTGAGTGATCCTAACTCAAACGTCGTGAAGCAGCTGGCTAGTCTGGTGTACCACCGTCTGCCTCATGATGGAACAAGGCCGGACATCAGGCAGGAAATCACCGGTGAAGTGGGCATATTCACCAGGATGATGGGGAACGCTCTCAATGTGCAGGTTCAGCAAGGACAAAAGGAAAAGGACCTTGTGAGCCTTGCAGTACAAGACATAAAGAGAGTAGTGGTTGTCCCCCCAGCTCTACCAGAGGCCTCCACCATTATGAAAGGGGAGACTTTGGCACCTGAAAAAGTGAAAGATTTTACCAGCGATGAGCAGGTAGTCTGCAATGAAGCCGACAAGGCAGGTGATGAACAACCTACAGCGCCTCAGGAAGTCTGCAATGAAGCCGACAAGGCAGGTGATGAACAACCTACAGCGCCTCAGGAAGTGTGCAATGAAGCCGACAAGGACGCAGGTGATGAACAACCTACAGCGTCTCAGGAAGTCTGCAATGAAGCCGACAAGGACGCAGGTGATGAACAACCTACAGCGTCTCAGGAAGTCTGCAATGAAGCCGACAAGGACGCAGGTGATGAACAACCTACAGCGTCTCAGGATTTGATATACCTGTGTCGGAGGCTTGCGTTAGCGATTGTTGGACAGATTTTCCTGGGCGACTTCTCACAGGTAGAAAATCTGTCGGACATCATAAAAGTGCTAACAAATACCCTTGTCATAAAAATCCAAGGGTCGAAAACTACCTTGAAGCTGAAAGGTTGCCGAGTCCAAAAGATTGCCAAAGCTGTCCAGAAGGTGTTGCTCAAACAGATGGGCAACGGGACAGTACAAGAACAACTATTGGACAACAGGACATCCATTTATGAAATGGTTGCTGAGATTGTGACGAGACGTCTGGAGAAGAAGCCCAACATATTTGTTCGGATCTTCAGATCTCTATGCGTGTGTCACAGATCAAAGAGTGATCAGTCAGAGTGACGGTCATCAAGGGCGTCCCCGGTAGCTTAGTTTTAAGTTCCCAAAACGGAGCTACCCGAGCCGAACCTCATAGCAGAGGTTTGGCTATGACACAAGGCGTCATAGCCGAACCTCGGATTCAGGTTTCCGTCCTGGTCGTGGAACTGTGGACCAGCTCTACACCCTCGGCAGGGTCTTTGAGGGTGCATGGGAGTTTGCCCAACCAGTCCACTTTTTTTGTGGATTTGGAGAAAGCATTCGACCGTGTCCATCGGGAGTCCTGTGGGGGGAGTGCTCCGGGAGTATGGGGTGTAAAAGAGTGCACCTTTTACACCCCATAATGCACCCCAGAGTGCACCCTCCAGGTCGGGGAGGAGATCCTACCCCAAGTGGAGGAGTTCAAGTACCTTGGGATCTTGTTCACGAGTGAGGGAAGGATGGAGCGGGAGATCGACAGACATGGATTGGTGCAGCGTCTGCAATGATGCGGACTCTGCACAGATCTGTCATGGGAAGAAAGAGCTGAGCCGAAAGGCAAAGCTCTCGATTTACCGGTCGATCTTCGTTCTCCTACCCTCACCTATGGTCACGAGCTTTGGGCAGTGACCGAAAGAACAAGATCGCGGGTACCAGCGGCTGAAATGAGCTTCCTCCGTAGGGTGGCTGGGCTCTCCCTTAGAGATAGGGTGAGAAGCTCAGTCATCCGGGAGGAGCTCGGAGTAGAGCCGCTGCTCCTCCGCGTTGAGAGGAGCCAGATGAGGTGGCTCCAGGCAACCTATTCAGGTTGCCTCCCGGACGCCTCCCTGGTGAGGTGTTCAGGGAACGTCCCACCGGTAGAAGACCACGGGGGAAGACCCAGGACACGCTGGAGAGACTATGTCTCTCGCCTGGCCTGGGAACCATCTTTTGCCGACCTGCCATTCTCTCTCTCTCTTTCTGTCTCGCTCTCTCTCTCTCTCAACCCAGCCGGTCAGACAGATGGCCGTCCACCATGAGCCTAGGTTCTGTCCAAGGTTTCTGCCTGTTAAAGGGAAGTTTTTCCTTGCCTCCATTGCCAGAGTGCTTGCTCTTGTGGGTCAAGTTGGGTTCTGTGTTTGGGTGGTGTGCACTCATAGTTCATTCTAGTTTCATGTATGTTATTTAATTGTTGCATTTTTTTCCAATAAATATAGTTAAGTGAACCATAAAGCAATGTTTGTTACTGACCCACCCTTGATGATATAGGTAGCATCACTGATTCAATGTTATAAAATATTTCTAACGAATTTTCCAACAATTCCTGCAAGCTGATCGATGTAACAAAAATCATCTGAAATCCATTGATCATATGAAGCCTCATAATCAATCATGTATTTAAATGCATTGCCTACTTTGTATTGCCACTACTAAATAACAATAATAATAATTGAGATTTCTTTTTCTTTTTTCACATTAGTCTGTGCCGCTGCAATCCTTAATCACAGAGCTCTGATGATGCAAATGATGATTGCTGGCCTGCTTTCATAAATCATTCATGCCACATACATTTCTAGTCAGACGGGTAACATTTTACAGAAGCACTTGACGTTTATTTATGCGGCCCACTCCAATATACTGATCAATGAATGGATCCATCAATTTAATACATGACCCGTTTCACTAAGAGACTACATTCCACATAGATAAAGATCTATTAGCTGATATATATCAATAATTAATAGATATTTAGTGTTTTCATGGGACATTTTGCCTTTGACATCTCGATGAGAAGCCTCATATTATTTGCAAAGTGAATGTTCTTATACAGGCCATGGAGCATTGTTCGTGTTGTGAGACTGTTCTAAAATACCTGAGATGCAGCAGCCACTAGCATGACAGGGATCCCATTTACTGAGTGCGGAACATGAATACAGAGAGGTGTAAGTTCTGTTATAATTGGGTGGCTTTGATCCATGAACCCTGCAGGGAAGCTGCTTGTGATCCATTCCTGTGGAAAGCTCCTCTGTGGGCCTCACTACCAATTCAGTCGCCGAGTGGTTCTCATCGTTTTCCTGAACCAGAGCACTAACACTTGGCAGTTCAGTCTGATGTAAGGATTTCACTGATATTTGAACTATGTTTTGAACTAGAGTACCACTGCTGATTTTTTACCAGTATGTTTCCTTAGACTATTAGATAGAAAGTTCTTGCATTAAACTAGAACATTTCATTTCCCATTATGTTTCTTCTTGCAGCTGTTTTCATTTATATTTTTCCCACATCTTCACTGTTTGGTCTTGGGAGTGACTAAGAAACTGTTTGCTAATTACTAAAAAACTTTATAAATACCAATACAGTTTTTTCATTCCACTGCTGTTACTGACAAAATTAACACTGGGTGTCTGATCAAAATAAGCAGCGTGCCTGTCAGTTCCACAGAACCTTTCTGCTGGCTCGACAACAGGGTCACCGGAAATCTATCATCTTTCAGATATTGAATTGTAATACGAACAAAAAGATGTGAATGTGACATATCGTAGAACATAAGATAGAATAACTAAAATGTGTATGTACAAATAAATGTGCAACAAGAAGATCGGCTATGGGCAGCTGTCATGAACATAGAACACGAACAACATGCTCATGAATGTTTCGTTTTGACAGAATGGTTTATTAAAGCTGTTGAGTGTTTAAAAATCCTTGCGTTAACCCCTGTGAAACACAAGTCACATGACCTGAAGGGTACGCCACCCAGAAACGATAAGCAGCCCGTGACCATGGTTTGGCTTCATTATAGATTTATGCTAAATAAAATGTTTAATTTTAATTAGCTGAAACTTAATATGTTTGCCTATTATGGTCTTCCAAACATAAATGTAACTGTTGTGAAATAGTTATCAATATAAAAATAAATAAATAATGAAAACAAAAAAATAGTAGCCGCAAAGTAAGGTCTTAAACTTTTAAAGTCACCGACTAACAAATAACTGAAGTCAAAATTAATTCTAGTTGTGCTGCTTCTCCGGAGTAAATTATAAAGCATATTAGGATGCAAACAAACTGTCACATATCTGCTCTGATTCTGACCATAGCATCTACCCGTTGGTGGATATCCTATTTAGTGCAAGTCCAGTGGAAGACGTAACTTCTTGCTGTGTGCACTTGTTTGTTCTTTGGACTTAGTCCTGCAAACGAAACTTTGCAGGATTAAGTCCAAAGAACAAACAAGTGCCATTCACAGGCAAATTGTTTATTTTTTGACCTTTGTACATTCAGTCCGTCCTTTGTTGAATTTGTGAGTCGAGCTTTGTCCTCAGAGGGAAGGCAAGGAGGACGTTATGAAAGATTCATAGAGGCACATTGGGTGTGAGGAGAGGAAGAGGGAGATCTGCACCAGCGAGAGTTAATTAGGATCTCCCGTATCCAGGCAATCACTCTGCGCTTGACATTTCATCTCACTTTTTCCTGAACAAATCTCCCTTCAACTTGATGACACAGGCAGGGAGAAGCAAAGAAAGTGCTTGACCTTGGTAAGGTGTTGTGATGCATTGGTAGTTTCAGCCCACATCAGCCTGCCTGCCCATGATAACGTTCAACATGAAACAGTGGAACAATTCCACAGCTCTCCAAGGAAGCTGTCTCTCACTGCCTCCGTCATTTCACCTGGAAGGAAGACCCCTTTCTTTTGTAGTCGCTGTGCAAATCCATCATTTTGTTAAAGAAGCATACCTTTGCATATTCCACGCAGGCCCATTTCAGAGAGCCCAGGGTCTTCCTGCTGTAAAACTGAAATGGTGCAACAGAAAAACGTATTCATATACAAATCAGCGGAGAGGGTAAAGAGTGCAGCAATACAATAAAAGAACAAAACAGGCCAGCAACACTATTTTCTATTATTGCGGCAGTATAAATAGGAAACATAATTATAGCTCGAGTAAATTGAAAATCTACAGTGTTCAATATGAAATAGACAGATCTGATTATTAATCCCGAAAAAGGGAAAATCTCGAGAGTTAGAGTGTTTGTGAGGAGGTAAAATGTGTTTATTGTCCCCATCTCCTCCTCGTCTGTCATTTGAAATTGGAGAAAGCAGACTGTATTATTGGACACTAGTCCCAGTCCCAACCAATCTGGCTCCATGATAGATATCTTTATGCACAGTCTATAGCTGGCAATCTCTTGCCAAGGGTTGTTCTGAAAGCGGACAAAGAGGATATACATAACCTGCTCACGAAGAAAGGGAAACTCATTCCTTTGAAATTACCCCAGCTCAAAGCAACAGCATGTCTCAGCCCTCAGAAGCGTTTTGGCTGGACTGACATTTCCTCACCTCTCACAGATTTCATCATGATTGGAACAAGAAAAAGGAGAGACGAGTGGATATGTTTGTGACAAAACACGACCTCATGGAGAAATGCTACTCAGTGCTGATCCTGCAACACTCAGACTTCACCGTCACAGCTGCAGATGCTTGTCAGACTGGATCACCAAATGCTAATATGCTCTCTGTGGTTCATTGAAAGAATATCTAAACTGTGCAGTAAATACTGAAATTAAATTTATATTAATACATTAAATATGTGTTTTGTCTAATTGCACCTATGTAGAATAATAAAGGTAAAATCCTTTGTTTTAGAGAATCAGACTTCAGGTTATTTTGATCACAACCTGATAATTGTAGGAGTATTACTGTGAGAAGATCACATGACTAAAGATCTGAAGGGTCATCCAATCCAAAAGGGTTGTCAGCAGCTCTTGGCCAAGGTTGACCACATTATGGATTCTCTAATTAAAAACCTTTGAATGGGTGAAGGTTGTCCGTGTTCTGATAGGTGACTGTGAGATGAATGTCTCATCAAGAAGCACACGGAGTCACACACTCCCAACCTGACCACCCGCTTGGGGCAACTGCTGCCAGCAGGAATAGTAGTGAGGGAAATGAGTGCCGCTGACCCTGCCATACTTAATTCATAAATCTGCTGCTATGAATGATTATGACTGTGTTTATCCACAGTTTTACAAAGACATTATTACATAAACAGTAATGATATTAACGAGGGTTTCTTTCATTAATACACTGTATTCTGCATTTGTACAATATATACAGCCAGATTTTTCTCGTTTAACATATATTTAAACGACAGCAGGAAAAAGGGTACCATTTGTTGACAGAGTTCACAATTTTAACCTTTGACATTACACATTACTGTTCTGTATACTCAAAGCTGGGCTGTGTTGACTGTGTTACATTTCAGTTAGTGCAATACGAATTTCTGTAACTCTGTCTTGGAAACGTGGATCAATATAGATCTTTACAATGTCTATCCATCAATCCACTTTCTTGTAGACGTCTGCAGCCGCTTTATCTGCCTTGTGGGTTACGGGTGTTGCTGGAGCTCACCCCAGCTGACCAAGGGCGAGAGGCTGAGTACATCCCGGTACTTCATAGGGAAAGTCTAACATTAGAGGAAAAATTAGATAGTGATAACTAAAGATCTGTTTTATGCAAACTGAAGGTACTGTAACTTTCATATTTAGCATACAGATAGGAGTGTTTCATATAAGTCTTGGTAAAACAATGTATGTGCCACATTGTGTCACTGTTCTCTTAAATACATTGGTCTTAATATTAAAGCTAAAACAGCAGCACCAATGTGGTTAAAGCTGATTTGTTCTGTGTTGCTTCATAGAGCAGGAAATGTTTTAAGCCAAAGCCTAACTTATTTTTTGTCCACATTCTGTACCCATTGAGCACTACCACATCACTCAGTACAAGGGTTTTAAAGTCACTGAAACCAGGTGTGCAGTACAGATCCTGTGGAAGCTCCCCTGAGACCTGTACTCAGCTGATTGAGCTTGTTGATTCAGGGTCACACACACATGTCTGTGGCTGGCAGGAATGCACAGAAATATGCTAAATGATGGGGAAAGTTTGTCAGTCAGAAGATCCTATTTGGCCAGAGTAATATAGACTTTAAATGTTTTAAAGTCATATCCGAGAGTCCATGGCTCATCCGTCAAGTTAAAAATAAATTGGTCTCTGCATGACTGAGATATTAATGTTGGTCAGCCTAACTGAGGGGTTTAGCGAGAAAGTGGAATTTGCTTCATCTCTACATCAAGAACAAAAGGGATATAAGTTCATAACACATTCCACTATTGCCAGGTACTGAGGCTTGTGGACGAAGGGGGAAGTTCCAGAAAAAGTTAATGAAAAAAAGAAAAGAAAATTGAACTACTGAGAAAGGATTTCTTCTGCTCAGATAAGATCATATTAGAATGAGTAGAAGAAGAAGATAAGGGGATATGACTCATTGTGTGGAGGGGAGCGAGGTTGATGTGAGTTTATACATCCAAGAAAAGATCTGATGTCTTCAACCTGGAGGTGACAAGTCGTTTAAGGTCAATTCAATTTCAGCAGTGACAAAAGAAGGAAAATAATATGATTTTGAAAACCCAAGTTCAATTTAAAGTAATGATCATTCCCCCATAACACAATTAAAATGAATGTTGTACTAAATCCTTCAATTAAAGATCCCCTTCTCTTTGATACCACTTTCTCACAATTTACTTCATCCCTATAATTAGCTGCTCTTTCATCACCACACAATGGATTCTTTTCAACCATGAAGCTCCGAATCTTGATAAGACATCAAACGCTTGTCCGGAGACATTTCAAACAATCTCAGTCTTGAATGGGACAAATTATTGTTATCAGCTTGGCTGCAATTAATAAGGATGCCATTTGTAACGAAATGGACTCAAAGAAAAAGAACTGAGACATTATAACTAGCTAATTGTTTGAGATAATGCTGGGCTAATGCATTAGTTTTTATGTATTTCCCTGCGGCGTTTGTCTATCATCAGCCATTTATGTAATGTTATGGCAGATTGCCCTCGAGCAAGACACTCCC
The DNA here is from genome assembly GCF_040956055.1 of Brachionichthys hirsutus. Taxonomy (NCBI): domain Eukaryota; kingdom Metazoa; phylum Chordata; class Actinopteri; order Lophiiformes; family Brachionichthyidae; genus Brachionichthys; species Brachionichthys hirsutus. The sequence continues at coordinate 331,941 of NW_027180317.1, read as the reverse complement.
CTTGTCTGCTCGCTGTAAGCTCACGTATTGGAGCTTACTTTCCCTCTGCTGATATAAATCACACTGAATTTCGGGGAAGTGTCTGATGTCTTAGCTGCTTGCTATATTTTGTCAGTCCCACTCTTCTTTCCCACATTCTCACTTTTTTAGTGTATCCACAGTCTTTTAAAGAAAGAACATATCACCCTTTTGATTTGTCTAAATATTATTTATATTGTGACCTCCGATCCATAACCTTAGAATGTATTATTAATAGCAACTGAGACCGGTTCTCCCTTAGATTGAATGGATATTAGCTTTGGATGCATATCTAGTCACAGTCTGGCTCTGGTAAGGGCTTCCCATACCTCACTGCTCCCTGTTTACCTGTATGGTGAAAAATGCCAAAGCAAAATCACATGCTACCATTCTATTCTAATGTCATTGGTCAAACCTTTAAGAATAAGTCCTCATTAAAATGGTTTCACACATCCTAAAGCAAAACCCCAGCTACTTCCTGAAATCATAATTCATTTTTTTATTTCCATTTGAAAGGTGACTGTAGAACCAAATGCAGAAGTTACAACACACATGTTGAAGCCCAGAGATCATGTATCTGTAGAACAGAGATTTTGATCTACTGAATCCTGTGGTGACATAATTCAGTGTGTCCGGTCCGCTATCAAACCCACCAATGTGCTGTCTGAACCAGTTATCACTTTTTAATCAAGTAAATTACTTTACAGTAATAAACAAGTTGGGTGTGAACAAACAACCAGCGGCAATTATTGATAAAAGCTACAACGCGTCTGTAATCTGCCCATACGTGTGGTTAGATTAACTAAATTATGACCATTTCACATTTTTGCTATGGCTTTAACTCTACTTCCTGGCGACTGTAATGCTGTATTTCTTGTAGCTTTCTTTTTGTGTTCATGTGGTTGATTGATATTCATTTACTGCTCTGGTGTGCATACAGGCTGCAGAAACAAATTTCCCCAGAGATTGAGAATGAATGAAATGACTTGGGTGATCCCATTCCTTTTCCTCAAGTACCAATATTTTTGGTTTGAATTCTTATTTCAGAGTAACAACAGATGGATTGATTGTTGGAGTTTGGTGCAAAATCCAGTTTTTCATCTGCATGGATTGAAATAACTTGTGTTGCTACTTTTGCTGCTGCACATGCACAGATCAAAATTCCAGTTTGTTGAAAACTTTCTTTTATAAAGAAATATCTGCAAAAGAACATTCCCATCAGAATCATTCGTCTTTTGCCTTTAGTGCTTATTTGCAAATGTTAGCAAGATTATTATAAATATGTACGTAGACGTAAGCAATGCATTGTGAAAACATCAGCATCAGGCTCAAGGAAAGACTGTGCCCAAATTAGGACCCTGTTTCATCGCCGTAGACCTTTGGTCTTGTTTCAGGCTATTTTTGTGTATTCATGCACACAGTGTGTGACTGTTGCCAGAAATCTTACACACACACCTTATATTGATTACCATATTGTGCAAAGGGTGGGTAGTTAATATTCTGCGCTTACAAAGCTGGAGGGAAGTATTAAATACACCATGCAGTGTATAGGGCCAGTGACTCATGGCAATCTGTAATTCCATTTAAATGTTGAAACTGTAACCCCTTGAACAATTTCCTTCCTCATTTAATCATTTTGAAATGATAAATGTTACATATAATTGTAAAATGTATGGTTTATGTCTGTGAATTAAAAAAAATAGTTTGCCAGAAATTATTGAAACTTACCAGAATATTCCATCATGTGGTCCCGATCAAAAAACCCAATCGTAACCATGTCGTTGTTTTTACGGTGTTACTATGGTAATGGCCGAAGTTCCCCATGTTAGTCTATGACGAACGACACGATATTATCCCTTTATATTTAAAAAGACATATTACCGTGGAAACGTCACAAATTTTGCCACATACAATCTGACCCGCATGCCGGTCGGAAAAGTAAATCGTAACCATGTTGTTATATTTACCGTGTTGCCGTAGCAATGGCATAGCATAGCATTCTCCATGTTAATCAAATGAGTGCCACACAAAAAATCTCCAATGTTCTGAAAATGACATATTAGCATGGAAACGTCCCAAATTTGCCACATACATTCTCACACACATGCCTGTTGAAAAGGCAATGACACCCAGGCTGCATTTTTTTATGCTGTTGCCATGGCGATGGACACCGCATGGGGAGGGGTCCGACGCCAACTTTGTCGGACAGCCCCGAAATTCGGTACAGACATGCGTCATGTCAGGGTAAAAAAAAAAATATTCTTATGGCCACGCCCCCAGACACACAGGAAGGCGGCCATATTGGATTGAAACTTAAAGAATCCTGATGGCAGATGGCCATATAATCCAAATAACGATTTGACTAAACTGTGAGCTACTAATGCAGCTCAAATCTAAACACTTGTGAAGCACTCAGGACAAAAGCGGCGTGCGTCAGCGGGTCAGCTCATCGGCCTGTCGGCCGGCGAGGGCCTACGATGCCGCTTGTGGCTTTAATTTGTTTTTGTTTTTAAGTGTTTTTACTTTTCTTTACATTGAAAAGTGTCCTTGACCAATGTATTATCATCACCATCATCAGCATCATCCAAAGTCCACACATTACACTGGGCAGTGAGTACCATAAGTGCCATAATTTTATTGTTATCTCTCCTACAGTTTCTCTGGATATGAATATCAAATTGTTGATGATAATTTAGCACTATGCCATGCCCTAATGATAATTGATGTTTATTATCATTGAATACAATGTGCTTAGTGTGCTTGAAATTAAATTGGGAGCCATGCATTTTCTTTCATGCTACAGGGCAAACACTACGAGTAATTAGATGTGCTCCTCAGATAAAAATGTAGAATTTCTTCCGTTGCAGATTAAGGTCCCCCTGGCTGATGGAGAGTCTTATTAAGAAAATATGGTCTGATTTGTTGTTTCATTTTGCTGCTATACAGTTCTAAGAATACAAGAAACAAAACACACACAAAAATAAAAACGCTGAGAGCAGCTTCAAGACAGAATGAGAGGTTGTCAGAGCTTTCTAAACAATCACACTTTCCTGTGTGTGACTGTCAGTTCAATCACTGGAACATTAGATTTCACATCCCTCACCTAATTTTCCATAAATTTAAATAAAACAAAAGTATTCAAAATTGAGGAACACCATTGCTGGATTGCTACAGAGAAGACTCTTTCAGTTTGTTTTTCCTGCTGGAACTGCCTTATAAAAATATCACATTAAATCTTTTCGTGGATGATGTTGCTGTGTATATACCCTCTGTTTTTATTTTACGGCATTTGTTAATGGTTATTGCTCTTTATCTGGCGAGTGCAAAAAAAAATAATTAAATTACATAAAGGAGATGCATTCATGCAGCTCATCGACTTGGTTTCAATCCACTAAATATACTTCATCAAACTCTCTATGCAGCAGATGCTTGAACTAACATAGAAGTTGTATTATTACTATCGGGGTGTGACTTCTTTTTTTCCTATTATAGTACCTCCATCAACTGAGATCATTAGGATTCCATCTTAAAAATGAATCTTGTCTGATGACATTGTGAAGTGCAAGACCTGATTTTGTGAGACTAGTCTCTTCTATTAGAGTCTTTCTACCTCACCCTGCAAAACATTAGCATGCTCCACTGCTGGCATCTCTCTTGTTGACCACATATGACCTCATCATTTCTCAAATCCCAGGTGAACCGGCGTCGCTGACAAACTCCATGGACTGTCAAGCTAAATATCTTATTGCTCCTGATAGATAAGCTTGCATGACAAGCAACAAACTCCAAACCAGAATAAAATACAGAAAGAGCATGTGTCTGATTGTGGAGGTCAGACTGCCTTACATCATCGACAGCGTAGCTCTTATTGCAGCAACAGAAATCCACGGCCTGGCCACTTTCTGTTTGCTTGAATGGATTGTTCATCATTGTATTCATGATGATGTTGACATGGACAGCCTGCAGTTTGCACTATTTGTTTGTTCATAGCCTTGCTGTAGATTGCCCTTCACATCTGTAATGTGTTTTTTTGGTGGGGTTTGGGAAAGGGCTATGAACTGGGTTACGGGCAAAACAAACAAACACAAAGATAATGCAAACATCCATCCACTCAAACACTAGATGAATAGAGTGCAAATGTAGCTTAACACATTCACATGCAGTCATGCATGTCTTTTATTTATTCGAGGGCTGCTGTGGCTCAAGACATGGAGGAGTCATCTATTGTGGTTCGACCCTCGACGCCAAAGTATTCTTGAGCAAGATGCAAAATAATCCGTTCTTTCATCTATTATGTTCTCCCAGTTCAAACAGCCAGCATAAAGATTCATGTGAATGGATGTCGTGCTGAAAATGTACTGTGCTCTCTCATTTTACCTCAGTTATCTCGGTCTGCAGTGAACACAACATTTGCTGCAGTGGAGTGGAGTTTGGGTAGAGCTCAGTGACTGGAGGGATAGTTAATTATCGTGGTGTTTGCTGTTGAACTGATTGCTCTCCACATCGCAGCGTACTGGATCTGGACAGGGCTGACCAGGAAGAGCCCAACAGAAACAGTCAAGACTCAAGGACTTTTGGAATGTGCCCTTTTTATCTTTCATTTGGGCTTTATACATTTTTTTCAAAATAAATACTGTAACAAGGTGTACCTCTGCAAATTTATTTTAACCATTTTGCATATGATGGCTGAAAGGATGTCTGAATTTATTTTTGAACAATTTAATTTAATTATTTTGTGGATATGTTGGTACATTGTCAAAAACATTCTGTTGAAAAGAGCCCTTGTATTTTTTGTCCTTGTTGTTTTAATGCTCTTCGTGTAGGCGTACTGTGAAAGCCCAAGACAGTGTAGTAGAGCCCTGCTCTGATTATAGGCACTACACTTTGAGCAGATTCCTATTTAGAAAACTCCAAAGCCTGACAAAGATCGCAGAGATCTAAATGTTGCACAAATAACCTCCTGGGAGCCCCCGCTGCATTGTGCACATACATATTTTATCTTCTCTTGTGTGGATGTGAGTCTACTTGCCTTTATTCCACACAGATGCTGAAACCCATACAATCTAAGTGGATGACTGAAATTCAAATATGTTGCGATCAAAGTAATTGCTGTGTTGATTGTTTTTATTAAAAAAGACAAGACATTTTTGACCAATTAAAGTAATTGATTAATCTGCTATTGCTTCAGGTACATTTAGCCTTTGTGTACTCCTTCAGAGATGAGCGATCAGCACTTTTGCTGTTGGATACTACTTATAATGTAAACAGAGCTAAGTTCATAAATACCAAACAGGGTCTATAAATAGATAATATAATTTAAACTTTGAAAACATGTCTGTAAATGTACTGACGGAAGTGTGAGGATGTATTGTTCTATTCTCTATGTGTAGGCAGAGGTTAATTTTTATTTACTAGGTTTTCCGTAATCCAAACTATATTTCTGTATTCTACAATTACACACACCTCCACTGGTGTGTGTTTGTCTTCATCCGACCTGACTATCTATAGCCACCTTTGTGCAGAAACACACCGGTTTGGGTCTGTCACTTAGAAATAACTGGTTGCATAAACAAGAGCATTAGTCATCACTGGTTGATAGCAGGACACACCAAAAATAGCTGCAGACGGAAGGGATATTAACGGCATTTGTTTTGCAGCAGTAAACAATGTGTGGCTCAATAAGCCCAGCCACCATCACAATCAGAATATTTTTATTGATTAACTGTTTTTTTATATTAAGATTTATTGATTTTACAGAGTAAGAACGAGATATTTAGTTTTCCGAGCGAGTTTTTGAGCTCAGCAAAAGTATGATGAAGCAGCCCTGCTTCACGCATGCCTAGTACAGTTCGTGGAGGCTTTTTTCTTATTTTTGCATAAACAGCATGCTTTTGCCAGAAGAACAACAAAAACATAACATTGTGGTTTTGTTTATTCTGCACACCATTGAGATTATGAATGCTCCATTCTTGATCTGCATCACCAGTGTGATCTTATTCTCTAATGTTGATTTTGAAAAGTTACACCAACTTCCACCTTGACACACACACCACATCAACGTTTTTTGCGTATATATGTTTAGTAGGGATTGTTTTGAAAACAACAGCCCAACAATTAAAAAATGCTAAGAAAACAACTTTTACATTTTCAGCAAAAAAAGAGAAACATTTATTAATATACTGCTATTATAGCCAAGTTTTCGATTTATAACTGATATCTGGGATATAATTTGACAAACAGCTGAAATTTGGACATCATGGATGTGACTGCTTTCTCTGCTTCTTCATAATGACGATGGTGGAAATGCAGCCTGGATACATCACTCGTTCTGGAGTCTGTGGCGCTCATCAGTTGTATTGTGGCAGGACGTTACAGCTCAGCATAAGAAGACTCATATTTGTAGAATGTGTCCCAAATATTCAGCCTCTGAACAAGGACACAGCTTAAACACAGGTTAATTTGAGCTGTGGTGTCAAGAGGAGAGAAAACTCAGACTCAACTTGAGAGAATGAATAACTAATAAAGCAAAGAAAATAAGATATGTTTGCTGTGCATTATATGTGAGTCCACAGTATACTAATGCATAGACTACATTTATGACTTAGAATATAGAATTTATGCAGGGGACTGTAAAATATTGTTTCAAGTGATGTGATGTCAGGTACAAAGACTGTAATGTTTTGTGTGTGATCTCCATTACTCTGTGAGTCATAAAGGATATTGGTGGCCAGAAAGGTCCACAGACGAAGTATCTAATTTTAAACCTAAAAGGTTTTCAATTTTTCATTGACATTGATGCACATATTACAGAAGCATAGGTTTTAAAGCTGAAGGTTTCATCTGTGTAATGAGTGAAGCAGAGCGCTCCCTGGAAATAGGAACAGAGGCACATGCTCTTGGTTTATTCAGCTTTCATAAGAAATTAATGAGGACTCAAAATTGTTTTTGTTTGTGTGTTTATTTGCTTGTTCAGCCTTACCTCATCAAAGTTGTTAGCCAGTGACTTCTGGAGGATTCTGATTTTAATTCACTTGTTAAAAGTAACATGAATTCACTTTGATACTTCCACAACAATCACACACTGTTAATTGTTGGTGAGCTCAGAGACCCAGCCTCGCATTGCAGACCCTCCTCACTCCCAGCAGTTTGATTGGTAATAACAGTGATGCTCCGGTGAGAAGAGAGACTCTGAATGAGGGACTAATTAAGAAATGAAGTCATGTGTGAACATGGCCATGCTCGTAGCATCCAGATTAATTCACCGCTACCTGGATGCCCCCCCCCCCCCCCCCCCCCCTGCCCGCAAGATGACGCATTGTAGCTAAAAGGATTGTGCTATTTACAGCACAAATAGACATAAAAGTAATACGTCCTTGAAGGATGCACCCACAATGTTTTATGGAGAACATAGATTATTTATTTTTTCAAACAGATATGCTATTTCGTCTTTGGGCAGGTACACACAACTTTAAATGGCAGCATTTTGTGCCTGTCTTTCTTTTCTTTTAAGAAGTGTTTAACTTGGTGAACTATTGGATGTGCTAATCAGATTATGCTGCATCATGATTCTGTAAATGATGAGTAGAAAGAGGCAGTTTCCTCTTGGTAGACATCGTGGGTGAGATTGCAGAAACTACTGTACAATCGATTCGGTTGCTCGCTTTCCAGCATGTCGTAAAGACACGTCGTAAAGTCCGGTCCTAAAGTCTCATAGGTCGCACGTCGACGGCCCCTTGTATAGTATTCTATTAGACTCATTAGATTCATATTAGACTGAATAGATCAGACTGTATCGGCAATGTTTAATGAACATGATGGAGCCACATATGTTTGGCACATACAATATGTTTGATCTACTATTACTAACCAATTTATTGCAGTTTAAATGTCAAGGGTTACTATACTATTACACTAAAAACACAAATGACATGTAGTCCTTAATATGCCATAATTCATCCCTTCTACTCAATAGATACCATATCTTAATATGGACACGTTAAATATTTTATTTGTTTAGTATGTTTAGTAGCAAAAGCCACCTCTACTTTAAGTACACAATGCACTCTGGGCGGATGAGGTGCATACCCGGAAATTGTAAACGTTCCTCTGCTGCTCATGAATGACCCCCCCCACCACATCACTAATGGTTCCTTGTCCGGTGACGCTCCCGTGATGGCTCATTCCCTTTATGCAGTCTCTACTACTTCTGCCAGCTGAGAAGTGGAACAACACAGACACCCCTTTATCCTTATTTAATATAGAATGGAGTGCAGTGAAGGTGCCACAGTCCCACCTTTAACAGGCTGTATAAAAGGGGCTTAAATTGAACTGTCCCACCCCTCTAATTATAGTGATGGAGGATGATTATGGATAATAAGTATGAGTATTGAAAAGAACAGGATTGATTGTGTGAAAAATACAAGACTAAAGCGGTTTCATTTAGAGGAGAAAAGGACATCCCATATTTAGTAAAGAAATGCCTATTCTAGGTTATGATGGAAGATGAGAGCTCTGCTGCCCGAGGAGAATTTTAAAGATCAAACATCTGCCAGACAGACACTTGACTATGAATGATGAGATTCATAATAACGGAGACTTAATATCGGTGAGCAGGTTCATTGTTTTGCTTAAGGACACTCAGACATATCGCAGCTGAAAGACTCCTGTGGGACATGAACTTTTGACCTTTTCAGGATTCTTCTTATGACAGATAACCACGTGCTGTGTTCATTCATAGATGTATGACCCTGAAAGTTCATTTTTGTAATTTAGTAGCTTTCTAAGGTGTTTCCATACATATTATTTTCTCCTAACCAGCAGTTATCTCACCTATAATTGTAGCCAAGATTGATAAACTAAATTACTGATAATACCGTAATGCATTTTATTTTTTTATTTATGGAGAATCAAGTGGACTTTTAGGCTGAGCTCAGTAATCACTCAAAGATGGAAGCACAAATGTATTATCTTTAAAAAATGACAACAAATTTAACATTAATTTGCACACACACATGCATTAATTTTCATTTCAAAATTTAGTTGGGGAAAATAGGCATCAGCCTTTCCTGCTGGAGATGTTGATGGGGTGAGAATGCCCTGAGAAACTTTCATCACTATATTCATAACAGCTGCATGCTCTTCTGCATAGTGGAGCGCAGGCCAATCTGATAAATAATGCAGTGATATATATGAGGCAGAGTCTTGGTTGTCTTCTTTCATTGGAGTGACTGGTCCTTTTCTTTTCTATCACAGAAGGAGCTCCATCCGCGGTGACAGACACAGCATTTTTCAGGGTGATTCATTTCTGGATTTTGGTATGGTGAGCTCTTCCCTTCTACTGTGTGATGTTAAGTAATGTAATGACTAAGAGACCTCACATAAATCTATCCTCTCGTCATGGTAAAATCTGATATTCATCGACTGGTAAAGCTATGCTAGGTGCTACTTTTTGTGGCTGTTGTAACTGTAAGATGTATTTATTTATGTCAACGGTTTCAGACATACTCTCCATACACTCCATTCTCAATGTATAAAGGGCTTTTTATGTTTCACTAAAATCAGACATTTATTTTTATTTTGTGATAACCACAACATCCTCAATACGTTTTATACTCCTAATGATGTCTCACAGCCCTGTAGACCTCATTGCAGAGCATGTTATTAGCTACTTTCCTGTTCCATCATCCCAAAAGACTGTCAACTTTCCCACTTCTTTTGGTTTGCCGATTTGATGTTCAGTTGTACATTAATATACATAATTATTCTTGTTAGTAGATAAAGTTTTTGCCATTTTTTTGGCATTCATCCATCCATACATACATTCAGATTATTCCATATCACACCAAATGCATTTAGTATTTTTTTTAAACTGCTCTGGTGCTTTTCCTACATCATTATGTCCGATGTAACAACCCACTTTCATCCCAAGGATTATTATTTCATCTATTTATCAGTGAGGCGCTGCAACATAATCGACTGGGCTTTTTCCATTGTATTTTCAGAGTTTTAGGAGGTGTTTGATCCATTGGTCTCCAGGTGTTCAGTATATCATTACAAAGCCAGTCAGCAATGAGTGCTCCAACAGACCTCAGCCGTATGGTTTAGCAGGGCTTCTCTCTGTTTGGCTGTTTCATGAGGCAGAAAATGTGTCCACAATGTAACTGTTTTATGATGCATTTCAAGTTTGGCAATGATATGAGAGTCATCGTATTGGGTGGTTGTAAAATCGATGTGCCAGGCCAGACTGGAGCCAGAGCTGATGTTTAGCTGCTCTCTTTGGCCCTTTGAGATCGATAGAATAAAAGATTGTTCATCTAGCAATGCTTTGGTTCACCTACTTAATGTGACTTTAAGTGCAATAAGGAGTCACACTTTCACTGCATGAGGAAATCAAACCCTGTCACCTTTCCTGACATATGGAAGCTGCTATAGATCTATTACTGAAGAGGTTCATACACACACAAAGGATCAATACTACTTGTTCACAGGAAGACACAGCATCATTTGTGTGACCTCTGCGATCAACTCTGAGTTTGATTGGCGAATTTTCATGCTGGTCAATTGTTAATTTGTTCATTCATGCCTTCAGACAGATTAATGGAGATATTGATGTATCTGCCGGTGATTCTTTGAGTTATTAAATGACTGCTTGAGATTTACACTCACACACATCTGTGCAGCATTGAAATTATCCTCCAAACTGCAGCGAGTACCGTGAGCATGTTTGGATTTGAAATCACGCACTGAACGATTGCTTGCACTGAATGCTTCGCTGAACAGAGTGGTCCGGTGAGGAGGCTGAGTCTAAAGCTAAGCTGCAATTGAATATCAACTGGAATGATGTTTCCACGCCAGACCTCTGAAGGACGATCTGACCTTGAGATGCTGCTGCTGATAGACAGGCAACACGAAGAGCTGCCTGGCTAATTAGATTAAAAACATGGATCCCAAGGGATGGAGATGTGACAAGCACATTGATTCACTACATCTCCTCAATTTCCATATTTCCTCCTCTCACCACATTTCTCATTTCATCCTTCTCACCGTGCTGTACATGTCAGCTTACCGTCATTCTTTTATTTATTTCTTTGTGACAGCTCATTTCGTAAACTTTAATAATATTGAAGAAATTATGTGAATTATGACATAACGGTAACCAGTGGAACTGACAGATTATTTTTTTGTTTTTTATAAAAATAATTCGATGAATAATGATGGATACATAGGCCATCCCTCATTGGGTGTCATTTCGACTTGTGCGAAGCACGAATGCATCTGGTAAATTGCCAATCTCATTGTCAGTAGAATAGTGATGCATCTTGACCCTTTCAAATGTCATTTCTGAATGTCTCCTCTATCTTTAAGGCCAAGATGTTGTTGAATGGATATTAATTATCAAATTATAATGCTGACATGGGCTTCTTGCCCTTACACTGCTACAGTAAAGATATGCTCAACATTCATTTCCTAGACCAGACTGGAGCCAGAGCTGATGTTTGGCTGCTGTCTTTCATTTCAGTGCACTGTCATAGCTTTTGCATTCGTTTTCAACAGCAGGTATTGATTCATGTTTATTTTAGCATTGTCAATCACATTTAAAAAAAATAAGGTTACAAACAATAACATACTGTGATTACTATGATTAATTATGATTGTAAAAGAATGATATTTATTTGTACTTGTTGTAAGTAAAACAAATTTACAACAAATATACATATAGGAAGGATTTTATTTTTTATCTATAGCATTACTTCTATCATTTATGATTTTTCTTCACATTTATAGTAAATAGCAGACTTCGCAGATAACCTAAAAAAAACTTGATTCTGTCGCAGTTCTAGCATCAAGATGTGCTTTTGCCCAGACATGATACTTCAGACGTCTTTATTGCAGTATATGCACTCAAGTGTAATATTTCAACTTCCTTCTGGAAGCCATTCAAAGTCAGCATGGGAGTCTCCTCAAGCAGTATAATTACTTGTGTTCACAGCTCGTGGCAGCAATGCTCACCGCTGAAGATCTGTGCTGAAATTACAAAAGGAACTTGGTATCAAACTGTTTGTTTGGTGTAAAACAAATATCAGTGTTTTAAGGTTTCTAGATTGCGCTAAGAGCATACATGTTATTATTTTACATTTAGCAGCTTCAATACTGGACCCAGAATGATACTTTCAGGTTTCATTATGGCCTCCATGATGAAGGAAAGTAAAAATAGCACAAATAATTAAATGTCACCGGTATTATCCATGTAGTAGTTGGCACAAGACACGCACATTCCATAACTAAATCCCACAAAGCCCAAACCATAAAGTTTAGCCTCCATTCAGAGTAGAGCACTGCAAAGGGCAGATGCATTAATTTGAGAGTTGAGGCAGAGATAAGAGCTAAAAAGAATTTAAATGCATAATGATCACATCCCCTCCCTGATACTGCTGTCTAATTAAGACATATCCTGTTAACAAGGCTTCAGGCCCAGCACTGTTTGGAGGGACAGATTAAAAGGACACATTGTAAATGCCTGACAGTTAATCACTATAATCCTATGCATCGATTTCAGACCAAAGAGAAATGTCAATGAGCAACTGAACAGGCATATGCTTGCTTTTGCGACTATACGAATGAGCTTGATGAATCTATTGAGGATCCTTTTATGTATTCCATTTATTCCAAGTATTTTGCTGAAGGAGTAACCATGTAGGCAGTCGCTTAAAGAATATAAGGAATATAATCCTGATTAGACAAGTGCATTCAGTGTGTGTGCTTATTGTATTGAGATGAATGCAATCATCTCATCTTAGAGCATGCAGCGTTCCTATGCATACAGAAGGGAGGGGAGTGGGAGATATTCATCTGTCTGATTAAGAACTTCAGTCAATGTCTTCTTTAATTATAACAAAGCCAACAGTTCCATTGCACGCCCTCCTCTCTGTCTGTCTTACTTGATTGTGATATTGGAACAAAGCTGGGGCTTCTTCTCATCTGTAGACCAGTGAGAAGGTTTACCCCCACGCTAGAACACAATCAGCATTCACACGAAGGCAAGGAATGGAGACGTCCAGCCGAAGCATGTGTCTATGGCAACCTGATGATAATTTGTTTTCCTTCTGATAATTGGACTCAGTTCTCTAGTGGAGGAACCGCTGCTCTACTTGAAATTGATTTACTTGGCATCAAGGCTGAAGTCGACCAGCAGCCAGTCGACTGGGAAACCAGTCAGTCAGTGTCAGTTCAACCATTCAGTAAGACAGCAAGTAGGGGAGCATTATCTGTCAGACCATGAAGGTATTTCGTTTTTAAAAAATTGCCAGCTGTTCAGAAAATAAACAAGGTAGTCAGTCAGTTGGACAGCGTTCCAGTCAGGTGGTCGGGCCGACTGCCCGACATCTGCATGCCGGCCAGTCCGTCAGACAGAGGGTGATTTATGAAAGTCAGGCAGGCATCTCCTTGTCTTTTGTGAAAGTGTCCATTCTGAAACCGGTACAGTCTAGACTGATGCTGTGTGGCTCCGTGAAGGCTCTGACTGATGAGATAAGTGTAACAAATGATGCAGTTCTAATCCAACGAGTTACTGCTTGTCATTAATGACTGACATTTGACAACAGCCATAATATCATCCAGTAGTGTGATGAAGACAATAGTGACAATTTACTTCATGTTTACAACCAGCAGGGGGCAATTATGAAATTTATGTTAAATCAAAACTGGGACAGTGGAGATTTGAGGAGTGAGTTTATGATTGGAAGATCAAAGGTTTGCTTGAGGAATACCGGATGGGATAATCTGACGTCAATTCCCAGCATCAAAATTTCCCAGGCGCAAAATCTTTCAAGTTCCAATTCCAATCTGATTCATGCATACACCTCTGTTTACAACCACTGGTCGTGTGTGTGTGTGACTGGTGTTACACAGTAAATATCTTATAATCTTTTGAGGAAGCAAAAAGAGAGATGGTGGTTTGTCTTATTTTAGGAATCTGCAAAAGCATTTAACCCTAAACCGGTCAAGCACAAGATTATTTAAGAGTGAAACTGCTGCAGGATGGCAAACGCTACATTTAATAGCATAAATGAAATAAATTTCTTCTACCGTCAGGACACCTGCTCTGATTTGCTAAAATATTGTCAAATATTATTTTTGAGAAATGTTACATCACTGCAGCTCTGTGGGCGAGTCAGACAGCAAATACAGGTGATTTTATAGTTTAGCTGACATTTCAATCCATTTGTTTTTCTCAAATACAAAATATACATAGATTATCAGTGATTATTTGATATTTTTAGGCCGTATCATTTCATTTTTTTCTCTATTAATTCCCAGGAGGGAAAGAGCATACACTCAGACCGCCAACGTAAATGATTGTTAATATAAACACAAAGCAGCCCAGTATCATAATCACACTGCATGTAAGTTGAAAATAGGTGTCGCCGTCAAATGTCTGCTTTTAGCTTTGGTTTTGAATGTAATCCAGTAATTTGTCTCTTGGTTGAGTGGAGAGACATATTCAGACCATAAACAGAAGTCCAGTTGCTTCTGATTCAACCTCAGAGGGATTACGTGACCTGAATGAAGGAGAATCCACACAAGCATATTCCTTCTATTATGTATAATCTACTTACCGGTAATTGGTTTTGATGAAATTTGTAGATTGGTTGGCAATGGACTAAGGAAGAACCTGATAAATGTTGGAATGGTTCTCACAAAAAGTATGTAAATTCATACATGTTTTGCAGTGAAATTTTTGATTAGCTTTTACTTTAATTATCAGGAATTTTTGGCCTCCTACTGAGTGCCATTAAAGCCGGTCCTTTAGCTAAGTAAAATCCATGGTTCTGTCAGATGCTGTTCTCAAACTAAAGCAGGCTGCTGTTCAATAATAAAGAGGTGGCACTGAGTTATGTGAAATATGTTTTTGAAATTTTGTTTGTGCATCTGGTTTGGCAGTGTGAATTGGCTCTCATATCAGGCCCATTGATGCGAGGACTGCAAAGCCCTCACTCCACAAATAACATTCCAACTAATTTGGAATGAACCAAGTGACTAGAAATGCTATCAATCATCAATTAATTAAGACGTAGCAAGCTATGTTTATCACTTTCATTAGCAATCATTTTTATGGAACATCATTGTATGGTATGTTTCTCTCTGCAAATGTAACAGATCCCATTACATTTAGAGAGCGATCCGGATACCGGCCTCGGCAGTCTGCATATTAAAACTAAATAAATTGTAAATTGTTCCACATAAATTAATGTAAGGCAGCTTCAGTTCAGTTTTCTTAACACCATGGTTAAACAGAATCAAGATACTGATTTAGCAGATATGATCCAATGATAAACCAATATACGACTACATTCTTTAGAAAGTTGAGAAATAGTCAAAACATATCACTGGTCAAAAGTTAATTTACTGGCAATCCAACAAATCCTCATTTGCGCAACCTGTTCCAAGGCGGGGACTGGTGTGCCTTTATTCCGCCCCATTGCTCTGTATAATGAAGGCTTAATGGGGGGGCTTGTGCTGTTCCGCCTCTGTGATGGCAGTGGAGGTAGTAGCAATGTTGAATCCGACATATTTATAAAGGCGGATAGGAAGGATGGGTCTATGATGTTTTGATCAGTATTATGTGCACACAAATGGAAAACGTCAAGCAGGTCCCAGTCTCCACACCTGGGAGACAGCACAATGTCATATAGGTCCTTTCCCTCCAAGCAGATAATGACAGCAACTGTCAATCCATAGAGTGAAGGTAAGGGATTATGATTGGTCAGCTGAAAGTGCTGAATTATTAACATCAGATATGTAACGAAGAAGGACTTTGGTCGATTGGTGGCTGTTGTTTAAGCATTTCAGTCACAAACGTGGGGGGGGGGCAGGCCAATTAACTGACTGATGGTGACATCTGGTGTTGCTTTCGTCATCATTTCAACTGGTAATAATATGGGTCAGACATAGTGATGGAATTACTTGGATGATTTAGTTGCTACAGAGCAGAGCATTTCTTCACTGGTTCTGTCACTACTCAGTCTTTGATGAGTGCTATGTTATGTCATGTTACATTAACTTATGCATTATGCAGATACGCAAACTATGTTGAGCCATTTGAATCAGATATGTTGAAGGAAGGATGTTTGTCTTGTAGTTACATTATGTAGGATGCACAATTGTAAATTACAATAATTGTATGCCCACAATAATTCTGTTACACTTCTGACCATGCTCTTTTTTTATTAGAATGCATGATTTCATTATCAGAAGTGTAGATTAGTTCAGAATAAAGGTTAAAAAAATAGTATAGTAATAGATAGTAATAATAAAACAAGCTTGTCAATGTAGAGGAAATATCAGATCGCTTTGGCGTAGGAGGGAGAGTGGCTATCCATAGGATGGTGGGTGGTCTGATCCTGCACCCTGCGGATCCCACATGGTGAAGGGTCCTTGTAAGATACAGCACTCCAATTTGCTGCCAATGGCTGTTCCACTGATGTTTGAATGCTGATGTGAATGGATATTGCTCCTGATGAGCATAATCAGCCCGGCATGGTAGCCTCTGCCACCTCTGGATGAATGTGTGCATGAATGGGTTAGTGCTGGCTTGTGTTTTGCAGCACTCATAGTGGTCAGTCACTCTAGAAGGGAGTTTAATAAGTACAGTCCATTTGCCACCGTGGTGCAAAGTTAATACAGTATGATATGATTTTCCATCATCAACACAGAAGCTCTCTCAGAAACAAGGGGTACATATAATGTGTTATAGAATCCAACCCTAAACCTTTACGAATTTGACACGTGTGATTCTTTGGATATATTGGAATGCTGCACTAACGTGTCATTTCAGATTTACAGTATATGCAGCCATCATTTTCCCTTCTAACACTTTTACTGTATTTGACCCTTTGTTGAATCTGGATTGATTTTGTTGCTTTATTTGTTCTTATTAAATGTGGATTTAAATGTGACTAGCAAAAATACATCAGTTATTGGTGATGATATTGCAGAAAAGGGACTGTGTATAAAACATTGAGGGCTAGAATTCAATACTTACTCACCTCTGTATATCCATTTAGTGAGCAGAGTATTCATTATAATCTCAGAAAAAGACCATTTATCTTTGGATGGCTGCAGTGGATCCTGTTTAATGGATGCAAGCTTGCTTACCTTGAAGTCATGAAGCAACTCATCTGTAAAGGCACTGACGTGTCAATTCTGCCTGCAGCAAAGTGTCCATATTCAATAGGTGCAGACATACAGCAGAGGCATTTTCATGTGTCAGTAATGACAGCTTTGATGAGCATATATGGCAGTTGCAGACATAATGCCATTTCCAGTTCTTTTTTTGTTTTTGTTCTTTTTTAGTAATATCTATATTTCAAGTACGGCTTACAGTTCATAAAAAATAAATATCAAAGTATTTAAAACATTTCATAAGATAAGTAAAAAATAGAGTCAATGAAAAGTTAGTTCATTTATGCAATTAATAGTTAGATTCTTTTTTGCATGAATTAGGTGGCTTTTATAAAGACCTCCAGCTCATCTTCCACTTGATGATGCGCCACAGATTATCTATAGGCCAGGGTAACACCACGGTCGGCAAACCAGTTCCCAGTAGCTTTGGGGGATGGAAGGTGGGCTGGAGCCTATCCCAGCTGACATTGGGTGTGAAGCAGGGTATTGCACCACCACATGAAAGACCTATAACCACTGACACTCACATTCATGCCTTTTAACAATTTCAACTTACAAATTCACGTACGGGACATTGCATGATTTTGGTGGTGGGGGAAGCTGTAGAACCATCCAAAAAAGTGCTTTCACATTGGAAACAAGCTGAATCCTAATTTAGTAGGTATGAATGCACCATAAGATTCAGCTTTGACACATTATTCATTGTTTGGTTCAAACACAGATTGATTGATATGATTCTTTCAGGTACATAATGTGAAATCAATCTTCTATATGTTGATTGTATGAACATGTAATATGCAAAATGTAAAATGTGTATGCAGAGAAACAAAATCTGTACAGCAATTAAAATCTGAAAACATTTTCAAATAGTAGTTTTGAGTCAGACTCAGTTCACTTGGTATTGTGACACAAAATAACAGCAATTTGAACAACGATTGGAAACCACCACAGCTGTAGAGTGCAAAAGATGAAAATGCAGGAGGAAAGGAAAATCGTCTCTTTCAATCTCTGTTTGTGGCAAACTGAACATTTCCCAACACTTCCAGGTGCAGTTTGAGCAGATGACTCTTATCCGTATGCGCTGGGAGGGGAGGAGTTCATCTACAACCTCAGGGACGGTAGTTTGCACAGGTCTGGTTTCATCTCAGCTCATTTTAATTGACTATATGAGCAAGGGTAAAAAATGGATTTCATACTGCTGTGATTGTATACATTTATGGCTTAGTAAACATGGATGGAGTCTACGAAAGCAGGTGCAGTTAATCCAGCCCAAATACATCTTGAGACTTTTTGTGTTAAGCTCATGTTCTTATCCAAGGAGAATTCCAGAGAGTGTACACTAAAATAATGCTCCATTTCTTACAACCAAGAAGGAAGGAGCCCTTAGAGAGGGGTGTAAGGAGCTTTTAAGAACGTTACAAGTCATATAATGAAATTAAATTGTTTTATATCCAGTGTGAAGCTGAGTAACTTGAGTTTCCCTGAAGGACAAACAGTGTTATTAGGTACAGAGCATTCTGAGTGAGTAATAATGGATTACATAACTTTTATTTAAATTGGATTGTTTGTGTGCAGATTTTTATAGTGAGGCAAATTACTAATTCAATTTCTTGGAATTTTCCATCATCCCATTAGCGAGAAAGTCTTTGTTCATCCTCTTACATTTGGCAGTCCCTATTTTAAGCCCTACATGGCATG
This sequence comes from Brachionichthys hirsutus, assembly GCF_040956055.1. Taxonomy (NCBI): domain Eukaryota; kingdom Metazoa; phylum Chordata; class Actinopteri; order Lophiiformes; family Brachionichthyidae; genus Brachionichthys; species Brachionichthys hirsutus. The sequence continues at coordinate 313,044 of NW_027180317.1, read as the reverse complement.
TATCCTTCATTTAAAATTAGGTTTTGATGAATATTGTATGAAAAGGAACCGTGCAAAGAGACTGACCTTCACAGTTACTCTGCTGCAGTGTTTGAAGTATTGTCAAGTCGTGTCTGCATATAAAGGCACTCAGACTAACAGCAGTAGAGAGAAAAGGACTGCAAAATATTACCTAGCATTATCTTGATTTGAAAAGGCTGGCCGTGAGGATCAACAGGCACGAGCTCAATCACCCGGATGGTGGTATTTGAAATGTCACCATAAATGCCCTTTCTCCTTGTTCTGTATTGGTGAGCTGTCTAAACTTGAACATTACGGCTCCGTAGCTGTGATGAAGGTTAATCTGTCCGTGTCTGATATCACAGTGTAATGTCTGTTTTTGGATTAAAATAACAAACCAGAATAAACCCAAGTCACACACACACACACACACACACTACACAGTGAGACGATAATGGTGACTATCTCGTATCTTGATGTTTGATCACTATCCTTTCTTGAGAAAAGTCACCTGTTCAATAAAGGTTTTTCATAAAAACAACTTTCTTTTATGTATTTAATTTAATATGATGTTTAGTTTTTCCCTTTAACAAACTGATGGTCTACCGCACTGCCAGCCGCCTGAAGAGTTTTGAGTAAATAACTACTGACTTTTTAATCAAAGACGCTGCGACTTATCCACCTGAATACTCATGCCTGAAACATCTGCGTAACCAGCTGTTCCTTCGCTAATCCAATCCATCCTTAATGCTCTCTGAGAACATCTGGCAGTGCCCCGGCTCTTTGATTCATCTCACCTGGCAGAACCTTGCTGTTTGGCCTTTACCTTGCTTGGTAAGCATTTTAAAAACACGATCTGAAAAATGTCAACATTCCACACCAGAGTCTGTTGACCCTGACCCTGCATGTCTAAATCAAATTTGTGTACACAATTACCTTTCAAAAGAGCATATGAGCCATATTTGGAATGTCTTAAAGAATAGCTTTTTACTTATTGGCAACCTTTGTCAATGAAGTATGAGTAATATATTTACAGTTACAATTCCAGTATGTCCTTGCCACTGTTATAATTTCTAAACTGGTGATGATACAGAACCTAATAATAACATGTTGTGTGTTCCAATAAAGTATCTGTGTGTTATTCAAATCGGTTTCAAGGCCATTATCTGATGATATTAAGCCGTAAACTAAACCAATAATTATAGACAAATATCAAATAGAGTGAGATTTTTGTCTGAAAGGTCTGCAGAGAACGCTACACAATGTTTACCCGCGTCCTGTTCGAAACCTGGGCTGCTGATTGTCTGTTGAGGTGGCTGGCCAAACTGCATCTTTATGAGGTACTGTGCCAACTTTCTGCAATTTCACCCTCAAGCTGTCAAGCCCAAGAATAACCTGGCACTGTTGTGGGTGGGTGAAACATTTGTCTTGGTAAATTTAGATGCAGTGACATGGAGATCAGCGATATACATGCTGCATGCTGTCTCTCAGAGTAGCCGCTCAGTATTTAAAGATACTTGTCCCAAAAGCTTCACATCTCAGTCTGAAGACATCCCTGGTGGCGTGTCTTTCAAACATCTTTCTTTAAGCATCTCCTCCGCTCTCACCTCATTCATGATTCACTGTTAAATGCCCTCCCCAAACTTGAAAAGCACTCGGATAACGCAAACCTCCGCTAAGCAATTTATTCCACTCGTAATTGGATTTACACCATCCACATGGTGATCTGGATCATCATCAAAATGTTATAAATTGTTCTTGGCATCTTTATACACCAACCAGGAAAAGAGAAAGTGAATCGGGGTTGATGTGTATTTTTAACTGATTTTTTAATCCATGAATGTAGTTTTCATCATTAATATTTCATATTTTTTTCCAGACCTCATTCTGGATCAAACCCAGAAGACATTTTGTACGATAGTGCATATTGGACCCCTTTATGACTGTGATTTTTGGTGAGTGAAATGAATACGTATTTTACAAGATATGATTTTTTCTTTTTTTTTTAAGTAAATGGGAAAATCAGGATTTTGTTTTTTTCATTTTGTTTTGTTTTTATCCAAATGGGTGAATTACTCTCAAAATTTGAGATCTAAATTAGACCAAGACCCATTTTAAGATTTCTTTTTTTTTCATCAAGATCCATCCAGCAGTTTTTCCGTACTTGGATACCGTGCTCTATTCTAGGTTGTGTGGAAGATGAGTTTGTTGTTTCACCCAGACCTTATGGCTCAATCGCCGCTGTATTCGTTTTACCGGTTGGGTAGCAGGCTCTTAAGTAACAGTGCTGGCTAATACACACAACAAGGCGTCTGATTGCTCCCTTGTGGAGATATAACCGGGTACCCTGTGATAAATATTGATTGTTAGCTCTCTGCTTTGGAGAGATTCTGAGAAGATCACAATGTGGGAAGAATTAATCAATAATGTGAGTGGCCTGATTACCCCTAGGGGGCTTATGCAATTATTGTACAGTGTCACATTTTTAATTCAATAAGCCACATGGTCATTGCTTTCCCCTGCACACTTTCTGTGCCAGAGCTTCTTCTTGTAAGAATCCATTTTATAACTCCAAATTTAAACAACGCGCTGCCATCGCCAAACAAAAATTTACATTACAAAGCAAAACACATGTAAAACCCACGACCAAATAGAGCTGTAACTTCAAACTTAAACTTCAATACTGACATTCACCTTCACTTCCACAGAACACTTGTTCAAATGGAGATTTCCTGCAGGATAAAGATGTTTCACAAAAGTGACAGTAACTATGCTTTGGTCTCTGCATCTAAATGGGAGCGAGCTCCTTTGGGATCAGGTAGAACAAGATGCTCACAGCATGAACTTGCTGCCAAAAAATCTCCTGCAACTGTGTCATATGACTGAGCCAAAATGGAGCAGCTTGCTGAATTCATGTCTTCAACATTTTATATAGTGTCTATATTCGGTATATGCATACATTCACTGTGACAATATGTTTGCCATGCATCAGGTACTGTTTTGCATGCCATCTAAACAACTCAGACGTGCTTTACAGAAACAAAGAGACGTATACACAGCAGCGGAAAAGTGAAAAGGCAGTGAAGGAAATCTAAACACAAAGACAATGCTTCAGCTTGTTTTGTTTTTTTGTCATGCTCAGTGAACAGCACTCACATAATTTGCTTTTGCCTAATTATGTAGCACACGCAACAATGGTAGCGTGCTGTCGTACGGGACTGTAATGGTCTGTCACCTTATATGCTGAGAGCCTGGTGTAGATCTGATTAACTGTGACACTTCCTTTGGTAGATAACCTTCAAGCAGGGAGGGGTAAGCTTTCAAACTATTTTAGAATGATCACTCATAACTATTTCTGATCATTTATGAATCAGAGCTTTATTACCTAATCTGTGTTCCAAGAAGTAATACTCATTTATTCATCTTGGCTATACATTCGAAGATGCCGTCCCTTCCTTCTTTAATACCTGGAAGAATCCTTTTCTTTCAGTGCAATCCAATTTCGTTCTCAGTTATGTTTTGTCTTTTCACTGGTCCTTCTATAGCAGCCCTAAAATGTAACAATTCAATGACTGCTTCAGAAACAATCTCTCAATAACCTTGTTTGACAACATTTTAGATCCATTTCAGGGCTACCATTTGAATTTTAAATGGAGGAAAAGAGTATTTTGTTCTCAGTTGTGTTCTTTCATAAATAAAAAAATATTTTGGACGGTTTCTGTGCTCACCACAGCACCGAAAGTACTCATTTTTAATCTTAGGTTACAGTCGAAAGCTCAGCTTCAATCAATCATTTAGAGGGCTGGATTAACATCAGGGACTCAACATTAGAATGATGCTGCCCCTATCTCAATGAAAGTGCCATGCAAGAAAAGAAAACAGGTGTAACAGCAACCCAAAGTGAGAGGACATGACAAACAATCAGGACTATACTTGTGCATGCATAGATCAAAACGTGATACCAGAATGGAACACAGGGTGCAACAATAAAATCAATCTAACCTAAGGCTGTATATGCTATCAGGGGCTATTTGAAACCACAGGCCATGGTCAATCTTTCATCTCTTTTTAGAAAAAAAAACATCTAATGGTGAAAAAACCTCAGCAAAAGCTACCTGCTGCGGCATCTCAAAGATGGACCTGAATGGCTGCTGTATCACACTGGGATTAAGAGATCACTGGTGATCTGTCATTGGAGGCAGAGTTTCTTCAGAGCAGCATCTCTTTTCTTCTATATGCAACTGCAACTGTCTTTTTGTGTCCATTTTGCCGGAAACAATCCAACTCAACAACAAGGAAACAGTCACACCTGAGTACAAGCGTTTTTTAAATAGACGACTTCAGACCTTTAAGCAGGTGGTCTTTACTGTAGGGATGTTTGAAAGATGGGGAATCATGGCAGTAGTGCTTGGACGAGCACAGGAACAATTAGTTGCAGAAGAGGAGAGTGAGAAGTGTCTATGCTTGTGAATATGCATGCCCGGGTTCTCCTGGTTATAGGGACTTAATAGAAAATCCAAGCTCAAGAAGGAGGACTGCACACAAAGATTAAACTGTGCTAAACCACCAAACCTGCAGCTCTTGAATTTCACATCTTGTGGGTCTCGAGGCAGTCTCATCCCGCCATGTTCTCCTGGTCTTCCAGGCAGATCTGAATCCATGTACCAGGGTCTCTGAAGTGATACATGAAGGCCTCGCCAATCTCCTCTCCAATAGACTGGAACAAGGCCAGTACAGCTCTGCATCGCTTCTCTTTATCTGGACCGACCGCAGACAAGGACCACAGTGACAAAAACGATTCTTGATATGGGTCAGCCTTGCAGCCGTAGATCCGCAGGCCGACACAGAGGATGACTAAACGTTCTTCTCAGCCTTGCAGGCAGCAGCAGGTGGTGATTGTACACACTGGCAGGAAGACGCAACATCAACAACTTTAATATTTGAACAAAATTGTAAGTAAACTAAAGTGATTGCAGTAAAATTCATTTAATGTTATAATATATTCCAAACGGAAGTTTCCAATTCCATCTTTTGGACATTACTCAGTGTCAAACTAAAATTCCAAGAACAGGCATGGATAGATTACAAAAAGATTAACCTGGACAAGGTGCCCGCTTACAATTGATGCATTTTACAATACAAAGTTTTCCTGTTTAAATACGTTTTATTTAGTGACTGTGGGCAGACCTAGTTTATTTGGGCAAATAACACAGGTGTATAATTACATAATGTTATGTATTATAATTTCAATTTTAATCCTATATAATCTTTCATGACCTTGACAATGAGAGAATACATGTTTATCCTTGTCCTGTTACTTGATTTATGGTTTATGCTTTGTTATCTAGGTTTGTGTCCTTATTTGTCAAGCTTATGTGATATATTTCCTAAAAAAATGTTTTGCTTTAATTGCTGACTCTTTTCTCACTGCCCATTTGTTATTGTAAATGTCCCTGGCTGTAAATGTCCCTGTTCCTTACTCTATCATTTTTCCCATCTATCTTCCGCACCACTGTCTCTGTCCCCATTTATCTCCTTATTTTTCGCTATAATAATCTAACTCTAATCTCTCTTTCACACCATCTATCTCCCAATATTTCCCTTTTTCTCACCTCAACTGGTCAACGCAGAAGACTTGTCTCGTTATTCTATAACAATTTCCAAATATGTATCAGCAAAAATCACAGATGGTACGAAGGGTGAAATTCAGAAAGAACTTTCAAAACCAGGAGTTGCAGTTTTTGTGAATACTGATTTCCCCTTCTCTCCCTCCATCACATGTTGGATATAATCTGTCTATTTGCAGGATAGGCTACCATCTGCCCCGCTTTGTCATTCATTGGGCATCATCATAGCAGTCAGGAAAGAGGGATACCTCACATCGCCCAGCCATATGTATTCATCAGAAGGAGAGAGTATGTACTTGATATTCAGAAACCAGCCACACTGTCAACATACAAGGTCTAATTTTAGGACTCTTTGTAAGACTCTGATTTTCTTCCACTTTCTTTCCAGCTCATCGCTTCTTTGTCATCTCTTTGAATACATTTGCTCTGTCACTAATTTGTAGGAGAGTGAAACGGACTGTGGTTCCCTCTTTGACCTGAATCCAGCATGTCTAATTATGCTGTCTACCTATTTTTAGGTCACACACAGCACCACACTTAAGTGTGGGATTTCTGCTATGGGTTGGAAAAAACAAAAACAAAAACAAGGACTGGCATAGACTACTCCATATTAGGGGTCATAAAAATCATAAGATTTATTTCAATATGACAGAAACATCCTGCATGACATGCTTTACAAAGTGTGTACATCTTTGGCTTTGAATTATGTGGTCAATTTCATATCTGAATTATTAAATATCTGTTTGAGGACTGGAGATATTAGTAATAAAGTAATGACCACATAGACAGTTCCCGATATTGTTCCAGTTGCATAGCAAGTTGAATGAGAGTAATACTGAGGTTACAGAGCTACCCGGACCTTTAAGTTGTTACAGAGCTTGTGAAAGTCAGAACCAGATCCTGCTTCCTTTAATCATGTGTGTCTAATTTAGCAGAGATATGCAGGAGGTGTGGATAATTCTAAAAGTATTCAAATGATATGGCATGGTAATAAGTGCTGTGAGCAAGGTGAACTAGCTTCCACATTTTACGTAGGCTAGCTAACCTGACTAGCTCAGTGTGAATGCTGATGTGCGATGGGGCCTCCCGAGAGTTAAATGCATTATGGGATACTTTAATTCAGTTTAGGTGTCAATGCAAAGGTGGGACACTGTGTGGTGTTGTGACCCTTTACTAAGCAGATCGCAGAACATAGATGAATGGATCCTAAGTAGAATCGCTCTTGATATGTCGAGGAACGCATCTTTTTCTTTGGAAAAATTGAAAAATATGGGCTATAGTTCAGGTTATTATTAGAATATATTATAATTTCCATCCATTTTCTTGTAACCTTAATTGTCTCGACAGTCACTTTATCCGCCTTGCGGGTCTCAGGTGTTGCTGGAGCCTATTACAGCTCACTACAGCCAAGAGGCAGGGTACACCCTAGCTGGATGCGTCGTCAGAGCATCGCAGGGCCACACAGAGACAAACAACCACTCAAGCACACCTACAGACAATTTGGAATGATCGATTCACATGAGCTTCACCCCACCTGAGAGGTGGGAGAAAACAGGAACACCCGGAGAGAGCCCAGACAGACACGGGGATAGCAAACTCCACACAGATTGGAATCGAACCCATGCAGTACCTTCTTGCTGTGAGTCAACAGCTCTACTCACGCCACCACCTTGCTGCCATATTCCAATTTAGGTAAGGGAAATTCAACTTAAAGTTTGACTGGTAGACTAACACTTGATAAAGCTTGAATGACAGCTGAAATGCTTTGGAGCAATACATTTAACCCCTCCCTAATTTAGCATGGGCATTTTGACCAACAGAGAAAGACTCTATGTACAGGATAACTGTCCGCATAAACACATGGAGCGTGTTTATCAGTAATAGGAACAGATTAAAATAAGGGTTTTATTCTAGTGATACAACTAATTTAATTTCATATAAAAAAGTTGTCAAGCTACTCCAATCAAAAGGTAAGTAAACTGAGTTTGGATTGGGTTAATCCTCGTATTCATCCCTGTTGCAAAATGTATTCCAGTCGATCTCCCCTGACACTGAGGTCTTGCTTAACAGGAGCTGAGACAGAAAGCCCAAGGCATTGATAATGAAGGACTGTTAAATGTTTTTTGTCAGATAGGGCATCAGCCTTGGATTTAAGCAGACAGGTTTTCAGCTCAATACAAGGGATGGTCCTGTGGGGAAAAGTGTGTGTCTTGCTCAACATCTTCACAGCCAATTCTGATCCAGCGACGCTGATAGTCAGATGTAGGACTGAATCCAGAATGATGTACCCACACATGCATGCACGCACGCACACACACACAGGCACATGTCTCAACCGGTGACGTGCTCTGAGGATCATGGCTGGTGAGGCACTGACTTCATCACAATGAGATTCACAAATGTATGAGCCCTACAGAGGAGCGTATTCACCATTTGATTGGCAGCAGTTAACAGGTTATATTAAAAATCTAATATCATCATTTTTACACTTACAAACCGTAACACACAAAAAAGCACATTTAATTAAAAAAAAAAGTTATTAAGGTATTACCTTTAGTAGATGACATACAAGTAGCAACAAAGGCCGTATATAGAGGAGGTTAAACTGGATGAATAAAGCCAGATGTTTTACCCCATAGACAGCTGTTTATGCCTGGTCTGAAGGGACCATTCTATTAAATTACTTTAAAATTATCTTTTTCTACTTCAGTCGGTGTAATGGGAAAAGAAACAAATGTTTCAATCAAATTACAAAAATGAATAAAGTTAACCCGCCATTCAGCATCACAGCATTCAAAATGCTGACAAAAATGTGTTTCGGCCTCACAGACTTCATCAAACTGGTTTCATACGTGTCTTTACCACGTCTTTAACGAGTCAACGAGGCGAGAAGCTGCAGCAGCCTCAGACAAAGCCTTGCAACTCAGCACTGAGAAGAAGAAAAACGCACAACAGAAACATGCTCTTCTTTCCCCACTGGCCTGCATAGAATCACAGTCTGACTCTCTTCTCAGTGTCTGTTTTGAAGGTTTTGTTACTGTGACCCTTCCAACCATCCATTTACCCTTTGAAAGCACGAAAGGCTTTATCTTGTTTTCTCTGCAATTTTCACCTTTTGTCACAACTGCAATCGTCCTTTGTATTGGACAAGAATTTCTCCATATTTCTGCTCCTGGAACAACAACACCACTTGGCCAAATAGGAGCAAGTCAAAAGGTCCTTTATTCCAGGTGATTGCTTATTTTTTCTATGGTCCAAAAACAAGCAAAGATCACTTAGTCAACATAGGTGAACCTACTGCCTTAAATGGGATAGTCCTCTTCTTTATAGACCCAATTGTCCCTACTGCAGCTTCAAGGAGAATGCATGCCACTTTTGGATGTTTTTCATTTCCTCTGTGCGGCCACAATGCATTGCCACTTACCTTGCCTTTTCTAAAACAGCAGTGTGTCCTGTGTGTTTATTATAGTCAACAACAAAGGTTAAAGTATGCAGCATTGCACATTTTTGTGCCTGTGAAAGTATGATCCATTGGGGAGAAAGCATTGTAAAACTATTATAAATGAAAAGAGGCCCTCGATAGAAGTCCCTAAACACCGCGTCTGCTCTCCTACTATCTGTAATCATGGAAAAATGGTGCAAAGCATCCAAACAAAATACACTTGGTGACATGAACATCTAATTTCATCTTTCCAAGATAAATATTAGCTGTGTCATTTAGAGGAGAAGGAAGCAGGGTGTGAAATTTGTCCTACTGCATGGCATTAGTGGGTATTTATTTTTCCTGAAGAGAAAACGGAACATTTTCAAACAAGAAGCTGCTATTTTTCAGTTCAATGTCATGCTGTATGTGCATATTCTGCACACTCATTATTTACAAGAGGTGTCATTTGCTCTTTGTTACAAGATTTCTGATTGTCTTCCTTTTCATAAATGTTCCTTTTTCTGTTTTGTCACTAAATTGTGCTGCTGGTATTTATAACACTGTCATAATGATTTATCATGCATTCTAATCCTCGGTTAAGGATTTGAAGGCTCATTTGAGTAATTAGGGCAGCTCCACAGGGTCTGAAAAGCCAGATGGAATGCTTTATTTTGTCATTGGGCCAATGAGTGCAATGTCATATAAAAACACACATTGTGCATCCTTTACTGTTGAAATTGTTTTTGCATTAGGCCTATAATGTGTGCTCTATATTTCCTTGTCAAATGTTCGATTAATGTTGTTTACTACTTGAACAATACTATGGTGAGTAAAAATGCCCATGTGTAGGACAGACAAAAAAAATATTATTATATTGATTCACAGATTCATTCATGAGTTCACGCTCATTATTTCTCTAGTAGAAGGTTCTGCCTCCAGAAATAGCAACATATTCACATACTGACAAATGTTCTACAGCTTTGTGTGTGTGACCAAACCAACTGCGAACCATATAAATGGAAGCACTGCACTGTTTTTCAGTCCAGTTGGTTAATTCAAGCCCTTGATAAACTGCTTTTTGCAGCGGAGAATAGAAATCCATTAAATATTGAGTATGATTACAGTTGAAGGAGCACAGTGTTTGATTGCTGATTGGCTGTAATTATGTGATTGAGCTGTGGGAGACTGGCTTTAAAGGTGACTACCAGGCCAGTCTGCGGTCCTAGCAGGAACAGTCCAAGCTGCAGATGTATAACAGATGTTGGCGGACAGGCAAGGCCTGTCCACCAACAGGATGGATGGTGTCGATATCCATCAATGTGACAGGTTTGGATCCAAGGAATGGATCCAAATGATTCAATAATGTTTAATCCCTCTTAGTTTTCTACCACTTTTCTGTCAAAGCAAACACCATGGTTCACAGTGACCTGCTGAGTGTTTGCTCTGCCACCCCGCATTGCAGATAATTACTCTTCTTCCATGATCCTGATAAATGTCTGGACGACTCATAAATCTGGAGGAATGTCCAAAACTGAATTAATGGACTTTGTTGATCATTTCTTGCATTAGACCAGAGTTGGTTTAGACTGCCTGTTTCATCATCTGATCAATTGTGGTATTAAAATTGATTTTATTTTTTGGTCTGCTACACAGTTCACCTTTGTCACTATGACTGCAGTAGATTGCTTTTAATAATATCAGTGTCACTTTGCCATTACTTCCTGTCACCAGGAGAAAAGGAGAATAAGCCAGGCTCAGTAGACAGGATGACGCAGCTTTGAAGGGTGCACAGATTTTTACTGTGTTTTCGAGCAGTTGGTTTTACAGCATAGAGATTTACACCAGCATTTTAAGGAATTGAAATGGAACCATAATCGTAAATTACGATATTTTACTAGCGTGAAATGATTATGTAGTTAAATCAAACAGCATTATGTGCATTCTTTCACAGCCCCTACCTCTAATACACAGCTGCACTGTCTGGAGGTAATTTAGGGATACAGCAAATTACAAATTGACCATTAATGGCCAGTAATAATAAAAAGCTTTGTTGTCTCATGATGAACTGTATTTGGACCCTTTCATTGACATTGTGTCATATACGTCAAATACCTCATACCAGACCACAGCTTGGAAATGCATGCATCTCTGGGCGGTTCATTACTCCAAATCTTTTGTGTATTGGCTCAGTTGTGGCATTGTTTTTGATTTTCCGCAGAGAATGATGGCTTCTTTTTATTGCTAGACAACAACATTGCTCATGTTGACAGGACTCCATATTCACCTCAGTGCTCAGGGGGGGCTTGGCATGGCCATTTTTTCCAGAGCTCATTTAAAGGTCACAATCTCCACTCACACAAAAGCTTTTTTCCAGTTGTTTTGTGCAACTACATTCAAATGCACTACACTATATTTGGACCCCCCCTCCCTCAGAGGACGGTTGCATGTGTCACTTTTGTGTCACTGTCGTAAAGATGACTTTGAATAACCGTGGAAAAAATCCAACCGGAAAAAAGCAACAAGAAATCACGCTAGAGAAGCCATGATTAAAAAACCAGCCGCATCCCTACAAGATACTACCATATACCCTGCAGCCACACAAACCACCACATCAAATGCCTCACAGCTAAATCAAACCACCCCTCTCCTATATCCCTATGAATCCCAGCCCACTCTGCAAAAATGAAAAATGAAGAATATTATCACTTCACACACAGCTGAAAGCAAAAAGGATATTAATAGAATTCAATTGCAGAGGAGATTGCACACAGAGATCCTGTTGTGTGCAGTTAATAAGAAGCAGTCTATGTCCAGAAGGCCAGCTGTACAGCGGTTTTAGGATGGGGAATGCAAAAGAGAAAGTGTAATAGAGACAGACTATCACAGTTTGGACATTGAGCTGACAACATTGTTCAGGGTGACACAATGAAAACGGAGCAGGACAAAGGCTGAGTGAGAGAGAGTGATGGAGAGATGACAGGATAGCGAAGGTTAAAAACAACTTTAATTTAAGAGAGAAAATGAGAGAAAGAGAAAAACCTCAACAGAACAAATTTCCATCAGACAAACTGGTGAACTGGGAGGGTAGATAAAGTAACACGGGGGTTACTTAAGCTGCTGGCAGTAAATACAACAGGGATGGATGGACATTTGTTCATGCATATTTTCATCATGAATGGTAAGGTCTGCTGTCTCACACATGTCCAATGTTCAGTGTTCTTACACCTGTAAATTGTCCTTTGCAAATATAAACCATTTAGCAGTAGCTGCCACAAAGTTAAACCGTGCGTTCAAGTTCTACTCACCCACAGAGGTATATTTAACACTTGTCTTTGTAAACCTGCTACTTCCCAAAATTTGTCTTCTTCAATCTGTTTTGAAACCATAACAGACTAACATGAAATGCCGTTAGATTTAGCAGCTTTATGTTCATTCGTAGTTTCGTACACAGCCTCCACCTCGATTAAACATCTGTGCTGCCTGGAGGTGTTTTTGGAGCCACAGCATAATTTCACATCGTGTCAAATTATATTTATCATTTCTCAGAATGATTGTCCCTCGTTTAGTATAAGTGTGCATTTCACTCGTTGAGTTGAGTCATGCCCTGGAGCCCCTCCCCACTGCTGTTCCTTTGATTATACCAAGTTTCCAATGACAAACATCTATATGTTTTTATTACTTAGGGGTGAAAAAAGTTTACAGATATTTGTCAAATTCAGTCAGTGTGATATTGTGTTGTACTGTGCAGTCTGTGAGGTAACAATATTTCTTTCACAAATTACTTTAATATCACTCAATAAATTGCTAATAAATTACCATGACCAACAAAAAAAAACGTGCTGATTCAGTGTCTCCAGTTCACCTATACTGCAAATGTTTGGTTGTTGGAGTACGCTGGAGAACCTGGAGAAAACCCATGCAGACACAAGGAGAACAAGAAAACTCCAGACAGGATTTGAACCCAGGACCTCTTACTGTGAAGAAACAGTCCTACACAGTTTGCCAGTACATGTTACATGATATAAGATTTTGAGGTTGTAAACTTTTATTGAACACAAATAAAATATCTACATCTACAAGTCCTCGTCTTAAAGGACAGTCTGTGTCAATATATATTATTCAAGAATCTTGATTATTCTTCTATCTCTTGACTTCCAAAGTTGAAGCATCATTCTACCAGGCTGCCTTGGATTTCACTGTTGCTCTTTTCTTTTTTTCAGTGATTCAGTGGTAATTTCATTTCAGCGATGGATCATCCTTTGGAGATTTTTCAAAATGGGATACAGTTTTTTTGTCATTGGTTCCAGAAATGGGAGGTACTAAGGCAGAGAGCATCTTCTTGTATTATTATTTCTTCCCAAATTAAGGGACAACACTCTGTCCAAGTTCCAACGACACATGGTCCTGTTTGACGTGGTGAATCATTTTTGTAATACGTTATGTCATCTTCTCTTCTAATGTGACGACATTTGGTAGAGACCCTTGTTGTTTGTAACCAAAAGTCATCCTGTCAGTCCCTAATTGATCGCTTATTTGATGTACTTGATGTATCTGGATGATGAGAGCCTGACTGTGTCTCGTCATGACCGCAACATAATTTCCCACAAGTAGCAGCAAAGGTGTCTGTTTGCTGCAGTGCTCTGCTTGCATTTGTGATGTTTGCATTGTCCTCATATTAGCAATGCAATCAGCCTTGCATTCTTACTAAATAGTGACTATCAAACATGGAAAAGCATCCAAGTAGAGGTTTACCAGAAACAATGGTGAAAAGACTCTCATCCAATGCATATACTCATAAACAAAACCACTACATGTTTAAAATAGATTATATATTTAATTATCAGAGGCATGTACTGACAATACCGTGTTATAATGACAAAGTTAGTAGAGGTTGGAAAGCGTTAACATTTTGTTAACTTGACTTGATACAGATGTCATCGGAAAAATTCAACTGCAGTCAGTGGTTCTATGGTTAGAAACACAATTTCCAGCAACGAAAGTAACACTCATTTATAATGTATTTATGTATGAAAACAAATATGGTGAAACCAGTGGTGTTTGTGATATCATTCCTAGTAAATACAAAGAAGCAAATGCAGAGCGAGCGATAGCTCATCCGTGCATGAGGAGTGACACTTTTTCAGGTATTTACATATATAATCTCAATTCACATTATTTTTCTTCCTTATTTACAAACACGTTTGACATGCTTTGCTTGAATTGTTGATACACTGTCTCCAGCATTTCTGGTGGTATTGCTCTGTTTCAGCAGATCCCGCATCTGCACCCTGTTGCTTTACAGAGCCCTGTTTTCCTGTTTGTTCCAAATGCATTAATATTGAATATCTTGTATAACCGCCTTGCAACGAAATCAAAGGAATGTCTTCTCTGTCACCCCAGCAGCGCTCATGTCATGAAGTAGATCAAATGAAAGGCTTTCATGACAAGCAAATTACAGACAGACATACAGACAAAGATTCTTCAAATGACAATATAATTGAACACGGTGCTTGTCTAAATAACACCGCTGCTTTTTGTTCGAAATTCAAACATTATACATAATGACAGGAATTTTGAATGCAGTTGAATCAGCCGACCCAATCACCCTAGTCCCTGTGAGTCAGACATGCAGTCTAAAAATGCAATATATTATTTTAGCATTAGTTTGCCCTGTGAGATTCCCCAATCGAATGTCAAGTTGACTTCAGTAAACCAAGCTAATAAAGAAGAATGGGGGGTGCTGCCATGCTGATGAGATAATCACGACATAGACAGATCTGGGAAACAGCTTGCAGAACACTCAACAACGTAGAGGGCAAAATGACCAACAAACACAAGGTTGTCTGCCAGTTTTGCAAAAATCAACATCCTTACTCTAAATCTAAGATAGTCAGTGTGTAAATGTTTATTCACTTTGAAGGTTGGATGCTAAGACTTCTAGCCCACAGCATTCAGAGTAACCTCTCATCCTTCTTACTGCCTTTTTATATATGGTATAAAATTACTACTTTATATTGGTATATTTATCTGGTTATTAAAGGTGAAAACTGAAATAATAATACTTTCATATAATATAATATAATCATGACAGAATCATGAACCTAAGACAAAAAGAATTTGCTGACAAAAGAAAATAATTCAGTGTAAGTAAGTAAGAAAGAAAATGTATTTGAATTAGCTTTATTTGTTAAATCATTATATTAGGAAAGGTAGATATATGCTTATTTTTCATTATTAATTAAGAAAGTTTAATTATTATAATAATAAAAAATATGATCTCTTTGAGAATAATGTTTATTTGTTTGCCCTCCCTCTCAGGGAATCTCAGAACCACACCCAACAATTAGCTTCATGTTCCACAAAGGCTCCCGACTCACTGTTAATGTTCTGCTTGTTGAATTATGTGAAACGAGATTGCCATCGGCACCTGGTAAATAGCATGGCAGCTAACATATTGATGGGACAGATGAACAAATCAGAAGTGTGCTTGATTCTTATTTCATATATTGAGAGCTGATTGGTGATGGCTTCTCTCAGCGTGGCTCCAGCATCATCATGTCACTTGAGGCAGGTGGTGTTTGGGATTGAATCAGCCAACAGTGCTGCGGTCTAACTGGACAACATGAATTGTCTGTATAAATTGACTTTATAAAAATTTCCCTTGAATAGTAATTGTAAGAATTATTTGAAAAAAATGCAAGATTCAATGCGCTTTCAGCTCTGCCGGGTGCGTGGCAGATGAGAGCAGTGATTGATTTCCCTTTCTACTGGAAGGAAAGTAATGAAATATGTGATTTCTTAAAAATGCTTCCATAATAGGGGATGCTTCCTTTTTCTCCATTTCCCAGGTGTCGGTAAGTGGTTTTCTGCCCTGGGGGAGCTATCCATGACTCTCATTAGAGACACGGATGTGACCCTGTCTTAAGCACATCATCTGAAACCATGCTTTACTTACAGGACTCACTGATTGCAAGCAAAATCGCTAAGCCTCTGACAGTCATCCGGGCTGATGAATAATACAGCGGTCTCGGGACATCCACCGACTCCACCAGCATGCTACTAATTCCCTCTGTATCAGAGCGCCAGTCGATATGCTCTATGCCAATAGTTTGCTGGTCAGCGACAAATCGGTTTTCATCACTTAAACAACCTGCTGCTGAGAGCAGTCAAAGAAAACATGAAGATTACAACACCATGATAACAGACTACACTGGACACAGCAAACTTCAGCTCACAAAGATGTGGCACAACCACGTTTTCCATTAGACGGGGGTGCAACTACCGCCGGTGACAGGTCGATGATAGCGATTGTATAAGCGATCGATTCCCACAGATTGTGAGCAGGCTAACAGTAGCCCACCAGTTAACAAGATAAGAGACTGTACACAGGCCCAGCTTGCTATTTTCTTTTTGGTCCGCCCTTGAGTGTGGAAAATATGTTCTTTTAACTGCACACTCATGGCTTCCTCTGAACTCACCTCAGGTTAAAAGTGCAGGGATTATTAAAAAAAATGTAATAGGAGATAAATAATTCAATAGTATGGATGGGGAGCATGGGGCAATTGATTGAAAGAATGCCCCACTGATGGAGAATGGGCCTGCTGCTAAGATAAAATAAAAATGTAGCCATGAATATCTCGTCAGTCCCAGCCACGGGATTTAATTTTCATCAATGAGCATTTCTGCTTCAGCTTGAGAAATGTATCATTTATATTCCCATACCAGGTGTAAACGCTGGTGTGCACAACAGAGTGTGTGCGTGTCTGTGTGTGATTGCGTGTTAAATTTGATGTGCAATGTGACTGGGGGGGGGGGGTCTGCTGGAGCGAGAGAATGCATGAAGGCATAACTAACCACACCAAGCCCTGAGCAACTATTCAGGGCTCCAATACAGTTGTTAATCGGTTAAATGACTCATCAGTAACAGGATGAACAGAAAAACAAAACAAATATTTAAGCAACAGTTGGCGTCTAGTCATGGAGAAAAAAAACAACCACAAAGCTGACAAGTAGATTAACACTCTCCCAGTGGCCGTTTAGCTCCACAGAGCAACACAACCCTATTAATCACAGCTTTTGATTGATGACCGCTCCATAGCAGGCATCTCATATTGTATAGCGCACACACACACACACACGCGTATCACATCACTCCAGCCACAGTGCAAGTTCCATCATTGCCTCGGCTCAGCTATCATGTCTTTCTGCAAAACAATACGGCTTTTGCACGCAGTGCAGCAGAGACACATGTAGGGCCCCAGACAGTGTGTCGTTGTCAGCTTGTTACTCATAAATACACTGTGTGTAGCTCTGTAGAGAACAATCTCTTCAGCCACAGAGTGACATTAAGACAACAACACACAAATACTCCCACAAGGCTGTACATGAAAGCATTTGCATCGACCCAACAACACTGTTGTAATACCTTTGAAAGCTTTAGAGCGCTACAGGGAGGCGCAAGTGCTCAGTGTAGGTTTGAGATAATGACCTTGTTTCAGTTGTGATTTCAAACAATTTTACTGCAATGTTTGCGGGGTTATTCCCATTTTGGACTACACAGACAGCGCATGAACATATTTATTGCAACACCTGGAAAACATTAGGTTGTCTCCAACTGTTATTGTGGCAACTATAACATATTAATGGAAGCTGGAAGCAGTAGGTCACAGTCCCAACTAAACAGCTATAGACGAGAGAGGAGGTTCACCTCTGAGGTGAGTTTGGAGGAAGATAATTTATAAAAACACAACTTTTTTATTTTTTATTTACAAAAAGAAGATTCCACAACAAGTGATGCCCTAAGTGGTGACTCCCATGAGAGAAGCTCCCCGGGAGCTGGGCTAATAAGATTAGCTCATTCATTCTAAATTAAATCTTGAGGGAATAAATGTCCAATCAAATTGAAACCACTGAGTGTGTTTCTCCCAACACGAGCAACAAAGAAGAGTCCCCCTGAAGCACGACTCCAGTTGGACCACCTTTTCTGCAGGTCAGAACTGTCTTATCTTGTCCTGGGAATGTTCTTGCTACACTTCTGTTCTATTTAACCGCTTAGAACACACTCCTGTCTTATCAGGCAAGAACAGGGTAGGGTCCCACATCTCCAGGTGTAAACCAGTATCAGCTGACTATCTTGACATCGGCACTGTGCAACCAGCTACCTCATCATAGATAGAATTTATCGCCAAGGAAATTCTGTAAAAGAGTAGACAACAGTTCCCATACCGGGAGTCGAACCCAGGCCGCCTGGGTGAGAACCAGGAATCCTAACCACTAGACCATATGGGACCACATGAGCCCACCTGAACCAGGTGGTCGTTGTCAATAAGTTGTCCTCGATTGATCTTACCTGGAAAAAATAAAGGATCAATAAAGTATTGCCTCCATTGACTTTACCAGCTGTGTGGATTTAAAATAATCCCCTATCAGCAAACAACTGAGAGTGACGACTCAGAAAGATGAGCCCAAAAAGAAGCTGCGGTTCAGGTGAGGGGATCGAACCCAGAACCATCCGAACCATCCGTTTCCTGCGGGCGCCTCCTCTGGAGCGCCCTTCCTCTCTCCGGTCGTCAGCACTCACCGGCGCCGAAGACGGCTCGGCGGATAAAGACAATGTTCAGTGTGCAGGAACGGGGAATCGTAGACCTCACCTTAATGTTGTATCGCTGTTGCTCACCTTAATGTCGTAGTGCTTACCTTACTGTTGTATTGCTTATCTTAATATTGCAGTTTTTTTTTATTTGTTGTAGCGCTTTTTAATTTGTTGTAATGCTTCTATTTGTTGTAGTGGTCTGTACTTCACGGCCACCATACAAAGGACCTTCAAAGTCAAAATAAACGAACCAGGCAGGTTTTGGGGTTACATTATTGGATCTAAATGCATTATATATAACTCGTGGCGTGAATGGCATCATTAATATTCTGTCGAGATTCACAAGTAAGAGCAGCAGTTAAACCTCATCAGCCATGTCTGACCGATGATTTCACGCTTCCGTGTTGAGGTCCAAAAACAAAATGAAAAGCTGCCAACTCACTAAAATCTCCATGGTCGGCAGTTTTTCTTCAAAAGCATGCAAAGTCATATTCATTGTCTAGTAAATTGCCGCTCGTTTCCTTAATAGTGAAATTACATTGAGCTGATTTTATTAACGGAGGTATGAATATCTTATAAAAGTTTCTGTGCATCATTAGAATGGTGTTCAATTTGGTCTGCTACCATACAAACATGTTTTTGACTTAGGTATTAGGAACCATACATCTTCCTGTATTCTGCATGAAAAACACCGATAGTCTTTCCAGTCACAGATCCATACATTTAATCAGCAGCCATTCTGTCTATGTGGGATAAAGTAAGGTTACAAAAATAGCCATTAAATGTGTTTTGCCCACTTGAGCCCAGCTAAACAACCTGTAATACTGACGGATTATGTACAGTGGACAAACCTAGTTTGTTGGCTAACAGCTGTGTATTTACATTCAGCAGTTATGAAGCAAACGTAGCCTTCAATTCTTGTCTGGCTACCTGGTGAACACAATATTCTCTCTCTTTTAGCACTATTTTGGTCTCCACTAAGTCTGGAAAAAAAAATTAAGCTACATTTTATATTATGCTCTGAAACCATGGTCTAACCTTACTGTCAGATCTGTGGCAGAAGGCAGGGACCATAAACGGGAGGTTACTAGAGCGTCACTATGGATTTGTGCCCAATGTGGCTAATGTCAGAGTTTGAAGACACAAAACTAAGAATATAAAAACAAATCATCCCCATGGAGTTGAAGACTTCATTCAATTTCCCTTATTTGTCTCTGTTTTTCCCGCAGATTGTTCGTTTCCATGTCATCCACTTCTTCCTCTGTGGCACCAACCACCAGCGTGTCTTCCTTCACCACATCTATAAGCCTCCTTTTTGGGCTCCTCCTCTCTTGCCTTGCAGCTCAATCCACTTCATGCTGTT
This sequence comes from Brachionichthys hirsutus, assembly GCF_040956055.1. NCBI lineage: Eukaryota > Metazoa > Chordata > Actinopteri > Lophiiformes > Brachionichthyidae > Brachionichthys > Brachionichthys hirsutus. The sequence goes on along the minus strand of NW_027180317.1, from coordinate 293,038 downwards.
TCCCTCAATCTCCATCCTCATGATTCCCAATGCTAATCGCAGCATTTTCAGCTCCGCCACCTCCAGCTGGACAGTTCATCCCCAGTTTATGAAATGAAATTGCAATCTTCACAAAACACTATCTGAATCAAGTGATTCTTTTTTTCCGGACAACAGACTAGTGCATTTATTTATGGGTCTAAAATTCACCAAGTATCACATTGAACAGCATTACTCTATAAGCTTTATCTATTTGTGGAGAATGAAATTCAGAAAACCACTGACATGCCACTGATATGCTTCTCTGACCATATGACGTCCCTGCCGCCTCATCGCCACAAGATTTCCCAGTCTTGCACATCTACGGCCACCAACTGCTGAGTTTCTGAGCATAAGGTTAGGGCAATGCCTCAGAGGCTACAGACATAAACATCTGGGAAATTGTCCTAGCTGTTCTGTGCATAATTTACATCAGGAACGATGAGAGGACAGACGATGAAGTCATGAAGATAAAAAAGTCTAGCAGCACTCACGCAGTCTCTCACACACACACCACAGTCTCATAGTGAACAGTGCTTCTCAGAATCAGCTCGAGTACCCTGATCCTCATAATTCTTGCTTTTTTTCAGAATCAGTGGCTACGATGCTCCTTCCCTTGAGTGCTCAAGGGAAACCAGGTTTGATATGATAATTCTGCAGCTCAAGCCCATATGCCTGACCTCTCTCTGGGGAGAGGAATGCAGCTGGCTCTTCTCACTATTAATCAGCCTGATGGGGGAGGTGGAATTAGGATGGGGAGGAAGGTGCTTCGACTGGATGCTGGCCAACATATTACAAACACGCAACCACATTCTGTATGTGTGAAATCAGCTGGTTCAGCATTCTCCTGCACTGCTTCCTCACCTTCTTCCCTTCTCGCTACATCCTTTGTTCCTTCTCCCCGTGTTTCCTCATTTTCTTACTCTGTTCATCCATCCTCATCCCCTTTCTTATTCCATTTAAAGCCTGTGACATCCATCACCCATTCACCAAGATGCACTCAGCACAGAGAGCTGTGGTGAGGCCCCAGCAGGGCAAATTTACTAGGGACAAAATATGAAGATATCAGGAGCCTCTAGTGTCTCCATCAATCATGCTGTTCAGGTGAATCCAGGTGAAACCTCTGATCCCTGATTGATTTTCTTGTTAAATCCACTTTGGTCATGAAAGAGAGATAGAGATGAAGGAGACCAGACAGAGTAAAGAGAGCGATGTAAACCTTGAGAAAACTGAAATATGGATTGTGCAGCGATGACTCACACAGAGGCATGAGGCTATAAAAGCTAATTCAGTTAATGTGAGGGGGGTGAAATATATATATATAAACATTATAAACAACAGCAGCTCATGATTTTGTCATGTGAGTGATGGTAGGAAGGAAGACCTTCATCCTCCACCGCCTGATCACTACACCCGAGTCTGGCTCCAAGTCCACCAGAGCAAGATGGGAATGGACAAAGCAATGCACTCAGTGAGAGCACCCAACATTGTCCTTTAATATACATTATAGTTGCATCATAGCATGTTTGTATTTTTCTTTGACAAAACCTTCTTAAACAATGAGACATGTAATCTGTGCATCATCCAGATTTGTCTGGCAGTCACAGGTGCTGTGGCAGAATGTTCATGAAATACCCGCATAGCACCCAGCCTGCTGTTACGTGACTTGTGTATCCTCACAGCAGGCTTCAATAGCAATGTCAACATCACTTCAGCACCTCGGGGAGTGAGTGCATCCCACAAGTCTGAATTTCTAAGCATTTTATTTTGCTTTGCTTTGGAAGTTCAACAACACTCAAAACTAGTCTGAGAGAAACACACACACAAAAGAAAACATTTTAAACTACAAAAATGTTGTACAAAAAAGTACAAGTTGACATTTTAGATGTACATCCTCTGTTTTACGTAGACAATTAGTGGTACACCCACTTCCCTCTCCCCGGCCGCTTCTTCCAGCTCTTCCACGTTCCCCAGGCCAGCTGAGAGACATCGTCTCTCCAGCATGTCCCGTGTCTTCCCCCGTGGTGTCCTCCCAGTGGGACGTGCCCAGAACACCTCCCCAGGGAGGCGCCCCCCCCGGACACCTCATCTAGACGCCCAATCATCCGATCTAAGCCTACGGAGGAAGCTCATGTCAGCCGCTCGTACACGGGACCTTGTTCTTTCGGTCACTACCCAAAGCTCATGACCACAGGTGAGGGTAGAAACGGAGATCGACCGGTAAAGAGAGCCTCGCCTTTTGGCTCAGCTTCCTCGACACCATGGCGGTGAAGAGAGCGCAGACACGCACATCTTGTTCACATTCCCCCTGCTTGACGTCAAGCCTAGAGGGATTTCTTCCAGACGCATTTCAGGAGGTGATTACAGACCTATGAGTGAGTTTTTCATAATATGGGACCTTTAATATCTGAAAAGGTCATGTTATTTATGTTGTTTCCAGCTTATTTTAGTTTCCTTCCCCCCCACTGGTTTAAGAAGTCACCAACTGAATACTGATTAAATGCGTGTTTAAACTAGTCTCACATTCTCTGTTCGTATTTGTCACAACCAGTTTGATGCCTGATTTTCTGTGTACAGGCAGCTCTCCAGAGGCCACCCATGAGCTATAGCTGTAAAGCAGCTGCACAGCTTCCATATGGCTGACAGAGAGACGCAGAACAACGGGGATAGCCTATTAATGCAGAGTACGAGAAGCTTGGTTTCAAACTGATGGGAATTTAATGGAAAATTGCATTTGAAGTCCCTTGCTGCATTTTCAGTTTTGTTTAATTCAGCTCCCCCACAGCCACACGAGGCCACTGGCTCAATGCTTTGGTCTCCGCTTCGGTCTTTATCTGACAGCGTCAAAGCGTCAAAATGGATTCAGCCGACTCTCCGGTTCACATTGTTCAGACAGACAGGAGACAGAGGGACAGTACATTTGGATGTGTGCCACAGGCTTTTAGAAACACTCCCCTGTGTTTTACTATTGGAAATATTTGCTTTGGGAAGGTGGTTTCAAACAGGAGGACAGAGTGGCAGCCTCCGGCTACAGGATGCTGACAAACAGATGGTCCTGTGTGATTTGTGTCTTGGCTGCTGGTGTGGATATACCATATATTTAATGGAATATGATAGGAGAGGAGGAGGCGGTCCAAACAGAGCAACACATTTATTTTTGTACTTCAGGTTTTACACTACATCCAAAGTTTGATTAAAGCTGAAAATGTACGATTCTCACTCTTGCACCTCCCCAGTACTTACTGAAATGTTTTTAGGCAGAAAGCAAATCAACTTCTTAAGGGTTATACGCACATAATGGATTGATTGATTGATTGTGTTTTTGGATCATTTAAATTTTTCCCAAACATATTAGGGATGTGCATTGATTTTTGAATATTCAAGTATACATTAATTATTTTAAAAGTATTTGCATTTCTTCTCCTTCTTTCCACTTGTCCCGGGGGGATCGCCACAGAAAATCAACCTGCAGGTGTGGAGGCCCTCTGCTGCATGTGTTCCTCTTTCGCCTCAAATTCTCCCACGACTTCCGTCTTCTCTTCAGATGTCCTATCCAAAACAATAATGACCAAAAGTATCATTAAAAAGAAGAAATGCAGAACTTGTGCTGCCATGGCTGTGTTTGCTCTCGCTACAGATATTAAGAACCCATACAATGCCCTCATGCATATTTGAAATCACCTTCATGAATGTCGTCTGCTAAAGAAGGTGGCAGGTAGCTGTGAAGCCAACCTAAAGAGGCACATTCCCTCTTTAGGATTCCTCTGGATTCCTCTCATGGAATAAGACATGAAATATTAACCTTGTTTTTGGTCCTAATTGGCTGGAGCTTCTGAGAAGGTGAAAGGGTGAGGTTGAGAAAGTGCTTTGAACACTGCAAGAGAGAAAATAGAAGGTGGCATTGCTCATCAGCTCAGAGGGCGCGATAAAGGTTGAACACTGCTCTGTGACTATGAGAGGTCACAATGAATTAATTGTATTTTCTACTCAAGTTTCCACTCTTCATTCCACAGTACTACAGTACTTCAGTATTGTTAGGCTGCTGTACCTACTGTGTCTGAGCAGAGGCTTACTAACTAATTTGTGAACACAAGAACATTATGAATAAGTGATATCTGAATTTTACTCACTAGAATCTGATCAGCTGATCTGTAGTCTAAAAGGTTTGCCTTTTCTCTTTTTTACTCTGCGACTGTGTTTTGGATTAGATCCTGTTTCATTGATAATCAATGAAAAGCATATCCATCTTTTTCCTTTAGGACCTTCTGGTTTGAACATTTATTCAGAAGTCAAACACTTTGCAAGTATGACTGTACCTGTCGCTCTTCAGCTATTACTTTATTTCAGAATGCACATGCACACACACACCTATACGCACCTATTTGTACTACAAGGACCGTCAAACCCGAACCTGTTTTTTCTGTATTAGATGGCCACCCCATTTCACTCGTGCTAGAAAGAAGTGGACAACATCAAAAAATGTATTTATTTATTTTATTTATTTGGTTCATTAATTTACCATTATATTCCTTCTCCCACATCAAGTTTAAATCGTATGCCACTCTCCTTTATAGTTACTTATTTATTATTAATTTTGCCAAATCTTTACAAATCTCCTTTTCTTCTTAATTTTATTTTTTCTGTTCTTTTTGCAACAGCCTTCAGCCTCGTCTTTCTCTGTCTACCCGAGGATTTTCTTCACTTTGACTCTCCCAACGTTTTCTGTCATTTAGAAAGAAAGAAAAAACAAGATAATGAAGCTATGACTAAAAGTTTATCTTTAAATATCCAAGCACGCTTTTGACAGCACAAAGACGAAGGACCTCTGCCTGACAGCAAGCAGTCTGACTCTAAGAAACATTTTCGTTGAGGTGGAGATAAGAACTTCATGGGTAAATATGGGATCAAAGCCTCACCTTTAATTGAATCCTTCCTCCTCCAGGCAAAAAAAACCCCTCACCATCGCAGTCGCAATTATTTATTGTCCTTCATTGTGAATTATTACAGGGGAGGAAGAAGGCAGCCATTAATTAGACAGGGATGTAAGATGTCACAATGCCAGCCATTTGTCTTGCAAGTAATTACTTAGAGGAAAGCTTTTTCTTTGATATGTGGCTGAAAGCCACAGTTTTCTCCGTGATTTGTACAGGAATGAAGATAAATGGAGGGCACCAATCAAAAACACACAAGCCCAAGGCCATGCTTTGTTTAGATACACTGACCACTGGCTTATCACCAAAGGAAACTCACAATAACCAGGCACCAAAACATCATTGGGTGTAATGTATTATTGTTCAGTCCCTCCAGAAAACTGTGAACTCATCACATGGGGCTGCTATTTTTAGATAAACTTGTGGAAAACTACAGCAGTAGATCAAATTTGCAGATAATATGAACACATTTGCAAGTTTGTGCAGGATGTACAGGGATCGGTCTAATGAGACGGACTGACTGATTCATGCTTTTGCAAAAAGATGTTTCTCCAAATAGACAAACTTTGAATCTCTGTGTATGAAGCTCTAGCTGAAGATGGCGTAGGGATGATTCTGTAAAGACAGAAAGCTGTAGTTGTTCTCATTCTGTATTCCGATGATCTAAACATGTGTGAGTGTGTGTGTGTCATTTTGATGAAAACCACAAACTCGTTATAGAAAAGTGGCACACTGCCAGCGTGTTATCTGTATTTTTACAGCCATTTTTGGTAGTTTGAAACTGTAACAAACAAATGTAATTAAAAATAGAATTATGTTAAATCCAGTAAATAGGATGAGAAATAATCACGATTAATGGAAAGTTTGTAATACTAGTGATTGGTCATAAATTTGGTGGAAAACTGAAACAAATGCATGATAGCTTGGTTATGATGATTTTTTAATAGCATTTCAATCTCATCCAAATGCTTTTGCCAGCAGCTCTGCTTGTCTTTGTCTGATGTCTTAATGTCTCTGCTTGTGTTGCACTGGAAGTATGACCTAACGTTTGGACTAATATCCAGATCACCTCTGGCAGAAGGTGAGACAGGCTGACTCAAACTCCTGAATAGGAGCAGCTTGGTCCATTTCCCTGCAGGCCAGTCAACACCTTTTCTTGAAAGCTTAATAATGATGATAAATAGGACAGCTTTGTTATTTTTGGGACCATCTTCTCACACTGAAGGCCTCAGTTTAATAAATATTGTCAACAAGAAACTCTGATCTGTGAAGACCCATCTTAGATTCATTTGCTGACTTTGGTTCCTTCTGGTTATGGGGGAGTTTTGAATTTCATAGAAACTTTCAAAAATAAAACCTTTCAACTATAGGTCTAGAAATAACTACTACCAAGTACTTTCAACTTGTCCCGTCAGGGCCACAGTAAATCAACCTTCTCCACTTCACCCTGTCCTTTGCATCGTCCTCCCTCACTACGTCCATGTATCTTCTATATGTATCTAGTAAATAAGAGCTATTTGTGCAAGAGAGATTGCAGCTCTAGATTTCCTTTGTTTAAGTGATTATATTAATAAAATCTGACATTATATGTATCTTATTCATTCAGTTCAGTAATGCGATCTTATTGCTCCATTATTTTATATGCATTTACCTGCATATTCAATGAAATATATATATATACCGGGTAAATTAAATATTTTCTGATTCCTCTTCCTGAATACTGCTATTTTTAACTGTGATAGTGCAACATCTGCTGAAGTACAAAAGGTCCTTATCACTTCACTGGGATGCAAATGTCCGATGGGAATAAAATACCAGCAAAATAATACATACACCAAGGGTTATTAAATTTACATGATTAACGGTATATCAAAATGTAGAGGAGATGCAGTACACAACAGTGTTCAGTAATAGTTTTATATCAAATGTGTTTAATTTCTAAATACATAAACAACTATACTGCTCAAATACTGATTTGACTTTATATACCGTACTGTCTTGTGCTTACATGAATAGATGTAAATCTCTCTATCTGCCTGGAAATGCCTTTCCGGCGATGATTAAGCTTGGGCTTTACGACAGTGCAGGGAAGTTTCAACTATGCTAATACATTCAAAAGCTGGATTTGGTATTGCTTTCTCGCACAGATAAAATGAGTGGTACACAGTAAGGCTGAGAAACGGTGCAGAGTCGGCTGTATTGTGTGATATTTGAGCTAGCTGGCAGTATGTGCTCCATTCTTCCACAGCATGAGTTCTTCTTTTAAAGAAAAATATTTACTGTATATACTTACTGCTCCTTGTGTCCCTCACAGTATGTCTATACAAGGTTATTTCTCTCACTGTCTTGCTTTTTCCGTGTGGTTGCAGTATAGCTATCAAGTCAGAAATGTTCCTGCTAGTGATGCACACCAGTGTGCAGCGTCTGACAGGCGCAGACAGCATGAAAAGAGAAGCTGCTCAAATAAATACATATGCAATGAGGGAGAAGGGGACTGCCAAATGGCTTACCGATTTGTGTTTGTCAAAGGCTGAGCTGGGGTTGTACTGACACGGATCTGTAATGGGTCTGCTTCTTCAATCATTTCTAGTCGTCCATACACAATATCATACTCATCTACACAGACTCTTGTACATGTCAATAATATCAAAATGGCCAGTGCAGCCAAGGTTGGAAAATGATTCCCAAAGTTCTTATTTCTCACAGCTCTTAAGTTCTCTTTCATAATTATTCAGACCCTTTTAACTTTAGAGATGGTCATAATAGACTTAACAACTCAGTTCACCACTAGGCTTTTTGTTATCCTTGTGATTAAAGGTCCCATATTATACCCTTTTTCAACAAGTTAACGCAGTTCCAAGACACTTATATGAAATACCTGTGACAGTCTTTGGTCAAAATAACAAACAGATGTTGCAGGACAGTGTCCGCCAATTCTGTCTCAAACAGCTCTGTCAGAAACGCCTCGGAAAATGAATGACCCTCTGTGGTTTCCGCTCATCCTGCAGCAGCTGGCAAGTTACAACATGCAGTTACCCACAGCTAACCAGCCTCATGACCAGACAGAACAAATAACATTAAAATACTCACATTTGCCACCTCATCCCCCCTCCTGTCACAGACAGTTGCTGGTGCGCCTTCTTTGAGATAAAGTTTCTTAACTAGTCCAGCGTCATATTGGCCGAGGACCTTATTAAAGCAGTCAGGCTCGGAGTATCGCGCACACTAAAACATTTAGGTAATTTTTTGCCGGAACAATGCCACCAAAAATAAACTTTATCGACTGACTCAGTTCATCTGTCCTCTGAAGCTGGTAGCAGGGTGGCTGGGCACACTCTTGGGGTCAGGGTGAGGAACTCGGAGTAGAGCCGCTGCTCCTCCACATTGAGAGGAGTCAGCTGAGGTGGCTGGGGCATCCTGGACGCCTGGCCTCGGGGAAGACCTAGGACACGCTGGACAGACTATGAAGAGCTGGAGGACGTGTCTTGGGAGAGGGAAGTCTGGAAATCCCTGCTGAGACTGTTGCCTCTGCGACCCGACGCCGGATAGGCATTTGAAGATGGATGGATACTAATCTATTTATGATTTCAGTGACATTCATAATTCCTTTCATTCTAATTTAATGACATGTTTTGCAGTCTTTATCACCATTTTCTTTTTCTCGTATCGAAAAATGGATAATTGTTTTCAGCCACTTAACTTCAATTTATTCAAGATTTCTAAACATTAAAATCCCAGTAAATTAAATAATTTGTCTCCTTTCATTGTTTGTCTTGAAATAGAATTACATACATCATAACATAGGCCATTAATACCAGCCAAGGTGAGAATTATTGCATTTTCTTGCTTGTATGTGATTCAACATTTCAGGGTTGCACTGCTTATTTGTAACATCAATTTTAATGAATCAAGAATTATCTCGGCTACTTTATTACTCTATTTATTACTCTATGTGCTAAACAACGCCCGTAAGGTGATGTTAGCCTTTTCAAATATTGAATTACAGTATAGGTACATACTGAATATTGAACAACACTAAGAATTAATGTTGCTTCTGCAGCAGCTGCATCCTCCACATTATTGGAAATTTTGAATTTCACATTGAAGCGAATTTGACCTTTTATTAAACCAGGATTTGATATCATCTCATGTGATGCTTTCGAGTATCATCTGACACGGTTTTAATAGTCTTATCATCTACCTGTATTTCCACCTTTAACACATGCAGAATGTGCACAGTGTGATGTATAAGACTGTATTACAATATTACAATAGACATGCATTGAGGAACGATGGAGTAGGGAATGGACAATAGAAGTTCCTGATGGTCCCAGGTGGTCTTCATGCCTGCAACAAGACTTGTTTTGTATCAAGATCCTCACAAATTCTCTCAAAGCCTATTTTTGTTAATTGTCAATATTCACAACAGATGAAACGTTTGTCATAAACATTGACCCATTTAAATGAGCTGACAGTGGAGTTGCCAGTACCACGGTAATAGTTGACAGAAGAACCAAGAGTCACAAAATCAGGAAGCAGCTTACCTTGTACTGTATATGCTCTACAAAGACTTCCCTCCTAATCCGCCCACAGAGTCTGCATAACTATTACATTGCGTGCTAGCTTATTGTTCTTGGAGCGGATGGTAATTGCAGAGTAAATAGTGAAAAACACCATATGTTTAATTCTTGATCATCTGTGAGATACATTTCACACTTTTGCACTGCAGCACAGTCCATCAGTAGAGATTTAAAACGGCATGCTTTACAAACAGCTAGCACTTTGCTTCCGTGGAGATTGAATCAGCTCCCTGAGGACTGAATGAAAGAAAAAACATGCGTTCACTAACTTCATATTACATACAAGAATGTCTTGCACTTTCTTCTTTTCTTTCTGCTTGCAAGACAAGGTTATCAAAAAAACCCAACAGCATTTGCTGCTATGGGTATCACTGCCCCCTTGCTCTCTCTCTCTCTCTCTCTCTCTCTCCATCTTTCCATGATCTACCTCGTCTATTCTGGAAGACACAGGAAGACCGCAGCTTCACTACAAAGCCTTGTGATGATGCTCACTGACGAGATCTCATGCTCGTGCTCTCATCACGTAAAAAAAGACCCTGTCAACCCACATATGCAACCACATGCACTCCTGGTGATGTGTACATATGCTTTACACGACCTCTGTTGCCCACAGCGTTGTCAGGCCATCCATCTTGTACAGGAGCACAAAGTGTACAGTAGAGGGAGCATGGTAGGAACTGTGGGACTGAACCGTCTTCGCTTATTTCCCCTCAGCCTGCCGGTGAATCTATGGATGCTGGTGAGCCTTCCTCTATGCATGTCTTATTCCCGAATGTATCTCTTCCCTTCATGCTAATGTGTCATTGCAAGTCAATGAATTATAGGAGCGACCTCTTCAAGCGACCATAGCACTTATGACAGCAGAGGTCTTCATCAGGTAGGCAAACAGCATCTTCCCTCCTTAGCTGCCCCAGGCTACGGTGCGTACACATACTGTAAATCTTACTAATACACTCAAAGACAAAGGGCAAAAGAATTTCATTTAGAATTAGCTTGCAAATACAAGGCAAGTTTTTTTTGTCTTTCTTTGTTTCTCCTTCTTCCTCACCATGCAGCACCTTGCATATTAAAATGAATAAAAAACCATGATTTTCATTATGGTGGTCAATAACTCAAAAAATAAATATGTTTGATGATGATGAGCAGAGACCCAGCCTGTACATCGCACGGTACAATATTGCAACTTCCATTCAAATGTAGATGTGGCAGGCCAAAATGATTGGCTCTTTAATTAATTGCATTATCATCAGCAAACACAGTGATTTTCTCCCAGCAGTGAAAGCTCCTGAGAGAAAGCAGATATTATTATGCAGCTGAAGCCGCTCCACTCACAGGAGGGAAACAGACACACAGTCACAGTGACCCCTACTGACTAACAGTGCACCGACACCCTGAGAGAGTATTACCTCTGCCACTTTATCCAGCAGTAAGAAGGCAAGGGGGGGGGCATTTGTGTGTACAGCCACGGGACATTGGAAGAAAAGCATCCCACCAGAATATGAAAGGGATTTTGTTTTTTTGCCAAATGTTTGGTAGTCCGTGTAGTGCTCATGCATACTCAATTTCAGGGTCGCATTTGTCAGAAAACAGCTTTACATGATAGTGTGATGTCAATGTGCAGCATTGAAATGGAAAATATTCAGCCTCCCATGTCAGACATTCGTAGCTGGCAGGGAATGGTTCACAAACAGAGTGCATCTACATATGGGCTCAGGTTCCGAAATGCACAGGATATTTTAGACAAACCTTGGTGAGTTAATATTGTCATAAAATATAAGTTAATTGAAAAAATAAATGTCTTACGGCTGTGATTTTAAGGGAAAATTGACTGCTAGCATGAATTAAACTATAAATTCATTAGGTAATTCCGATTCACACGGATTTCACTGTTTAGCCTTTGTCTCTGACTGTCCCTCTGAAACAGTCCGGCCTGACACAGACTTACATGCAAGTAATGCAATTTGTTGGACAACAGCAGCAGCAGAGCCGACATATGGTCAAACTGGCCGTAGCATATGTCCCCAGTACTCATGTTTAAGTATGTCTCCACAAACATGACAGACGAAGCCCCATATCCCCGGGCAAAGAGTCTGCTCCTTGCATCTTTCAAATAAATCCCGAGAGTAAAGATCATTAACAGCCATCAGAGTGGGCGTACAGCAGAGCAGAAAGCCTAGAAACATTACGCTTATGTGACTTCACAGCTAAAATGAAACATGGGATGAAAGTCATGAACACGATTGTGCTTATTATATATTTCTCACTGGGATCGCTGGTGTAAGTGCAGGGCTATTTAATTCTGATGACAACATTCCCTGTGATCTAAATATAAAGTTGGCTTGTGGAGATTATAGTTTTGAAATCTCCAGGATATGTTGATCTTTGGAGATGAAGAGCAAGTTCTGGAAAATGTCCACTCATGAAGGATGGGCTCATATCACCCATCTGTTCTTCACTCTTGACTGAGAGCAGTTCTGACAGAACCCAGGACCTTCTTGCTGTGAGGCAACAGCGCCAATCACTGCGCCATAGTGCTGCCCATTCAAATTATTGATCCATTTAAATTTTGGTGCGCTATGAAATGTTATAAAATTAACTAAATACCTCTTGCATCTACATAAAAGTATTTCATTCAAAAGGAAATAGTCCATCGTGGGTTTGGCTTTAAACTCATTCTTGAGGGTATATGGAGACAATATAATGTGACATTAATGGATAGAAACTAACTACAGCTATCTTTAGTGAATTTGTCACTCTACATTAACTGTAGGTGTGAATGTGTACATCAGAGGGTGTTTGAGTATGTGTAGCCTTTCAATGAGCTCACGACTTGTCCAGCGTTCCCCCCGTGTCTCGCCCGATGTCAGCTGGTACAGGCTCCAGCATAACCCGCGACCCGTGATACAGATTAGCATCTGAAGATGATACAATTACGGATTGCCTCGTCTTCAAGAGGATGTATGTATTTGAGAGGGAACAGAATTGTGATACAATTAATGTGATCTGAATTATGTTGAAGCAGAAATAGAATAGAGACTATCAGACGTAACCCTTGCGTAAGAATTAAATTGCAGAATTTTGCTTTTAATTCCAACAGTGACAGATGAGGTATGAGGTACAAAAGCAAGAAGCACATTTCAATGTAAGAATGAAAACAATGTGTGGCCTCATCTGTCAAACTTATAATTATGTAGGGGAAATTGGAGTCATAAGAACAAGGTCAACATTTAATTCCTCTGTTTTATGCTCTCTTTATAAAAGTTTTATTCAATGGCCAATTCAGTTCTGTCTCCCTTGTAACATTGTAGACATTAGATTTAGCCCTCTCTGAGTGCTTTTCTAGTTTTCTACATTTAAATATCTTTTAACAAGGTGCATGTTTTCCACATGACAGCAACACGTAACTAACTTCCTACCTCATATAACTGAAAGGCTTCTTGCTGGTTTTCATTTTCTGTGGGATTACTTGCTTAATCAACTGCAACTGATCAGCTGTTCTGATTGTATTTGCTTCATGCACATTTTGAATTTGACTCATTCTCATGTAACAGGTTTAGCCCAACAGCATGTAGTTCAGCAAAAGTGTCTCCAAAGTTAAAATCACTGATTAATGCACATCCATAAAATCATGCAATCAACGCAGTACGAAATGTTTGAAACGCGGCGAATGATTGTGAATGCGGCGATGTATCCAAACTTTAGACCAGTAGGCCTACTGAATAAATACAACAGTCTAGACCCATTTTTTCAAAATCAGGGCAATTCAAGAGCTATGTGCCCTCATGTTAATCCTGTTATCAGAAATAAAAGAAATGCCGGAAACAAACTGGAATGAGGCCCAAAGTAAGGACGGATTTTTCTATTTCTATGCACACTGTGCTGCACAATGGTCCATTAAACCGGAATTGTTTCCGTACTCCAGTACTTGCTCCTTCAAAATGAACAAAGCTACCAGGACCTGACACGTTCTTATTTCTGGCTGAAAGAGGAGCGCTGCATCCCCTCCCTGTTCGTTCCAGTCAGCAAGTTTTCATGGATGCAATCCAATGTCCCTGCAGTCTACAGGGTACCAGAAGGTCTCTGCAGTAATCTGTTGCCATTCCCTATACAATGCAGCCATTGAATTCACCCGGTGACAAAACAAAGATTTTTCTCAGTGTAATTAAGAAGTGATTCGTTCTTAGGAAAACACCAGCAAAGGCCCCCATGGGGATTCAAATGAAATGTAACTGAGGTTTAATGGGTCTCGGTGGTGGTAATAACAAGCAGCAATGAATATTCATATTTTTTTTAAGGACCAATAGGGCTCTGAATGTGTTTGAAATCTTTTGCTGCTGTGTAACATACCAAAGGCTGAAAACCATGCCTCTGCCAGCAGCAGTGTGACATGCAGAGGAGAACCAAAAACACAAGCGTCAAAGTTTGACCAGACTGCGCAAAACAGAGACACAGATAAGCTGCTGCAGTGTCCCGGCTCTGAGATCTATTTTTGAACTAAGTGTAATTATTCGGTGCGAGCCAGCTGGTCACCATGCTGCTTTTTTTGTTATGCCCCTGCTTCATACCGAGACATTTGCATACTGCTAAATTGGTAGAACCCCTGTACTGTCGCGTGCAGCCAAAGTGCAGCCATCATTATGTGCCTTGCTCAGGCACCAAGAAGATTGTTAAAAAGGCAGAGATTAAGAAACCATTTCCACAACAACTGTTCCACTAAAAGAGTTTTGTTTTGTTGCAATTCCTTTTGCACAACGGCGTTTTGAAGGCCTGAAACCAAAAACATCACTGAACCTCTTTGAGACAGCCTATTACAGTTTCAACCTTATGCACACAGGCGGATGGCATCCTATTGCTAAAACAACAGAGGGGCATCAGACTGCCTGGTATTGTTTAATACTCATCAAATGCAGATTTACTGAACAGCTATTGAGATGTCATTATGTGATGTCATGGAAACACAGAATCTTTGAAAAGTAAAGTCAAAATTTTAGAAAAGTCAAGTCAAGAGTTTTCCGCAACAGCGTTGTGTAAATGGAGCCGCAGCTTTACATGGGATTCATGCCAGCCACAAATCTCCTCTATTCTGCAGCTCTGGGTTGCGACTATATGATAATTTAGGACCAGGATCACCTGAATATTAAACTGTGCTAGAGGAATTGAAGGAGTTTCAAAGGTGGGCTTTTAAAAATATATTAATTCTGCATCCCCGCCACCTCCTGCCAGGCAGCAGCCCCTTCAATAGACTGAACTCAATTACACTCTGTCTCCGACCACATCCCCCAACAATGAGCACAGGGGAGCAAGTTCATGTCCGCATGTGCCCACAATGGATGTGGCTTCAAGGAACATCCAAGGAAGAGCAAAACTGTGAGGTAAGTGTTGTTGCATACAAATTATTTTCTATGCAATAACCCCAAAGAGACAGTGAGAATGAAAAAGGAGGACTTTGATAACAAGCCTTTGTTTTTCCCCCCATAATATAAGTTACTGCAGTCAAAACTCCAGGCTAATCACCACCAGTTGGTTAAATCAAACACTGCATGCATGATAATTACCAAGACAATAACTTGCACCCATGGAAAGTCTCCTCGTCAAGTAAGAAGCAGGCTTCAAAGAGAATCCATTAGCAGATGAAATGGCACTAATTTTAGGACACAAGTCCATTAAAAGCCATTTTCTTTAAAGAGTAAAAGAGAAAGCTCATGGGGATATGTAGTCCAGTTCTATTCCTATCAGCCAGTGTGGAAAAACAAGAGCATTGGGCCACTGGGACATTCCTGCAAGCATTATCAGCTCTGCTTAACTATTCTAAACTGACATCAATTGGTGTGCAGGCTCAATCCCAGCGGAGCTTGTTAGCCCCATTTAATGCTAAAATGAGCCAACGTCTAAGTCCTGCCCTGGTACTGGGAACAGTGAGTGCTGGCTACTGCTGTTGCATTAGGTGGTAAATGTAAAAAGATATAACACTAATTACTGAAGGGACACAGGTTTTGGGAGGCTGACTCGTGCATTTGTCAGAGCAAGGGGTCACTTCATCTTGGCACTCACACAAAGTAGTTTGTACATACTATATCTATATCTATATCTACTGTGTACAAATATTTCATTAAATGCTAAAAGGAAGAAAGGAGGTTATGATACTTAAACAGAACGTCTCACCCAAAACATGCAAAAAAGATGTAAAAGTTAAAATGCATGAATTGACCAAATGACTGTTTGGCAACACGAGGTTGCTTTGCAATGCTAAAACTGAGACGTTGTAAATGTTGATGAACAGCACCCACTCTGGCAACAAGGGGCTAGGGCAGATTGAAATTACATTTACCATGATTCACTTTTACCACTCAGGTAATTGTTGTATCCAAAATCACATACTGTACTTCCATTTACCGGTACTCACATGCAAAATACAGTATATGAGTATACCTGTGTAGTGTGTGTAGTCTCAAATCAGATACCACTTTAGTGTCCTTATGTCATAAATTATGTGTGCAACTTTTAACCACAAATATTAAGTCACATTCAAAAAAATATATATCTGCTTACCGGTACTTTTTCATTTGAACAAAATAAATGGTTCAATGTGCTCCATGTTCCATTCAAAATATAAGGGAACAACTGCTTTCACAGCCCAGGGTAAGAAGCTGTTTCTGAGACTTGCAGTGCTGCTTCTTATTGTCCTGAACCTGTTTGTTGCCCGGGTGGGTGGGGTCTGTGGCGATGCGTCTGGCCCTCCTCTGGACTCTGGAGGTGTAAACAGAGTCCAAATCAGGCAGACGGTGACCCACAATCCCCTGAGCTGTCCTCACCGCCCGGGATAGGTCCTTGTCCTGTGCCGTGCAGCTGCCGTACCACACGGTCGCACTAAGACACAGGATGCTCTCTATCGTGGCCCGGTAAAAGTTGTCAAGCAGCACAGAGGAGAGTCCAGCCCGCTTCAGCTTCCTGAGGAAGAAGAGCCGTTACTGGGCCTTCTTCACCAGGTGTCTGGTGTTGAGTGTCCAGGAGAGGTCAGAGGAGATGTGGATGCCCAGGAATTTAATGTTCTCTACACGCTCCACTGCTTCCCCTCGTATGCACAGAGGGGCGTGTTCAGTCTTCCTGGACCTCCTGTAGTCCACTATGACCTCCTTGGTCTTGCTGGTGTTCAGAACAAGGCTGTTCCTCGAGCACCATCAGGTGCACTATTGCTACTGTGCACAGTAGAGTGACTCCATTCTAACAAACGTCCTTGAACTTGGAACCGCCTGCATTTATTCATGGTGTAGTATTGTAGGCTGCCATCAAGAGCAAACGGTTCATCAGTAATATTTATCTGTTTCTTGGTAGTTTTAAACACCCTTATTTCTACATGGCTTTTACAGTGTCGAGGTAAAAGCTCTCACTAACAAGGAAGACAAAGTCGGATGGTTGAGAATGTAATGAAGATCAAAAGATGACAGCTTATTATGTGCTTCGTGAGGCTGGCTGGCATTTATTCTATTCTACCAATCTGATTGGCATAAATGTCTCCAGGGGTGGAAACCTGTGCCCCTTGGTCAGCTTTAGTTTGAGGTATTAAATGCTTCCAACCAGATGCTGCTTTTAAAGGTTTGATTAGACAGTCTATAAAAGAAAACAAGACATGTGTATGAAGAAGATAATGACCATTAAAGATTAAGATCATCAAGAACCTTAGAAAAGAAGAATTACTGTGAAAATGTATGGGTTGTTTCTTTAAAAAAAAAGTTATCTCAAGGCATTTTCCAGATAGTACAGAGAAAGAACTGCTGTTATAGAACCCAACTCTCACATGAGCACAGCGCTTTGGCAAAGGAGGTGAAAAAAAACTTCCTTTTAACAGGCAGAAACCTTGAGCAGAACCCAAAAGTCATAGTGGGTGGCCATCTGCCTTGACTGCTTTGATTCAAGGTTGCTTCTTCTTAGTGTCTTAGTGAATTGATGATGATGATGATGATGATGATGATGATTATTATTACTACTACCAATAATAATAATATATTTATCATTGACTCCTATGATTTCTTCTGATTTCTATGTGTAACTCAAATGAAGTGAAAAGGAAGCGTCCTGAATTTATGAACCTATACCAGAGAATAGCTTTGTGTTTAGTTTAGTTCTGATTTACTGAAAATCAGAATGTTAATCAGTGTTTTATATTCAGCTGTATATAAATGTCAACAGTGTTTTCAGAAGTCCAGCATCATATTAGATTCATCTTTTTTCCCCCTCGGCATGCTACTAATACAGAATAGAAATACACGTCTAACGCTGAAGGTGTAGTCACAACAGCAAAGGTTTAATTTCCTGGATTCTGCCTCCCTGCCTCACCTCCATGGGTTTCACCAATCATGCTGATCACATCAGGCAGCACTGAGGTCATCAATATCTTTAGATGCGACAGGCTGAGTGTTACCGTAGCAACAGGCTACATGACTAGCAAACAGGAGATCCGAGAAAATCAGAGCTTGTGCACGTCTTTGTGTTTGCACACTTTTTTTTATGTTTATGTGAGTGGCAGTGACACATTCTGTTTATATTTTCGCTTGGAGCACTTAAGGCGAACGTCTTCTAAATGTCTGTGGGGGTGTTTTGCCCCCCCGAGTATGGTGCAGCGCTCTAGTTCACCATCTTAGAAATCCAACTGCTGAATAATGACGAGCTTTCTCTTTTTTTCTTTTTAAGTAGAGTGACATCAGATATGTTGACATAAAGGAGATTACTTTAAGTTCTGAGGAGGATATAAATAACTATACGTAATCCACATTAAACCGCAGAGCCACCAGGGAAGAAGAGCTGCATTTTAATCCAAAAGGCTCATGGGTCGCTTTTAAACCATGTATGAGCAAAAGAAAAGCAGCCAAATTAAGGGACACACTATTATGTATAATATAAGTCTGTCCATCACATTCTGTCCTGCAGCAACTCTGTGATTTAATGGCATGTAATATTTTAGAGGCGGCAGACAACAGGCATTTACAGGAGATTATAGCCAAGCAGCATTTGTCTTGTGCAAACAGGACTTCACAAAGGGATTCATAATAGAGCGCTCATTAGCAGTGGCTTATTTTTCTACCGTATTTGCCATTTCCGTAATTTGTAAAATAAAAACAGCAGCTCATTAGAGGCCATGCTTTCAGACTGCCCTGATAACATCACATACTGTATTTCCATTTAAATTACTGGCTTCTGTTTGCTCTTTCACAATTTGTTGATGTTTACTCGTGATAAAAATTCGGAACATTCGCGGCTCGTAGGGAAAGAAGAAACTTCAATGTACAATTTCCAGCGAAATTTGAGTTACACACTATTCTATGAGAAGGTTGCTTCTTTAAACAAACCTAAAGAAGCGAGATCAATTCAGGATCTGCTATGGTGGTCTGTGGTTTGTGATTGATGTCTACATGAATACATTTGTATGTGCTTTGTTTTTCTGACCCATAACTGTGGCCCTAAATTAAACTGTAAAAACATACAGCCTTGTTATTTGCTCACTCTCATTATTGAAGAAATGCTTTGTATTGAATAGGTACCAGGAGCTTTTCAGATTGTGTTCTGCTTCCTTTCTGTTTATTAAATGACTCGTAACGCATTAAGATCATTTAAGATGAAAAATAAATATTTTGAAGGTAAAGTGTTTCTCAGATAGCATATCCTTAAGGCCAGTAATAGTGAGTGGCTAAAATGTCATTCTGCTGGACTTCAATAATGACGATGAGAAGAAATGCATTACTTATCTGCCTTTACTTCTGGAAGAATTGTTTTTAAGAGTCTGCAGCCATTTGATATCCATCAAACGATTCACATATTGCTTTGAGATAACACTAACATCAGCATGGTAACATGCTCACAAAGGAAATGTTGCTGATTTAGCAGGCAGCGTGATTCCCATGCTCACCGTTAAGCATACCAACACCTGCTGATTAGCACTAAACACAAAGTACAGCTGAGGACGACGGGGAACTGGAGGTGAGGGGGGGGGGGTGACGTGCTTTGCAAACATTTTGAAGAAAATCATCCAAAAATGTGCCACCATAAAGCAAAGATGCCAACCGCAGGGTGGTTCTGCATGACACAGACAGCGGGTCACTCAATCCAAGTGATTGCATTCTGGACGCTGGACAACTGAGCCAGACATCATGCAGTCCACCCAGGAGTGTTTGAGATGGTCTGAACCATTCTGCTGCCCCTGAGCCACGGCTAAATAAAGTCAATCACTCAATGGTACAGCGGCTTTAGTTACATCAGTGGCCAGTGCAGGTGACTTCAATTATTAACACACAGTAACTGTAGTCTAGTGTGTGAAACACATTTCAGAGTGTGGTGGTGGCTTCCTGGACACACTGCGAGATTTCCAGACACCGGAATAGTGCGTGTGTGTAGTTGTGCATTAAGGCAGGGTCACTGAGGAGTAATAGGATTGCTCTGCCCCGCTCCCTCTCTCGACACCCTGGCACAGACAGGTCTCCTAAATCATCCTCACATCTCTGAGCAAGATGGAGGACCTGGCATCACATCTCCCCGCCCCCCATCCTTGCTGCCGCCGTGAGCGCTCGACTCGATGTGGTACAGATACTGCTCACAGCCATGTTTTCCCTCAAACCTCCTGGAGGACTGGAATAATATCTACTCAGCATTCTGTAAATATCCACTGGGAGAATGTACCTCAGTTCATTGCGGCTGTGCTTGGGTTGCTTTGTATGGGCTTGTCTGCTGATCCTTAACTCCTGCTCTTTGTTCTTGAACTGTTCTTCTCCTGTGTCCTAAAAAGGAAGGCATGTGCATGCAGAAGGAGCCTGTTTAGCGCCTGTTGTTATTTATATGTTATCTACACTCTTCCTCCTGTTCATGGTCATGAAGAGAATGCTGCCTTTTACTCATGTAGGTTTGGCCAAAGTAGTGCTACTATTTTTGTATTGTTCACAGACACTCATAAAAGATTGAATTCCATAATGCCGTGAATGACAGACTCAGAATGTCAGGAAAACAGTGCAGTGCAGCCCCAAACAGGAGCTGGTGTAGAACAGTGGCAGCCCAGAGCCCCTTCTGGAAACCATGAAAATAAAGACAATCAGAAAAGTCATTTGCTTTGGCCACAGATGAATCAAGTTCTTGGGACACAAAGAGGATCCACGAACAGCATTGACTTGCCTTTGGGTGCAATAATAAATCTGTATTGTCATCATTCCCACCCTGTGCATGATGTATTTCCTCTCCATTCCACCTGTTTTAATGCCTTTAAGCTTGTTGTGCATTTACGGCAACAAATGTTCATAGATTTCTGAGGCAGCAGGCAGTTCTGCACATTGGCGCAACACCAAATGGCAGACACATCAAGTTAGCGTGAGGATTTTGCAGATAAAGAAGTGGAAATTTGCCTCAGGGGCCCAAACAAAAAACAAATCTACAAAAGTAAATAGTCAATCAGAGAGATGGACTCCATCTGAATGAAGAAGGAGCTTCATGTTCCTCAAATATGCAAACTTCTTGTTACACCATACAATATCAATTAGAAATGTCAGTGCATTTTAAAGCAGATTTAAAAGCAGGAATTTTTCAGTAAGCGGTTTTATATTAGGCAGCATGGTGGTGGAGTGGTGGGCGCAGTTGCCTAACAGCAAGAAGGTTGCAGGTGCAAATCCAACTTGGGGCCTTTCTGTGAGGAGTGCGTATGTTCTTCCCATGTCTGTGTGGGTTCTTCTCTGGCTTCCTCCCACCACGAAAAACATGCAAATTAGGTGAATTGGTTACATTAAATTCTCCGCAGGTGTGTGAATAATTGTCTGTCTGTGTGGCCCTGCAATGAACTGGCAGCTTGTCCAGGGTGCCTCTCGCCCATTGGCTGCTGGGATAGGCTCTGGCACTACCCGCGACCCAGTTACGGATAAAGCGGTTGGAAAATCAATCAATGAAAATCAATCTACAAATTGCAATATTTGTACTAAACTAAGGCATGCGAGTCCTGCTTCCCTGCTGATTTCATGTTGGATACAAACTGATGCCCTTATAAACATGCTATACTTGTCCTGTCCAAAAATAGTAGGAGTAATGTAGTAATGATCACAATCTTGGCTGCTTAGGAAAATTATGTCAACATTATGAAGCAATTGTTGCAGCGAAGATCAACATCTCAAAGAAAACGTAACAATCTTGATTAAAATTGAAGCATTGAATCATTTTTATTGGAGTTAAAAAAAAAAATCAAATTTTCAGAGTGATATTTGTGGTCATAGGAGGAAAGTATACCTACATGCAGTATAGTACATTTGCATATACTAATGTATATGATTGACCTGAAATATCACTGACAGTAATTGAAATCATTTTGAGACTGCAAATGAACAGCAACACAATTGTTTTACTGTCTTTTTATAGTTATTCTAGTTTTTCACGAGTGTGCATGGATAAAAATGTTCCAGTCCTGTAAATGTTTCTTCGAGTCACATGCAAATACACTGGGAGCAGTAAAGCTGATTTGATGAGCAGAAAAAGCTACAGAGTGCACCTCAAAGACAAACCCTCACTTTGGCCTGGAGACTGCAGCTATTGGAAGGTGGATTGCAGCGTATCTGCCTCAGGGCTCAGCTCAAAGCTGCTTTACAGCTATCAATTTGACAGACTTTGTTGATCATGATATGACAATAATTAATTTGGCCCTGTTGGATTTATCTTATCTTTGGCATATAATTAATCAGTATGACTGCAATAATTGCAACTGTTAGTCATTCTTTTAAGCTCAACACACTTATTTACAAGCCACTTTTTTTCTTCTAAGGCATAATTGGATTGTTTTATTTGTAATAATTGCATTGTGAAGATAATATTTTCTATCTCCCCGTCTGTCCGCCTCCCTCCTCTTTTTGTAAGAACGATCCATCCCTCACTATCCTCATCACCCAGAGGCAAAGCACTTTCTGCCGTACGTTGCCAACAAACTTGCTGCTGCACAACTTTGATTTGGTGGGAATAATCTAAAAAGAGAAGGATAGCTTCTGCAGTGGTAAGCTCCAGTAAACTAAATTTAATGCATGAAGTTATTCACTTTTGCTTTTGGTCTTATCAGATAATGTCTGAAAATTAAAAAAAAAAAGGCTGCCGAAAGATTCTGAAGTTTAATTTATGAGCGAGCTCTATGGGGAAATGACGAAATATGTGATGGTGATGAACCATGATGTACAGTACAAGATTATAAAGTTAAGGATTTGGTGATAAATTCTCATAGTTGATTTTTCTAGAGGTAAAACACTGCAGGGTTGAGCAAGCAGGAAGCTGTCTGCAGCAATGGGAGAGTAAAGGAGCTGGTTCCCTGGAAGCACCGCTGCGAGCCTGCACGGCTGCCAATCCATCAAGCTGTCACCTGCCCCTTTAGTGGCGCGGCTTTAACAGCAGTACCACTGGAAACAGGAAATCAAACCACTTACAGAATTTCAGGGTAGCAGCTGAACTGAAACAGAGCAACTGGATTAATGAAAATAAGTGTTTACTGCAATAAAGGAGAAAAGCACATCTCATTTCTGAAACAAGCAAGAGAAGACAATTCAGATCCAAATATTCTCGTCCATTTTAGAGATTAATGATCAGTTTTTACTTTGAAGTCAAGTCACAAGCATTTAATTTTGTGTTGATTCAAGGCTGGGCAACAATGAAATGAAGAGTTGCAACTGACAATAGTGATAGATGATGTGTCTGATTATGTTCTCCAGCAGTCCTTATTATTGCTCAAAAATGTGAAAAGGTTATTGGAGTGCAAATCACTACATTCCATATTTTGCTTGACAAAAGAACGCAAACCCCAGATATGATCAGATTACGCCCACATTAGACTAATAAAAGCAGGGAATGAAAATTCTGCAATTTTCTCTTTTAATACAGTACAGTATCTACAAATACGGTAATATATAATGTCTTTAATAAATATATTTCACATCAGAAAAATGAAACCCTCTCCCGAAGATAGACACATTTCACAGGAAATGGAGTTTACATCCAAGTAAACATGGAGCATATACCTCCTTACAGGCCCTGCATTCATATCTGTTTAAAAGATGTTACATTTAGAAACAAATTTCTAAAAAGTATCTTAATATTTATTCTTAAAACATGTGTGATGTCTGTATAATTCAACAATTGTTTTCTTGCCCTAATGAGGGTTAATCATCACACTTATAGGATTAGAACAAATCAAAGATCTGGTGAGCCTCATTTTATTGTACAACATGATGTACAATAAAATGTGTTTTACCCATGTAGAATGTTTTTTATGATAGATGTTATTCAATATTTTTGAGGCAATAGACGGAGCGATAAATAACGATATATTTCTTCTTCTCGTAATCAATCTCAGCTAAAAAAAACAAGTCAATAGATAATTTGGGGTTGGAGCATGTAATTACACTTGTCAGTGAATGAGGTGATAGTTATTGAAGCATGCAAGGTCATTCATTTTCAGAAATTTGTAATAAAAGAAATAACAAATCAAAATCCTCAACATTTCAATTATGATTTTATTATGAGAGAAATATGACTTTACATCGCCCCAAGGGTGAGAATAGAACATAAATAAAACATTCTTACAAAATGTTGCAATAAATCACAAACGGAAACTTTTTACATTTGATTTGTTTTATACATGAATCATATTTACATATTTTTCTTTGCCCTTTTTTTTTTACATTGTTGGGAATGAAACAATTCTGTACCACTTTCATGGTACAAGTGTTTCAAAGCAGAGGTGTACAGCCCTCCTGTTTCTCCTGAGAAGATGCTGGGTTCTACTCTAGTGCACTTTATCATTAAGATTTAAGGCTACGCAGGGTCCCCCTGATAGAGACATCCGTCTCATCACCAGGACCATCATCGCTGGGACGAAGTTCATTTTCTCGACGCATCTGCTGATTGTCCCTTGCAGAGGGAGGTTTGTGGTTCTGCCCAGTTGCTCCTTCCAGTCGTTAGAATGTCTTTTCTCATTTTAAAGCTGCTGTCTGGTTTCACTGAATAACCAATTACAATCTGACAACGTATTTGTTGCTGCAGTCAATTACAAATGTCATGGGGAAAATAGAGCGCGAAAGACTGCGCTTATCACTGAACGGCAATGACCTGCTGAGAAAAATGACAATTTGTCACAGCAAGAAGGACGTATTAAAAAGAAATTAAAGAGTAGTTTAATCATTTCTGCTCTTCAGTTGTTTTTGTTAGAGAGGGAACAATTTTAATCAATAGGTGCAGTGCTCCCTAGTGGCCAAAGCCCACCTGAAGGGAGAGGAGAAAACAAAGCCCATTTCTCTGGTTTTTAACAGGATTACACTCGAACCATAAACAAAAAGACATGAAGCTACTAATTGGCTAGCCCTGTAAGCCTCTTAGAAGACACACTATAATAAACCAGCCCGGACATGAAATCAAATCCTCAACAGAGACAGCAGGTTAACAAACAAGCACTTCAAGACAAAGAGGCAGCTAGAAAGCAGGTCCTTGGAGCCGCTTTGTCATTCACCCAACACATTTTCCCTTCCTACCTGTCCAGCAGGTAGTTGCGGCCCTTGATCTGGGCTCGGTGGTGGAGTTAAAACACATGCTTAAAAATCAAGATGGTTCACGCCACCTCGCAAACATTAAAAGCCGCAAAGCCCTTTGTTGATCTGAAACCCGAGCAGGGGGACACTGCAGCATTGTTAACGTTCTTTAGTACATTTTCTCTCTTTGGATCATTGTTGCTTTTCATTCGAATCAGTGCCCTTGATTTACACACACACAAAAACACAAGGATCTCATTGATTGATATCTTACACTGATAACTAAAAAATTGCATCAACATGTCAGGACCAAAGTGCTGAACAACACCGAGTGTTGGTTAATTTGAAATGATCAGAGACTCAGGCGGTACCCGCTGAGCAGGTTCAGTCATCAAAGGTCCAAAAAGGGACACACAACATCATTTGCTGCTTTTTGATAAATGCCCTTTCTCAGTTTTCTCCGACCAGCTGCTTTTCCCGTAAATTTCCCAAAGCCATCAGCTGTGTGGAACTATTAAGAAGAGGAGGGTAGAAACAGGAAGCTCAACTCTGACAGAAACCGTATGCTACATGAAAGGTTACATGCAATAAAAAAAATAAAAAAAACTGAAGGAAAGCCACGCTTTTTGTCACTTAGATGAAAGATGAATATTAAATAAGATGAAGTGAGGATCAAATTAATAACCATCCAAGGCTCTACGAAACAATGAAATACAAGACTGAGACATTTGATGCATATCCCAATGCGGAGTCTGGTGTAGCAGACAAACAGCTGAAGAGTTTCACTCCAAAATGGAGACATCATTGCTTCAGAAGCATTAAACACCAGCCAGGGAACATGATTAATGGCATTAGGTAATTATAGAGGATTACTGGAGGCGTCGATCCCATTTCGCTTGTAATCCTGAGGCAAAATCCGTGAACAAAGTGAGTAGTCAGTAGTGGAATGTTACTTTCAATGTGGATCTGAACATTCTATCATCAAACAACGGACAGATTTTCCTCTGTGGTTTCAGTTTCATTAAACCAATAAGGTAGGATGATTAGGAGCTTCCAGTGCCGCATGGAGATTGTTGACATTCAGCATCTGTTTCCAAGTGGTATGTAATGGTTCTGTTACAGGGTGCTGATTGGACCCAGTAATAACCATGGAAACAAAACGGAAGCTGAGCATCTGACATGCTGGACAGGGCTTGTAACACAATCTGCTCTCACACGACTTCAATTTGACAAGTAAGCAGATTCTTCAACTTGAATACTTGAATTTGCTGTAATTTAACCACAACATCTTGAAAAGAGTTTCTGGCAAACTAAAAATGTGCTATTTCACTTTGCACTCCGCGGGGGTATACGTACTCACACCATCAACATATTTAACTTACCAGAAACTAAGACCCGTGGTTTAATTTAAAAATAAAAATATATTTTTTGTCTTTCTCTTGCATTTAATAGTTGACAGCACGACATGATGTGCAGAAATGACTGAAAGTCTTTTCAAGGTGATTTTCAAGGTGCCAGAGAGCCTGCTAGTTAGCTGCAGCCTTACTCGTGAAGATGAATGTTATTACTACTTGGCAGCAACACTCTCCTTTGGATGTTAGAACAGCTGTGATGGGTTGCTGATGATGACGGAGGAGGAGGAGGAGAGTCATTTTACTCAACAGAAGAAGATCTGCCCATCCACAGGAGGTTCTGGGAGGTGCTCGGGGTCTGGGGGAGGAGAAGAGAGGAGTAAGTGTCACCATCACAAGGGTTAAGAGGATTATGTCTCATCTCTGAGGACGGTTAGTGCGCTGCATCACCCCCCCACCCACCCACTGCCCGAGTCATCTCAGGCCCATTCCAGAACTGACGCTCAGGAAGCAGCTGTGTGCGTTAGCTCGCTGCTCATCAGCCATCATTTCTTACACACAGAGGGATTTTACTTTCAAGAGTATCGACTCCTTTAATTCCTACTGTTGCTTAAGTAAGGTGTGCGTATCGTGTTCAGTGTGCTGCTGTTCCAGAAAGGCAAGGCGACTCATTCAAACATTTTCCAAATGCCTTCTCAGCTGAACCTGAGACGTCTCCAACGTGAAAGGCGTCAAAACTCTTCCTAAAGTCCATCCATCCATTCCCTTATGCTTGTTTCCGCTTTGCAGGTCACGGTGGGGTACAGCAGTCCCGGACATGGATGTACATAGATTAGTGATCAATCCACATATGAACCACGCTAATTGTCTCTGAAATCTGCTTCAGTGTCGTCTTTGGATTAATACAGAAATGATGTCCGCAAATATTCTAATTCAAATGCAATTCAGATATTTAATTCATAATACTAGAGCTACTAATTATCTTTCTTAAAAAGACAGATGTATTTAACTACCACTTTAATATCTCATCTCATCTTTCTGGCCAGCTGAGAGATGTAATCCCTCCACTTTAATACATGTACATCAAATTTAGTTCCTGATCTGCCCTACCCAGCATGCACTGCAGCTTGAAGTGAGAGTAGCGAGTACATTTTCCTGTTTGGTCCATTGCTGGCTTCCTTCCATACATCAACCTTTCATGTTTCTTCTGTCTGATAACGTCAGGTGTCTTATCTTGAAAATCAAAAACGCTTGAGTCCAACCTGTTCACTCAATGAATGATTCAACCAAACTGACTCTTGTCCCTTCTCTCCTGTTCTCTCTTCCTTACCTTCCGTCTGAGCACTCCCTCCTTTGCCCTTCTTCTTCTTCTTTTTCTTCTCCTTGTCTGTTTTGCTCTTGTTCTTGGCTAGCTGCAGCAGGCTTTTCGAGATCTGGTTGTTGGCTTCAGTGCCCTTGAGGTTGGGATTGGAGGATGAGGTAAAGGGATTGAGGATTCTCCCTTTGGGCTTGGGAAGCTGGAGCTGCAGGCTTTGGAAGGAGGAGGAGAGTTCCAGTGGATCCAGCTCCAGAGACCTGGAACTGCCGGGGACATGGGATTCATCCGATGTTGTAGAAGGAGTCCGCTGGAAGCAAGGGATAGAAGAAAGATGTGAAGTCATTACCTGTATCTCTTAAGCAAATATATATGAAAGGTGATGGGTTTTTTTTTTACCAACACTGTAATAAATAGAAGATGAGCAAGGTTGTTTCCAGAAAAAACGGCTTAAATTGTGGAAAATGTATATGAATCTATGTAGAGGTTATAGAATAGAAGCCAGGGAATGTAACTCTGCTTTTTGAATGCAGTGCAGCACTGTCTGCTGGTTAACATATTTCAAAAAGCTTTTATAGAGCAACCAGGTTCAGGTTCAATAAACACGCTGTTGAAGTGCCCTTGGGGGGAAACAACAACTCATTGAAAGATGCCCTGCAGGGGCAACAGCTCATGGCATCGTCATTGTTATCATTATCATCATTTGTAAAGTGTCCCTGCTCACCTCGGCCACGCGGACCTCCCCCATCTTGTTGAACTGCCGCTGCACGGCCTCCCTGTCCCTGTCCAGCTTCCTCTGGGCATCTCTCAGCCTCTCCAAGTCTCTCTGGTACTCGTCCTTCTTATGCTGCAGCTCCTTCTTCTCCTCCTCCAGGTCCCTGTGCTGCTTCAACACATCCTCCACCTGCAGTGGGTTGGAGGTCCAAGAATGGATTTATTGAAATGTTGGCCATATAAATATCTGCCTCTATCTATAGAGTGGTTTCTAACAGCGGAAAAAGTATTTTATAAAATTTTATATTTATTTATGGTTTCAAGAAAAGACTGGGATCGTTGTGGAAAGCTCTCCAACACCTGAATGGACCACTCCTCAGGTAAAGAGGTTCATTGGTAGCCGGTGATGGTATCAGGATGGAGTGTGAAATGGAAAGAATACAGTTCCAATCAGAGAGCGCTTTCATTTCATGCTTGGAACACCTTATTCTGCACTGATCTGTTGGACTATAATGACGGGGAGACAGTTTGTTCCACCTCTGTGAAGCCTGCGGAGGCATTAACAACACTGACGGGGGTCAGGAGCGTGACATGCAATACTCTTGTAACCGGCTCACGCGTGCATCCTTCCCTGGGGGTATTAAATGTGCAGCAGCAACAGGAAGTCTTACTTGAATAGGAAACAGAGGCGACCTCTAACTGGGGACAACGTGACATATGTCAATATGTGTTTATGCTCAGGGTTGCGTTACCCGTCGTGCCAACAATGTGATGTTGTGACACTTTGGGTTGATCCTTTCTGAACAAACCAAAACGGGCCACAAAGAAGGGAACTCATTTTGTCAGTGTTGAATGCTGTCTGTCTGAAAAAGGCTTCAGCCATTCAGAGGCATTGATGAGGAAAGATTCACCCTTTAATGAAAACCCTTGCTTTTCAATGCACAAGTGCAAGATCATCAGAAGATGATCGTTCCAGGTGGAAGTTTAAAAGCATCTGTGATGGTGTGAGGGGGGGGGTGTTGGTGCCCCTGGTATAGGCATCACAACTATAGAGGAACCATCAATGTTGAAAGGCACATATTGATTTTGGAACGACAAATACAAACAAGTTAAGCAAGACAATGAAGTCACATTGTAGCGTCTCGCTACAGTCTGGGTCCTCAAAAGATGCAGTGGATTATGAAGAGCTCCAGTAATGAGCTCTAATTACAAGCATCAAATTCAGAATGAGCGCATATATTAATAAAACAATAACAAATATTGTGCATCTGGTCTTTGCAACTGCATTGAATTACATGTAGATAACAAATTATTGTATTATCTTTAGGAATTTTGGATTGTATAAGGTGCTATTATCCAAGATAGGAAATGAGTACAGATATGTGTTGGGGCCCCTTCAAGGTCACATTAATGCAAATGTCTCCTTCTATTAAAGAAATACACGTCGGTACTCTCTCTTCTTTAACACAAGCTTCTAACTGTCTCTGAAGAGGAATTGTTGTCCTAGTTGTTGCAAATTGCAGGAAAAAACTTTCTGACTTATCTCTCATCAGAGAGAGCTGGTCTCACGAGCTGCATTTAAAGCTCATGACTGGAATGCAGACACATCTGGTAGGAAATGTGGGATTTCACACAGGTAGTTAGTAAAATATTTACCTATTTATTACTCATGGATAAGAAGGCCCAGTTACCTGTACGTGCACCAGCCCCTCCCTTTCAGTCAGTTGCTGCTCCCTCAGCTCCCACTCTCTCTCCCGTCTCCTCCTCTCCTCAGCATGAGCTGCCTGCTGTCTCTGCAGGGATGCCAGCTCCTGCCGCTGCTTCTCCAGGCTGCGCTGCTTCTCCTGTTCGATCAGTGTGCTTGGCCGCGAGGACGCCCGCGATAACGACGTGCAGGAGGAGGAGCGCTCACTCAGGGCCTGCCGCTGGTCCTCTATGAAACTATCCTGCTGAACCACCACAGCCTGTCAGACACAAGCACAGCAGCAGGACGGATAGTCCGGGTCAGTTACATATGCAAGCGCTACACCTGAAAACATCTTCAATTACGATTTATTTATCCTCTTTGTTTGACATTAAGTGATGCTTTCAGGCTTGTATGTTACCTGCAGAGTGCTGAGCAGGAGGTGCAGGTTGGACACACTGTGGAGTACCTGCTGTTAAAGAAAAGCTGGGTCACCGAGTGTCCTGTTGCATGGTGAAATCTGTTTGGTTGGCGTCATTGTTTATTACTGTACCCGACTTATAGTTGAAATTCACCATGGATGGTTGCAGTGCTTTCTTTAAAATGCTGACTTTTCCCTTTAATTAGCTCTCGCCGTGCATTGTATGCATTTATAAGTGCTTTCAGTCAGCTTTAAATTGACTTGATTTCACAATGATGTGACCTTTTCTTCATTCAAACACTAACAGAGACAAGGCCACTGAGCATTCAGCTGTCACAGAATACTCCAATTAACATTCTCTACAGACCGCAAGAGAATGTCTGAAGGAAGTGTTTCTGAACAAGATAAATACAGCACGGTGTCGATAACGGCCTATATAACAAATGGACCATGGTGGGAGGTAAAAAATCAAATTGGGGTGTACCAACATTTTATAATTTAAAATAAAAAGTGATCTTATAGCCAGTATATTTTTTTAGTATAGTTAAATGTAATGGATGAAGAAAGGAAACTACTCATTTATGAAGAATATTTTAAGTGAGAGCGCTTTTGAACGCAAGGGACTACTTGATATCTTGAGAATTGCTCACCCACACTGCTTCATTCCTGACACTGTTGCTATAGCAATATGTCAACATCAACATTAAATTACAAATTAACCTCATTAAGAAAACTAGCACAAATGGCGCGAGAAATGGAGAGATAGAGATAGAAAGAGAATAGAGGAAAATAAGTCAAACCATTTCAATTAGTCGATTAATCAGTTAATCCATCTTCTCACTTATGCTCTTACTTAAGATAACACCGAATTGAACAATTAATATCCTTGGATCCACAGCAATTCATCAAAATAGCGTGAAACATGATTCTCGATGGGCATGGAGGATATGCAGACATATATATCCTTTACAGCTTATTTTTACAAGCAGTGCATGGATTGTTGTAACATTTACTGCACTTATCCTTGCATCCTTCACATTGGTGATCACTTCATTTCCCAACATCAAATTTTCACTACCCACCTGTCCAGTAAATGATGACTCCTATCAGCCTCAGCTGGACTGCATTATGAAAATTAGCCTGCAGCTTTCTCTATATTCATATACAACTAATTTTAATAATATTTAAAAAGCAGACACGACCTTTCTAATAATCTACCTTTTTGAAGTAAGTGTGCTTTAGTCAATGACAAAACAAACAACACAGCAGCTGCTGTTTTAGATTCTGCATTAAATGATGCTGCTAACGATGATGGTAACACAGTTTTTAACAGTTTCCATGTAAACGGTGGCTCTAATTGAGATGGCGACAGGAAGTCAATTTTACCTCACTGTTCCTCTTCAGCAGCAGAAGCACATTAGCATTTCCCCCCTGCACACAAGCAAAAAAAACACACTCAATTCTGTACAGCGACAATAATGCCTTTGGACAATAAAGTCTTTTGCTTGCATGACGTGTATTCATGAATGGATACGCTAAAGAATGCTATACTTGGTTGTGTGAATGTGATACTGTGGATGTGTTGCAACAATCTTATTGTATCTCGTTAATATGGAAGCATTGCAGCTGAATCTTAAACAGCAATGCACTAAACATATTCAAATAAGTATTATCCTTTTACCGGTACATGAAAAACCATGACCTGACAGAAAAAGTAATTTTACCTTATTTTCCCTCTGAGCCCCAGTGAACTTTATGCCCAGAATGAAAAGCTAATTAACATTAAGTACTGCTTTTTTTTATTCAAGCATAATTAAAAAGGAGCAGCAAAGTGTCAAGTTGGGTAACGGACTAAATAAATCATATATATTTTTAAAAGCAGCTTATTGTTCCTTAAAACGTGCAAAAACTGAACGTGTGAAATTCAGTCTCTGCATATGAGCAGGATCTATGAGTAAAACAGCTAGAATCCAATGCAGAGCTGCAACAGCAGCAACTAAACGCAGTCCATTCATTTTCATCCACAGCCAAATGCTTATTCAACTGATGGTCGCCATTAGCAACTGAACATAGCAGGAAGGGTCAAAAGACTAATTAACTTGAGGGGAAGAACCATCTAAATGAATTTAATGGTACTGTTAATGTTGAAGGACAAGTGCACCCCCAAGCAGGGGTGCAGGTTCTCATTATGGTGTGGGGGCATAGCGACTTCGGAGTCAACAATTGGCTGCCGAGATGCCGACCTTCTTTAAAACACTGTCGGACTCCGTCCTGCGCAGATCTCCGACTGTATCCTCGCTCTCGTCTCGGTCTCCGCCTGACAAGAAGAGAAACCACAGAAAGCAGGAATGAAAAAGTTGCAAAATAAGATGCCAACTACAAGAGGAGATGCACAAGATTTTCAATACTGTCGCGCATATGCCAATATGCTGGTAAAGTAACCTTCAAGTTTGTAATGTCACAGTTTCAAATGAAGTCGATAAATAATTAGATGATAAATAGTGATTTTTGCCCTGCACGTCCAGCGATAATTGAGTCATTTAACACTGATTATACAAGAAATGATGGTCTTTATGGTGAATTAAAGAAAATTAGTCAAATCTTCACAACTGAGGACTAAATAATTTAGCTTTTTTCCCTGAAAACAAGAGATGGATTCATTACATTTACCAAGAGTGATCTTAAAACACGCTGATCTGACTGTCACAGGACTCCATCATGTAGTCTGGGCGCTTACATTTGACCACATGACCATTGTGCACAATCTAGACTGGAGAACGTGCATGTGGCAGCTGACTCACTCTTACTGCTATGCATCTGGTGACTGTCGAAGCCCCCAAAGGTCTCAGCCCGACGGGGCAAAGACACCGGCCCTGCGCCTCCGCCCTCCTGGATGCTGGCCATTGCCCCGCCCAGACTGTCATTCACCA
This sequence comes from Brachionichthys hirsutus, assembly GCF_040956055.1. Taxonomy (NCBI): domain Eukaryota; kingdom Metazoa; phylum Chordata; class Actinopteri; order Lophiiformes; family Brachionichthyidae; genus Brachionichthys; species Brachionichthys hirsutus. Next base: position 259,575 of record NW_027180317.1, on the reverse strand, counting down.
GCGCCTGTAACGTCTCCACTGTGGACACACACAGAGGGAAACCAACAATCTGCACATCAGTAAGTGAATTATCATGGCTAACTGTGTTACTGTTCAGCTCCCCACGCATGAATCCTACCAGGCACTTCTCCTGTCAGCCTGGTATTGGCTGCTGTTGCTAAGCAACTGTTGAAGACCTTTTATTTAACTGCAGAGCTGTTTTACAAAAACTTTGAATACCCTCACCAACTCAAATGAAAGAAACTACAAAACGTATCCACATCTGTATACTGCTAATGCAGATCTGTGACCTTCGCAGTGAAAATGAGGAGACGCAAAGCCACTATTACTTAGAGTACACATCGTACCCTCGGCAGAAGAAATGATATTATTAGTACCAATTAACATGCCACATGTCAACAATTATTGCCCACTGGCTTTAGAAAGAGTTGGTAACAAATGCATTTTGTGTTAATGGAGCTCAACCTCTGCTGCTAGCTGTAAACGTGGAATCCACTGCAGAAGCTCTCGACACATTTCTCCAGCATTAGAGCTGAAAACAATTCGTACTTGAAGGTCAATTACACAATTTGTAACCCTACAGCAGATTCCTGGTCTGGTGGACCACTGACATCATTTTGTGGAACACACTCTGCCTGCAGCAGTACTTGGAAATCACTGAGAGAGGCGGCTGCGTCTGTGTTTGACGTCTCACCCTTCCCAAAAGACTGACGGCTCTAACCACTCAGCTCCAGGTAGCAACACAAATAACTTGTTTTTTTTTGGAGTGAAGATAATACACTGATTTATGTTGGTGGACACCAAGGAATACTGCTTAATATTCTACAAACATTGCTTTTGACAGTGACAAAAGCTTCAAAGAATGACTTTGTATTGTCCTTAAACGCTTGCGATCTGCTCTACTCTAGGTGACTGCTTGATGTGCTCAGAACCTGGCAGAAAAAGATTTCCCATTCTGTGCCTTGGTCAGGAATTAACTGTCACGCTAATGACAATGAACGCAAATTTCTACTTATCTTGAATTTATGCGCAGGTCTCCATTGACAAAGAGTACATCTAAAGTAACTTATATAAAAGATAAACAAAATAAATAAAGATCTGGATAAGTTACCTTTATTGACTCTATTGATTACAGTAGGATTATTTTTTGTTGCACGTCCCTGACTGATTAACCTGAGGGCAATCTCTCCGCAGCTCAACGCCTCAGCTTCACAGAATTTGTGAGTAAGCACTAAGACAAGGTGGAGAATTACATAAATAGTGTGTTGGAATTTGAATTATCCGAGCTAGAAATAAACGGAACACTTCTATGAACCACTGCTCCACTGTGGATTCATTGAAATGAAAGGGAGAAACCCATGTAGATCGCATTGTGGTGTCACGTTTTGGAAGGAAGGTCCAGTGATCCCACTAGATTTAATAAAATACTGGACGGAAATAACAGAAAAGTCCATCAAGATGTGGATAGGATGTCCTGAGGACAGTCCATTTGAGCAAAACCGGCACAGACTGGATCACAAACAAAAGATTATTCATCAGTACCCTAAGTTCAAACACCTGCTCTGCTTGGTGAATGAACAGCACGTGGTATAGCAGATTCACATGTTGATCTCAGACAACAAATACAAAACAGTTTAGTTTAATTTCAGTGTTCAGAAGGGACCAATAAAGAATATTATTATTTCCATAAAACGAGAAAGATCAGTTAGTATCTATAAAACGCAGGAATCTCAAGCTCGTGATGCATCTGCTCTTTAGACGATGAATGGGAGACTGATTTCATTCGTTTCTCCTCCTGAATGATTTCTATTCCACTGCGGTCTTCTCACTTCTGAAACAGAATATGCAGCCACAGTACTCAGAACTCTGCTGTCATCCCTAACAACTTTCCCCAATATATTTTCCATGGCGCAGTACATACTTTAGTACTCTCGTTTTTGGACTTGTGAAAGAGTCGGTTATATTTCTAATATTTTCATACTTCTTAAATCACAGGAATAACATGCATATAATTAGGAAACAGGCATGGTCCCCCTCACACTGTCATTGCATTACCATCTACTGCTTCTCGCTTGAATGCAAAGTTTGGAAAGACGCTTCTGGTGAAGGACAAGAATATTGATTAAAAGCTATTGGTGCTGAGTGGCTGCACTTGCCGATACAAATGTCCTGCCAGCTGTTATATCGATTTGGCAGCCACAAGACCTGTGTCCACTTCTATTTTGCCACATAAAAATGATCAAGCCATTTAATTTCATTATTAAGAATAGATGATGAACAACAAAGTTATGGAACTTTACTTATCCTATAAAACTCTCTCTCTTACCTTCCTGTAGGGCATCCTTCATCACAGATGCTCCCTTGGGTGGTTCTTGGCTGCAGGCTGACCTGAAGAAAGGTTGGACCTGCCTGGAGACGTCCTCGCCTGGATTTAAGCCCTCTGACATCCCCCTAAAGAGCTGCACCTTCTCTTCCAGCAGAGACATGATCTCTGTGTCCTTCTGCTTCAACAGATCTGACCAGTGGGGAAGGATAGGAAGAAAGAGAGTGAGGAAAACTATTTGTGGGATTTGGAGCAAACCCTTTCATAAAAACACACTAGAGGTGTTTTTTTTTTATCACCTCGCATCTCCTTTGCTTTCATCTCCAGTTGTTTCTTGTCATCTTCCGTCTCACTGGGAATCCCTTCATCCTCATCCTTGTCCCTGTCGAACCAGGCAACATTAAAACACAATCCCTCTATCTACAAAATGTCACCATATACATAATTTAGAATGTCAATCTGTAATTGATTAAACGCTTGATTCATAGAAATGATTGAAAAGAGGTTTAAAAGGATGGGTCATGACTAAAACAATTTATTGAAGACGAATGCTACCATTTCAAAGTTTAAACAAAACAATCCTGTAAATAAGATGTTTTTTTTTAACCCTAAATCAACATCAGAGCATTTTGATGGATGTTGCAGACAGGCGCTCCCACCCCACCGCAGTCTTAACTTGATTTTTTTTCTTAAACTGGTAGCAAGACTAGTAAATATGTCCCACAGGCTACATTCAGATAAACGTCTGGTCATAAGGAGCTGCCCCTGAAGCCAGTTTAGCATCGCCATGGAGGAGCAGCCAACTGATAGCAAAGTGCTCTGTTAACTTACAGTTTACTACAATCTGACAGCTGGGCTAGGTCTAATCCTCGGTTACAACATGAACATATTATAGCTGAACCCTGAGAGGCCACTACAGAATATAAAGCCAATTGAGTGCAATTTTTCTTTTTCTTTTTTTTGCAGTAGACATCATGGTTTTAAGGTGAATAGCTTTGATCAGGGCCTATCAGGATAACATGATGATGTAACACCTTTTAAAAGCACATCAACATACAAATAAATCCAACTTACATGGACTGCATGGCATCCTGGATGAGCTGCATCCAGGTGTTACGCTCGTCCTTTGAGCTGGCCCGGACCTCCATCATTTCTGGCTTCTCAATGCCTGCTGTGATGAGGAAGAGGCCGCGCTCTCCGTTAGCAACCTCCCTCACAATCAGCTTCTGGAGAGAGATGACTGTGGAGCGCTGGTCCTACAAGGAGACGAAGGAGGGGAAAGAAGCAGAGAGATTGATGGAGGCAACAAGGAAAAACGATCAAAAAACTGACAATGGGAGGGGCAAGGAGGAGAGTGGAAGGAGGGCAGACAAATGATGAGGGTGGGGAAGGCAGAAAGGAGAATGGGGAAGGCCAGAGGGAGTGAATAGAAGAGAGAGGAAGGACAAATATGGAAAGAGGGAGGGACAAGAAACAAGGCAGAGGAAAGAAGAATGGGGAAAAAGAGGGAACAATTAAGATTATAGGTGGAGTTAACAGGAGGATTGTAAAAACAGACCATTAGAAATGTGAGGAAGAGGGAAAGATACAATCTGCTAATTATCATTCAAGAGGAAACCGGCCAACCTTGGAAAGAGATTTTGAGCAGTACAAAAGTGTAACTAACATTTCACTGAAACCATTTTGCTGTGGTTATTCATCAGCTCACCAACATTAAACATATCAATCAGCCATATACAATCAATGTATTAAAATATTCTTCAAATTAACTCTTAATAGAAATGCATTTTCTAAACGAAAGTTTTGGAATAGACTAACTTACTAACTAACTGTTTCTAAAATATCTGCAATGCACTGGGGTTATAGTTTATTACAACGCAGATTAAAAAAAAATGCAAACAGATTCAATCACTGGATCACGTTAATAGTGACTACCCAGCTGCACAATATGAAAGGAAAGCAGAGCAACTAATGCTAACAGCAACGACAGTGGGATAGGAAAGCATTAGCCAAACATCTGGCTGTGCTCTTAAGACTTTTATTACGGAAACAATGGTGGGGAAACAAAGAGTACAGCTGCAGAAAGGAAAGAGTGACAGGAGGAGATACAAACAGCAGGATCCTACCAGCATGGCGAAGACATATTTCTGATCTTTCTCTTGGAGGAAGACAAAGACATCTGATAACAGCAGAGCATGGACATCTGAAGAACAGTGTGGAGAGAAGTCATTGCGGTTGGATGAATGAGAAGTTCAAATACATTTCATGTACTTCATATTTCCAATGAATAATAATGTACAGAGAAAAGAAATTCCGTAAATAACAATAATAAGGGTCTTGGGCAGATTCACGCCTGTACTTTGAGCTGTCTATTTGTGATTCGATTACACAGAACGGGTGCAAATTACAGGTCTGAAAAGTGGCATTAGCTGAACCTTTCACTCAGCATGCGCACCAATTTGCACTAATCTGAGCGCTGTGACGACACCGGGCTCAGAAAGTGCAGCTAGAATCGAGTCCCCTTGGCAGGAGCAAAGCCTGAGCTGCAGCAAAGCCACACACGATGAGTTGGAACAAGGAAACAAGACTTATAAAACAGCTTGTGGGTAAGCTGATCCAAGAATTGATTACTTCTACAACCCTGCATTTACTAACATCTAAGGTTTTGGTTCATTTGTATTACAACTCCAATTTCGTTCGAACATCTTCAATATGTCCAAGTTTAAACATGCTTTTAATAGCTCTCTGCTGCTGTTATCCCTTAATGAGCATGCGATGGGTTGCAGATGTGTTGGGCCGATCAACTGTGGGCGTGTAGGTTATTCCTGGAGCTGATTGGTCAGACCCTGCCAAAGACTGTAGTCTAATATAATGAATTCTCCCAGGTCCTGGGGGCTTTCCTCTCTCCAGCCAGCAATCGTCTTCCATTTTAATTGTATTTTAAAACCATCTTTTAATGGCGGCGTTTTCCATTTCTAATATAGACCGAGAGCTGAGAAGATGGAAGTCTGACTTATTCCACAAATAGTGGAATAATAGCGTCACAAATAATGATAATTATGCTGATTCTAATAATGCTCATGCTAATAATTATAATAATGAATGCATTTTATATTTTTGAACAGTGATAGGGATATAATGAAGTTATTTTGAGCAGCAGTATGGCTTTACAAGACAGTGGTGTACGGCTTAGAGACAGTGGCTCTGGGGAAAAGACAGGAGGCGGAGCTAGACGTGGTGGAGATGAAGAATCTGAGGTTCTCCTTGGGAGTAATCAAGCATGACCATGTGGTAAGTTAGTGTGAAGTGAAGCAGTCAGTCCACGTCCTCTTACCCTTAAGTCTTCCCTGGTTGTTCTTCAACTGCAACACTCCATCGTGGATCAGCCTCCTCCTCAGCAGATCCTCTCGGGCAAATATCTGACCACTCTTCATCATCATAATGGACTTGCTGTCTGTTCGGCCATGAAACTCCTTGAGGCGGCGTCTTTTCTCATGCTCATTTACCTTACTGTCAACGGCTGCTATCACCTCCTTCACAAGCCTAACAGACTCCATTAGATCAGCAAAGTCTTCCTCGGTTTCTGCGTGTAACATGAGATGCGACAGGTCACATTCAATGCGGGTCGTGGAAGTCCGTTACATTTATTTTACCAATATAGTCTATGTCTAATAACACATTTCAATAATATAAAAGCACATTTGAAGACGCAGAGCCATTTATTGGTAAAAACATGAAACATTGGTGTCTGCCTTTTAGGCTTAGTGAACAAATATTATTCTGCAAACCCATGATAAAACCAAAATTAGAAATAATAATAATTGTACTATGGCGAAACAGGCCATTTCTAAGTCATAAATAACCCTAGTCCTCAATGAACAGGTAGATTCTAAGCAGGGGCCACTGACATATTTACTTGATACCAAACCAATTTATCTGATTAACACAATGACATCAGGAGGTGCAGCAAAAATGTTTTATATATTTTTGGCCTTTGCTGAATTTTTGTTATTTTTTATTGCCAAGCCATACAATGGAGTAGATTCTTAGATTCGTGGTCATCCAGGCCATGGTTATCCTTAAGAACTGAATCTGTTGATGGCCAACTTGTCAAGGAAGCATACCGGTACATGCCTTTGTGCAACCAATATCACATCTGAGAGGATGCTCAGTGCCAGGGCAGCAGCATTGTGACCCCATGAGAGGTTGCTTTTAGATAAGTAGTAAATATGTTATATTCTGTGCCCACTCAGAAGTCCAGATTCAAACTTCAAGGATAACTACAAAACCATTTTACGGCTTAAGTTAATGGAGCTCATTGTTCACATCTCTATGGAGTCGCCTAAAACCTCTGCGCTGTCTTTAGGTGTTTTTTTTTTTATTGTTTTGACATTGCATCTTCTTCTACCTGCTAAGGGGCACAAATACATCAAACTTGACAAACTCAGCTTTGCAATTTTAAATGAGTCTGAAGGAGGCCTGCAGGTCCACACACTGAAGCCCCAGAGTCAATATCACAGATAAAAATGTATTTTGCACTTGGGTCTTGTACAAAAAAAATGCATTAAAAAATGGAATATTTACTTTCATTGGTTGATGTGCTTCAGTGCTCTTGAGAACAAAAATGCTATCTCTAACTTTTGAGTGTGCTGCTGTAATTCTACTTAGTATATATGAGTTGGCAGGACAGAGTCTTCTTAAAGCACCTTGGGGATTAAGGCATCCCACACAGAAGTACAACCAGGCATTGGAGAAGGATTAGAGTGAGTGTGCGCTTAGGGAGGCCAACGGAATAGAGCTGCTTTAAATCAGATATAATATGGTGAGGAATTTCTCATCTAACATTGCCTGATCTTTAATTTAAAAAAAAGTATTTCCCCTCCTAAAAAAAATATGAAGCCATTATTAAAATGATAACATGAATGGATGAGGTTCTCCAAAAGGTGTGAAGTATTACCGCAGTTCAGGAATACTTGTTGCCACGCTAAAAGATTTAATGAAGCTCGTGTCTAGATTAGAGTCTGCTTTCGAGAACAGATTAATGGTTTTAACAAACACAAATTTGTGCAGTGCTAACACATCTCCAACAGGCTTTAAATCTACCTTCTTAAGAGAAGCAATATTGCCAAAATGTCAAGTCAACTTGATTCAATAAATCCAAAAATAGATAAAACATTTCTGTTACTTATTCCGTCTTGAATATAAAATTTACCTCAACTTTAAATTTGAGAATTAAAAATCAATATTTTAATCTGCAATGTGGCTGGAACAGTAAAATAGAAAAAGAACAATAACAATATAACGTTAAGAAAAAAATGTCCTTACACTGTACTTACCATATGTAAAGCATCTGAAAGATATTATGATTCATTTATGTTGTTGCTGCTTTGTTAGTCTGGAATAATGTCTGTCGCTGCCAGAGTAATCCCAATGATTCCAAGTAACCTCTATTCACTTTCCCTGATTTACATTATTTACACACACGCTGATGACATTGGAGAGAAGGACATCATGATGCTAACCTTTCGTGTGCTGCAGCATCCTCTGAATTAACACCGGGTACTTTGTTATCCTCTGCGTCACCAGCAAGATGCATTCAGGGATGCCGAGCCTCCGCACAATGCTGCTACTCATCTTTTTCTGAAACAGCAAACAAGTGCTTCTGTTAAACCTACCCACACAACAGACGGCTCAAAGCAACACAAGGTTTCAAATAACCGCTGGGAATCTCAGAATCTCATTTGCTGGTTAGCAATATAGACATAATACCTGAGTGTTTGCTGTGATTATAGATGTGACAATCTCACAGCCATAAAAGACAATACACAGAGGAACAAGAAAGCAAAAATAACAAAGACAATGCTTTTAAACAAATGTTTCAAAACAAGCATGAAAAAAAAAATCATGAGAGGCAGAGATGGCTAAGACAATAAAAAGCACTTTATAGAATGGAACAGAATGTTTGACAACTCAGATTAGATGTCTTTTAAGTGCGACATATTGCCACCACAAGTCAAGGTAACCAAAGTCAAAACAAAGGTAACAGGCAGAGATAATTAATAATAAAAAAAAGGGTGCTGATATCCAATTCTTACTTTGATAAATGCTTTGAAGCGTTTGTCTTTGGTCAGGAGGTCCTTGTAGAAATTTACTGCTTCATTGTGGCGGCTGCAGAATCTTCCGTAAACTCTCTTCATGGTTTCACCATTGGACCCTGAAAACTAGAGCAGAATGTGACAGAAATGAACACGGCGTGGGGGCATCGAATACTTTCTTATCCTCTCACCAACAACACACATTCTGGGATACCAAGTTCAACTCATCTTCAAAAATGCATTAGTTCAACAGTGATGCAGGAAAGAGTTCATTTGTCTTCATTTCTCATGTCTTTTTGCATTTCCTGTAGGAATAATTGATGCATTTACATTTATCTCTCTCCATATGGAGTCTTTTTCTGCTTATTTATTGTATAGTTGTAGATTTGAAATGTAGAAACTAAACTCGATAGGAAATAAGACCTGCAGCAGTGCTGTGAGGCTATACAACACATTTAAATTATTGAACTTAATGCTGCAGTTGAGCAGATGTAGTGTCTTCAATGTTACACACTTTTAACACTTGCTCATTAAAATAAAGCACAAAGTGCAGCCCATGTTGATGGGAATTGTATTTATTTTGCTTTCATCCCGGGGGACGATGTATGCAGGTACATCGTCTTTTAAGATGGTCTCTTGATATGAAATAGCCTCCAGACTATTATCAGTGCCAACACAGAGGCAGAATGACCTCCAAGGTGAAAATTCATTTTGTGGCTTACGACACGGACAAAAGCAAATCATCATGGACTGCCTCAGATGGTGTGGTCAATGCAGGAAATGACAAACCTCAATCGGTTAGCTGGTTGGGAACATTTTTCATTGCCATTTCTTTGTGACTTGGCTCTCAGTTGTTTGACCTCCTTTGCCCTCCCTCCCTCTAACCTGGCTGAGGAGAATGTCTCCTATCCTGTTGATGATGGAGCCTCCATCCAGGCTCCTTCCCTCCAGCTGGCTCTCCCTCTTCCTCTCCAGGAGGCGGAGAAGGTGTTGTGTGTGAAGCTCCAGGAGTTCATCTAGAGCCGGGAACAGCTTCTCTACAGTCTGGAGCTCCAGCTGCACCTCCTTCTGCAAGCCTTTGCTGAACACTTCCGACATAATGCGCATGGTCCGGATGTGATGCATTTCTGTCTGCATGAGCTCTGAAGGCCATAGAAGAAGGTGAAAGTAAGCAGGCTGAACAAGAAGCAGATTTTATATGTATTATTCAATGAATTACATAATTCCACCTCAGAGGTCTACACAGTGTCATCAAATGCATCATCAACATTTGTATGTGACATGGTTACCTTACACAGAAATAGAAATGTGCTTTTCAGAATTACTGACATGGACTGAATTTTCCCATAAGCATTGTGATATCAATAAAATCGAAATAAAAACCTCAGTGCATATGTAAATGATTTAAATCTACAGTGTCAGTAGAATACGGGTCCTGCAGATGAGACAGAAACCTGGAACAATAATCAAGGCATTCGGTCCAGACAACATCATCTTAATTTACCATTAAGCTCAAAAGATCCTGTTTAAAAACATATTTTTGTTACCATAGATGACATCCTGCCTCTTCACCAGCTCTCTGTCTAGCAGCTGGAGGTGCTGCTGCTCGACGCCTAAACTCCACGAGTCCGCTTCCAGCTCCTTTGCCTCGGACTCAAACTCCCCCATCAGCTGACCGTCCATCATCTCGGTCCCTGCACCAACCACGCAATGTAAAGCTCATGTTGCAGTTTCTACAATACAATGTGTATGACACAGCAGTGAATTTTTTTTTAGCATAGGTTTTCTTTGTATTGACAAATAGCCTCTTCACTGAGGAAGATATTTGCTGTAGTCGCTGTTTAAACGATATCAAAGTACATGTCAATCCTATATATATATATATCCTATTCTGATTTATTCACACACACCATCAATGCAGTTTTGTTCTCTGATTAGTTTATTAGTAATAAATGAGCACTTTTGAAAAATTGCACCGCTACACTTAGATAAGATTCCCGTCAAAACTTTGACATGCAGCGGCCTTCATAGTTGTGATGTGTACTGACCTTCATCTGTGAGGGATTCCATGGACTCTGTGACCTGATTGGTTCTGTTGAGGGAGTCAGTAGACTGCGAGAGATAGCGCAGGCCTTTGATGGGCATCTCATCAAACACCGGACTGAATGAGGAGATAGGAAGACTGAAAGTAAGCAGTGAAACAAATACCTGACTGCAGACGTATTAGTCAAATGCTAACCTAAAGGATCTCAAATTAATAGCATGTATTCAATACAAAAGTTAAACAACAATTATTTAATTGACACACACACACACACACACACACACACACACTCACCCAGCAATGTTACTTATGGAAAGACTCTTGGAGAGATTGTTGCCATGGAAAGACATGATGCTGGCGTGTCTCCGTGACGATGGCAACGTCAGGGAAGAATGGTCTTCGGGGGACAAGATGGCTGACCATGGGCGGTCCCTCGTGATGCCAGCTGGACCACAGACAGATAAATAAAAAGGAGATAAATCTACACTTTCATTGACAGAAAAGACTTGTTTCACTATCGCGAATCCTTGAGCAAAATATTGAACGTAGGAAGAAAATAATGAATTTCTTTGAGCCTTAGTTTTGGAATGAAAACTGAGGGTGATGAGGCTTGTATTGCTCAAGAGATTGAGCTCAATAAGATTATATATAATGTTTTTAATACAGAGTATTTGCTAAAATAAAAGCGTCAAACATGATGTCTGTCTGAGCATCCAGGGCAAACATCTGGTCCAGAGAAATGACGTTTCTCATTAGTGTGCAAATCACACACTGTTCTGCACTTCCCTTAAATTCCACCTCCTCATCAGAGTTGAAGCTGAAAACCAGTGACACCGAACAAAAACTGACAGTGTACAAAATGTGTATTCAACTCATGACAAGTAAATCCTAACCAACAATAAGAGGCGATGAAACTGCCAAACTATTAAGGCGTCATAAATAAATAGACTGAAGACAATGTTTAGAGAACACGTGATATTTCAATGAAGACTGTCCAGCAATTTCAGAAGAGAGGTGAATAGGCTGTTTCCCATTACTGACATTACTTTATAAAGAAAACAGTAACCCAAATGACATATCATAGTAGAACTTTTCTTTTTTAATAACTAATATTTGTTCTGACATTTAAGGATCTAGCACTAACTTATGTGACCAAAAGCATAGAAAATGGACTGAATCTGGAGATATTTGTGTTCTCACCTAATAAAAGAAATATTTATTGTCAATTATGCACAGATAACTTCCCTGCTCACTTTGAATAATGGCACAGGAGCCTGAAGCAACAGACGCTCTGTATTCCCTCAGTGAAGAATCATAATTTTGATTGTCGGTCCTGATCGTAAAACAGCACTAAAACTGTCTGAGAGTGAACAAGAAGTAGAAATAGGGAGCAGAAACTTTAAGTTTAGTTAAGCTACTTTGAGGCCAAATTATTGGGCACACAAAAACAATGCTTCTTCAATATCGTTTTTGCTTGAATCTGCAGATATACAAACTGTTACTGAAGATCTGACACTCACTTTTACTCCTCATCGCGACTATAGGGAAAGAACTTGAATCTGGCACTGCAAACTGCTGTTTGGGCTGCTAGCCAGAGAAACATAAAACAAAGGCATAAATGAGAAGGAAAAATAATCAATAAATCAAATCAATATTGGCTGCAGGACAAACGATTACAACAGAATCATTGGAGGAGTTACTCTGAGGGAACCTTTACCTTCATTTTCACCTTGGCACAAGCAGGAAGACTATCCCTGCAGCCTTTGTGGACGGACGCATTACAGTCTGGAAAGAAAAGGCAGCAGAGCACTCAGTGAATACTATGAGCATGATGACGGAGGATGTGCGGGTGTGGAAAGGTGGGGGATAGAAAGTCTGACTGGTTTTCCTAGCTAGCCAGGAAACTCCACCAGCCCACTAATGAAAGTCAGACCGGAGCAGAGCATGTGATGCAATCGAAGGGTAATACTGCTCATGAGCGAGAGAGAGAGACACTGAATTGCACGGGAAAATTTCAATTACGTAAACATCCTCAAAGCACAAAAGACCAAGGGCCATCCCTCTAGATTGATAAAATGAAATCCATCCTGTGAGTCAGTCAGAGACATTAATTACCCTGTTTTGTACTTCTACAAACCGTCAAACCATTTTGTAAGAATTAACCTTAAGTTGAAACTGGTCATGTTAACAATGACAAAAACAACCGAGGTGTGAAAATCTGAACGCAGAAAGAGGACCACCCCGTTTCCTCCGCAGTTCACAGAATAGACGTGTTGCACAAGCGAAACCAACGATCAGACGCCACATGTACGGTTTAGATTCTGGGATTACGTCAGCTTTCTTGAGCTGGGGTGAGAAAACAATGTGAAACAGCTTCTACTTTTAATTCCACCAGTCACCTGGAAGGGTTCACCGGTGTTTATGTGCAGTACTTGAGTTGGGAGATGACACGTTGTTCTCATCTTAAATGATTTACCGTTTCTTTCTACGTCGTGAATTCCGGTTTCTCTCAGACAAAGGATCACGGCACAGCACTTGTTTGTTAAATGAGGCAGACATCTGCGAGCACAAAACTCCCCAGAACAGAAACACCCTCAGAGCCGTCTCGAGCTCCGACATTCAGAACCAGATCATCTGAAGACGAGAGCCGTTTTTTGCCACTGAAGCATTCCTAGCAGATTGTGACCATTGAGACGACTACTGCGATCTCATCTCCTTTTCAGGCTACACTTAGTGTTGCGCCAAAATGCTTGCACAATAAATTACATCCTCTTTAGGACTGCCGCTGCTGCTTCAGTGGAAAACAATGAAAAGCTGTTTTTTGGTTGCCTGCACTGATAGTCTGACTAGAATATATTAGAAATAGCTCGTCTAAAAAGTAATTGTCAACAGCTTTAACAGAGTATTAGTAGCAGTGTTCAACTAACCCTTTTTCTTTAACACAACACTTGTATTATTGTTCTTATAGACAAGTAGTTGTTGTATTGTTATATTGCAGTTACATGTGTGGATATACCTACGACTCTTTTCTTACTTCTATTTCCATCTTAAAGGACATTAAAAGTTATGAAAGAAATGAAGTAACAATAAGACAAGAGTCATAATGGGAAATTCAAAGTACTCACATGTGCAATGGAAAGCTTCCTTACTGCTGAAGGCCTTGCTGCACTGGGAGCACTGGGGTGCCTGGCCCGGACTGAGTGGTGTGAAAAGATGACCATGAACCGATTTCTTGTCCTTCTCTTTGCTGTCCTTCTCCTTCTCTTTTTTCTCTCTGTCCTTTTCCTGCACAGGTAGAATTATCCCAGTTTAAGGTCACAAACCAATCACAGCAGGAGGGGAAGGTCATTTTGAGTTGCATATTTACTTCAACCTTTATACCAGCCAATTAAACGTCTGCTTTGGTATGTGGAGAGAAAACGGCGCTCCCAGACGCTGACAAAACGTCTCAGCATTTGGCAGCTTGCTTGAGTTAAAATCTAATCTGAATCCAGCAGAGTGACTTTATTACCGTGATGTACTGGAGAGCCGGGGACTTTGCATAGAAAGCAATGCATTATTTATGCTGATAACAAATCCAGTTATTGAAAGACTATTCAATTTATTGCCGTGAATCACCGTTTGCTGAATTAATTAACAAACTCTGATGTGTGGTGTATTTCTATGTGCATCACTAGCACTAGAGGTTTATAACGCTGCCGCTAAACAATAAGCGTAGCAACCGCTACCAATTACAGCAGCCAATTAATTTTCATAGTGCATATTGTGTTGCTTTCTCGTTGCTAAAGGCTCTCGTTAAAGCGGCCCTATGATGTATGAGCAGCTGACACACACACGGCAGCATTCATGACTCCCAAGGGAGTCGCGCTGTCTGGGAATCAATGCTTTGACCTTTCCATAACAGGGCAGTCTTTCTGCTGTCTCTGCTTTCATGGACGAGGTCATCCTCAGCTGTTGGTCAACTCTGTGCACCGAGATGAATCATAATCGCATAAATGGATGGAGAGGAGAACAGAGCTCTCATTCTCTTGGACTGACATCACAGCGCCTCCACCCAAACCCAGAGGAAATGGGAAAACTGGAGTTTCCATCTCATTTCAATGGCCCTGCAGTTTCTCATCATGAGGGACCACAAAGCCGTGACATAGGCGAGCTCATTTTGTTCACTTGCTTCGTGGTACCATAATGCTGAATTGACCACAACATGCCTGCATGTTTTGAAGGCCATTACAACACTTACAGAACGCTTTATAATTATTGCACTTCGAAACATTTTAGGTTTATATCTAAGAAAAAAAGAAAAAAAAAGTAAGTAAGTAAGCGCATTGCTTTCAGATACAAGCATCCACAGCAGGCAGCATGATCACTCGTGACATCTAAAGCTGCGATTAAAAAAATAAACACTCAAATGAAATACACTGCAACACAGGCGATAACTCGACTGTAAGGAGACACAGGCCCCGAGGAGAATGCCACATTTAATATGTTATTGTCACAGACTGACTACAATTTAACTGGGAAAAAAACCACAGCATTCTGTTATCCTACCTCCAGCCAACCTTTCCATCTCAGTGAGAAGCCATGGCTCCCTATAAATCTCCTGTATAACATGCCCGGCTGTGTGTGTGAGTTCCTGACGCTGAGACCAGTACTATGACTTCACCAGGAAAGGGACAAAGAGGAAGTTACTGGCTCTCTACAGGACGTGTTATTACTGCAATGACCCTTCTGTCTGGTACTGACAGTGTGTCAGCCCTGCACAAATTAGATCTGCTCCCAGAACAGTTAAACAATTTTGTTAGTTATGTTTTGGAAAAGTGAAAAGTTGCATATTACTTCAAAAGATTAAAAAATGTGAGTGGAATCCTTCAAGAAGACTGATCCCATTGAATCCAGTTAAGAAATCTGAAATGTTATGTGATGTTTTACTGGTCTGTTATTGATGCGACGGCCATTTTCAGTCTCATTAAATATACACAGATAAAGATCCATTGATAACATGCAAATTTAATTCTCATCCATCAAAGCTTTATTAATTTTCTTTGAATCTAATAAATGTGATTGATAATCTTGGTTGTAGATTGTGGTGAACTAATGTCACTTTAAAAACAATGGTTAAAGTTAGAGATGAGATTATAAACTCACAGCCAGCTCAGACTTCCTGTTTAACTTCCTGTTCACTCGTGTTTCTTTGCACGGGTTGCCCAATCACAGACAGCAAACAGAAGTTAAAGCAAATACGTAGCAATTTTTCACAACTGTCAAAATTCACATTTTTCTCTATTACAATATGGTATGCGACTCCTGCAAAGTACAACTGAGGAAAACAGTACAACAGTTGTACTTTTTTACCATAAACTTTTACAATGGTCACAACTCACAATGTGTTAGGGTTAGGGTTATTTTCTAAGGGAACCCACCTTTGGCACGGAGCTACTTTCTGTGCAACAGAAAAGTTGCCCACTTCTTACGCCACAGACTCACATATATGACGAGATAAATGTGGCAGGCTCAAAACCAAACCTACAGGGGAACTCTCAATAGGGGAAGTGAGAAGAAATTCTGACTTTGCCCTGAAGCTAGACGCATATAGCAATCCCCTCTACGACTCTTGCTTCTCTGCAAGCGTTTGACTGAAGCTGTTCAGAGCAGCTGAAGATCCACAGGGCAGCTCACAGAGACGCCAACAAATAAATGTGGTGGAAGAAAAGCCCTCTGATTCAATATTTAAAGCCGGAAAGTCTATTAAAGAACGATTAATTTTCTTCACATAAATGAAGGCCCTCCTGAGAAGAAAAAAAAAAAGACAAACTTTAATAATAATTAGGCCAACCCCCCCCCAGCATTTCAAGCTGGTATTGTTGGGTGGATTTAGAGGTGTTGTGTAGATGGCTGGATCGGTTTCTGTTTTCCTGTAAATATCAACTACCAACAGCACAGGTAAATAGTGAGCAATTATTTAATGTAGTCATTAACAAAGACAGGTCATCAGATCTTTATCATGCGTCTCATCCACAGGGAAAAGAATTGGTGGTATTTCGACAAAACCTCATCCTGTTGAATGTTGAGTGAAACGTTCTAGCTTTGTAAACAATAGCACGGTGCACCTGCTCGGATTCATTTGTAAAAGAGGAAGTTTAAGACTTCCTAAGGTGTGTGTCTTCCAAATTCTCAAATTCCGCATCAGATTGAAATACCAGATGTTCCAAAATGCTACTTAGCTCACCAGTTAGGCGTCACTTGCAAACTTTGTGTGGATAAAATAGCATGGTGCGAGTGTGATTTAAAGTGTGAGTAAAGTGTTGGAGATGGTGTCATTATTCAACCTATAGCTATATAAGTTACAACAGAAATATAAATCAATACTTATACAATACTCACCCTGGTCTTTTTGTACATCTTGCTCTTGAGGTAGCTGAAGGTCCGGCTGACTTTTGTAGTTTGACTCTTTGCCTCGGTGTCGCTCCGCAGAGGGCCAGGCTCCTCTTCAGATATACTGGTAGACACACACACACACACACACATTTCCTTTTATATCAAACGGCTGCAATCATAAGGTTCATCTGTTCTGAAAATGATTCATTACAGCACTATAAATGTTCCATGGATAACCATGTGACTGCTCACAAGAACCTCCCCACAGCTTCTTTATGAGACTATAAAGATCCCAGTTGAAGCAAAACAACCTATTTTGCTGTTCTATGCATGTGCCGATGTGGACTAACCTGTATGCTACTGACCCTGAGGTGCTGGAAAATGACCTCATACCTGGAAAGAAATAAGACAACAAGATTCAGGTTTTTATGTATGCATTTTCCATCTCTGGTGATGAGTCTCCTTCCTGGCTCTATCTGAAGCTGGGAACCAGCATGTTATAATATTTCTCCCTTGATACAGTAAACTAATGACCTCTCTGACCCTGCAGCATGCACAACGAATTGACAGTTTCAGGCCCAGTTGGACAAATTGGGCAGAAAATTGAATAATCCATGGCTTCCTCTCCTTCAACAGTTACCTTTTAGCAAGGTATTTAACATTACGTGCCTAACAGAAGCTGTGTTGAAGCCAAAATCAAATTGACTCTGGCACTGATACGGACCGGCAGGAGAGCTGATGTACCGCTTTCAGGTCAATTGCAATACAGGCTGCTGTGATACTGGCACAAAAGAAAGTGTTGCAGCATACACGTGTAATTCATGGCATGCATTTCAATATCCAGTACATTTTTCTTTCAAAAATAACTTCTCGTAGTTAATTGATTCTGCATTTTGCTATTCACACAGCAACAATATTTCTAGCTTGATTTGATAAAAGCTCGACCAGCACATTGGGTTTCCTCTCAAAGACTTAATGACTGACTTGACTAAGCAGAACAGAACAGGCTAGAATAGAATAGAATAGAATAGTTGAAGCATAATGGAAAGGATAAACTGTACTTGGCCAAATAAATACCGAGTCTATTTATTTGGTAACAGTTAAAAAAAAGCATGCATCATTTCTGGGAAACGAGCCTACCTCCTCCTAAACAATTATTTCAACCCAACATTCCGACACAGTCAAACGCAGAATGGGATCAGGAAGAGCAAAGACTGGGAGACAATCACCAATGAAAGTATCTCACAGACTCATATTTATCGGGAGGAAAAGAAAGGGGTTTCCACGTTTCACATCTACCGTTTATGGCTACTCTTTTTTCCCCTCTTTCAAAGACTAATCTAAGCAGAGGCTGTCTAAATGTTCAGTTGGGTAGGGGATAGGAGGAACAAACAATTTATAAGAATTATTAATACAAAGCTTGCTGCCTGGGTGAGATGTGTTTGATGCAAGCGCAGTCTAATTGCACTTTCACACTGCAAGTAGCGTCACATCAGCAGTAATTAGTGTCTCCTTCATGTTTGTCGCAGCTGAACTTTGGTGCTTCATCACCTTTCAGCCTCTATTTGTGTTGGAGTGTGTTTTTATTTCTGTTACTGGATAAACATAAACTGTATGAATGTACTCACCGAGTGTAAAATGACAAAATACTGAGGCCACATGTACAGTATATGGGAAATGCTTAAGGATATCCAATAGAACACATGATGTAATATAAGTTAGTACCACTCAGTCTTGACTTCATCTACGAGAACACGCAAGGATCTTACTGTAATGAAGTTGAAAGCTTACAGTTCAGCAGTGTGCAGCGATTTGGCTGTGTAAATGTTGTGTAACGTCTCAGAGTGTCTGTAGGTCGTTCACACAACACACATTTCAGCCAAAAAGGGAGGATGCTGTTTTTTAGGGCTGAAAAGGCAAACTTTTGAAAATGCCATGCTATTGTTGTTGCGCACAAGGACAGACCATAGATGCACTCAGACCGCCGTGTTTCCTAGATGCACATCGCGGTTCCTGCCAGCCTTATTTGCGCACACAGACAGTAAACAGGCGACTCTGGACAGAACACCTACAATAAACACTGTCACACTGTCTACGATGTAAATGTTCTCCAGCTCAAAGGATTTCCTTCACCCACCCAACTCCTCACCCTGTGAGGACAGCGGTATCATTACTTTAATGTTCACATAGTGAATAGTAACGGCTTCGGGTGACACTCATTCTGGGGCGATCCAGGAGAACAGGAACAGCTATTGGCTTTTGTTTTTTTTCTAACATCACATCTATGTTCAAATGTAGCTAAATTTACACTACATTACTTACTCAAGTTATCATCATCATCATTATCACTAGACAAAGAGTCGCCATAACTGAATTGAGACTTAGATTTGGTGAGGATTGGGGAAAAGCTGAAAGAGAAGGAAATGCGCCTCTTACGTCTCAGGCGTCCCACTGCTGGAAGGAGCAGAAGGGAAGAACCACAGCAAGAATTGACTTAAGAACCTTTAGAATGACAGTAAGGATGGTGAAGAAAATCCTACACTCCCTATATTGGCATCGATGTTTGAAAGACCCTGCCCGCCTACACGGTGTGTTCCAATTTGTTTTGACCAATCAGACCTCTGCTGAAGTTGATGGTGGGTGGAGCCATGATGGAGTCATATGAGGTCACCAAACCACCATGCTTAACAGTTGTAACCTCTCATTGCTCCTCTCTTGCAGTAAAATATATCAAAAGGTCAGACAGGTCAAATACAGTCTGAAGACTCCCACACAGACAGATAGGCATTACGCAAATAAGTGAGCTACAGAGGACCATCGGTGTCAGGCTCATGAAGAACGGACAGAATCGTTTTTTTTGTAAACAACCATCTGTGATTCCAGGAAAACAAAAGTAAACAATCTACTTTTTGAGTTACTTTAGTAAAGTTGAAATTCTACTCAGAGCCTATAATGCCTTGAGCATGTGAAGTACACTTAAACTTCTAGATTTCAAAATCATTGACTCATGATGCTGACTTATGACATTGAAGTAAGATAATACTAATAAAATTAAAAAACAGCGACAATGAATAAAAGAGCAGAAAACAGGAAGGCAGCCTCCCAACTCACCATCGATGTCCCTCTGGCTAATGGCAAGCATAGATACAGACTTGGTGAGTGGCAGGGTCATGGGGGGGCAAGTGTTCCTCAGAGGTCGATATCTTCTTGATTTCTGAAGACAGAGAGACAAGACTGAATCAATCAAGGTGCCAAACAATGTCAAAAACAAGGATGTTAAAACAGGATAATAACATAACCAGCTACTTAATGGAAAATAAGGACAAAAACAATCAAAGTGTAGTTGTGAATGCGAGTTCATAATAAGTTTTGATTTTTGGGCTGGCAATGTTTTGGAGGATCTTATGGAGCCGACGGTGTGGCAGTGTAAAAACACGGCATCTAACGGACCAAGGTTAAGTGTGTCAGCTGACCAGGTCATGCATTCTGCTGTGCTCCTCAAGGTCATCCTGCTCCTCTGTCAGAGAAACCAGGGAGCCCTTGTGATCGCTGTCCTTCCGGGGCATTGCTGGCGGCTCCAAGATTTGGGGCACCTGGGTGGTGGGGCTCCTCAGCTCTTCCTGGGCCCTACTGAGCCCTTCGAGGCTGTAGCTGTATGGAAAAACAGAAATCAGAGGTGACCCAAAAGAAGGAATGGCTGCGCTGTATACTTATATTCCACTAGTCTCTCTGGAATATTCATCACAGCTTCCTGTGACACACAGCCGGTGCTGCTTCAAACACAAGCACACACAGACATGCACACGTGCACCTGTTGCCACACACACGCAAAGCTGGTCCCACACAGTGTTTAGCTAGCTGAGTTATCACTGGGGTCCAGAGCAGATTTACAGCTGAAGCAGTTGTAAATGACTTCCAACATCAGCATCGGCATGGAGAGCTCTGCGGCTGTGATTTACAAACCCAATTACATCGATCTATGACTGCAAATAAGAAGCCTTGAAAAATCCAATGCAGTGATCATGGAGGAAAACTACAGCCACATTTCAGGATGAGCTATAACACAGGGCGGCAGCTCTATCCTCTGCAGGACAGACTCAGTGAAAGACACAGCTGCAGCGGTAAATCTCTCTTATCTCGAGCCCCTTTCTTTGCATGGCGCTGCCTTATCCAGCCAATCATCAGTCAATCATCAGTCAAGCATCACTAGAACCTAAACCGGACTAAAAGAGAATCATCACTTGGGGATTATCAGTGACTAACAGGGGGGGCAGCACTCCAGTACTATGGTATCTATCTACCATACTAATGCCTGCATCCTGCCAGCATTATTGCATATGATGCAACAGAGCCAAAAATATCATAATTACTGAAACACAAATAGCGCCAGCAGCTGCTGCAGCTTCCTACTGTGGGAAATGACTGACTGACCCGCAGGGACATTCATACATTCACATGCTTACAGGCATATATGGCATCAAATAGCAAAAATGCAAATCAAACAGCATGTAAAAATGCCTTACTCGATGTAGGTCAGAATGTAAGCACACACTCAGAGACAAACTGTACCTGAGGGAACTAACTACTCCCACACCGTGGCTGTGGGGAGTATCGGGGGGGCACCAGCTGATGCTAACAAAGAGCAGGGTGGATGGGTTAGTCTGGAGGAAGAATGGAGACTGAGAAAAGGGAATGTATGGCAGAGTAACAACGGCAAGGATAGAGAGGAGGTGAATATGGTATATTAATCAGAGCATGACAGATGCGGAGGTGGGTTGATGTTATTAGCCCTGATTAGCTAATCAGAGATAAAGATGCAGCAGGAATGCCACAATGACATTTCCACTGCACGGCTATTGTGGAAAACTGAAGTTACAATAGCAATGATGTTCATGTATCTGCATGGTAACGGTAAATCATGACACATCAGCCATCATCATATGTGGTATCTGATATGCTGAAGTCATTTTAAGCACAGGAATGTTAAATGTTACGGTTTATTTGAGCTCATTAAAAGCATCTCATCTGCCAGAGCTTACTGACCAAGTTTTATTTTAACTAATCAAATTTCCCATCTTGATCCATATTATTTATCAATGTAATCTTGGTGCACAACATCTTTTTCTCCTACACTGAATTCAAAACTCATCTAACGTCTTTACAGTGTGGAAAAATCCCATAAAAAAGCTGATTGCACAAAGAAAGAACAACATTCTCAACCTATAGGCAACACGGCCCTCTAAACCTGCAGCACTGAACTCCCTCCTGGAGATGTTACCACTGTAATACAACCCCCGCTGTGCCTCAGTCATCTATTTGCCCCACACACATCCTGATGAGGGAAGAGGAAGCAACATTTTTCAGGCCATTCTCCTGCAGGGATGCAGCACAGTGCAGCGGTAGTTCAGCATGCATACGGCAAGGCAGGGGACCAGACAAAAGCTGCACTCAATGCAAAACTGGTAAATGTGACTCATTAGTACCTTCTCCTGTGAAATACCGGCTTCCTCTCACGAGGGCTACAGGTGGAACTGGAGGTGATGGATGAGACAGAAATGAAGTGATGGATATTGGGTTAGATGATTTGTGATATGGAGAGTCACGCTGCCAATGGCAAGAAAAGGAAACACTCAACACTAACAGATTAACATCAAGCTCTAACAAACCTGACATCTGCATCTACTGAAAACCGCACGTAACGTCAAGGACAAAAGAACGGCATTCCTTTCTGCCAATTAATGAAAGTATCCATAATTCTGAAGTATAACCTAGTATCCTTTTCCAGTCTCACCTCCGCTGGTTCATCTCCGCGTCTCCTATGTTGTTCTTTCCCGGCCCCCAACTGTGGCGACGAAGAGGCGACAGGGAGCGAATGCTGTTCCGGAGGAGACAAGACCTCCGTGGCACCTCTGTCACTCGGTCTTTGGCTTCTTCAGCTTCTCTTGCTGCACCTCCTCCCCCTTCACCACTGTCCAGTCCTGCAGCACCAGGAGCCGCAGTCCGGATACCCTCCTCTGGGCTCCAGCTACATTCCGGGCCCTGGCTGCCCTCGGGACTGGAGCTGGAAGGGCCGACACTGACTGTGTCGTCTGTGGAGGAACAGGAGACGGACACCTCGCTGGTACTGTCTCCTCCCGTTACTGCTTCCTCATTCTGCAGACATTCAGCAAACATAATATTATCATTTAAAAGCATTTTTTGAAAATGAAAACACTAAAAAGTGTTAATCATGAACCACAAGAATTGATCAATTAATTAAAATATTGCTCCGCTGTAATGAAATATTCACAGATGTATTTTTTTAAGGAACCGTGTGGAAAAATAGCCTTTTTACTTCCATCCTACATTTAATCAATTAACACTTCAGCAGAAAAACTAAACATGAACTTCAGTCCCATCCTGGTGCGTTGATTTCTCTATGAACTAACAAAGGCCACAGAGGACTGCCTTGACTATGTCTGCAGACCATTGTCACTGTTATATCATACATAAAGCCGAGGACAATAATGGAACAGAATAGCATTAAAATAAAACAGAATTGAACAGATGTCTCTCAAATTACTGTTGATTACATGAGGTCACATTGTTCATACATCAGCCTTTCCTCACTGAAGCATGTGATGAATTAAGAGAATGCTAGAGAGCTATTTAAGCCACAGGAATGGGATATAATGAGGAGCAAATGACAAGGCTTAGGGATAATGAGCCGGAGCCACGTTATAGCGGTGCTGACATTAAGAACAACACCCGTAAATGACGGCAACCTTGCGAAAGCCAAACTTTGCTAGGTAAAGGTTTTTTTTAGTTCTCCACTGATGAGAATAATAAGTTAGTAGTTAACAAGGACACATCATATAGTTTGTGCAAAATCATTATCAGCATTTTTGTCAATGAGAAAATGCTAATCTTTGTCCGACTTTGTTCCTTGCACCATCCTGACCTGCGCTCTGTTATTCTGTTCAAGCAATGAGTTTGTGACATCACGGAAACAAATCGCATTGGTGTATTCTCTTTGGCCTGAGTCTGGTGGGAAAGAGCTCTTGCATGCACACACACACCCACCCACCCACCCACACACACACACACACACACACACACACACACACACGAGTATTGTAGAGTCCATTTAGAGCTAATTTGGAGGTGTGAGCTTTAACTGGGCCTATTGTGCTGGCAGCTGCAGTGTGAGAGCTGAGCATAGAGCTGCTTCTGTTGGAGAACCAGGGAATGAAAGCGTTGCTTTATGCGACACACACTGTTTCCTCTGGGAGTGACAGGATGCAGGAGTTTATGTGTTGGAGTCTATACGTTCAAATCCCATGTGATGTGACTGCGGTGTAATGTGAGTCCACCTGTCTGGAACAAGAAAGATGAGGAATCTTCAACTCTCATGTATTTCAATTATTCTATGACTTTAGACAATGCTTCTGTTGTCATATGTAATCGGAATGGAGTATTTCATGTTTCAGTATCTTGTACCAAGGCCCCACTGCCTTGGTACAAGATACTGAAACGATACTGTTGAATTAATGCTTCGTAGTTGTTTGGAGTGTCAGCTTTTGACTACTTACAGATAAAAAGCCAACCACAGGCTGACAAGATAACTGCTTCATATACTGTATAATACCCGCAGGACTAGCTGAGGTGGGTGGGGGGATTCAAAACCAAGGCAATTTGCATTATGAAATGTGTGTGTATAGAAGAAATGGGTTTATGCTTCATTGATTTTTTTTTCATTTTACTTTAGTGCTTTTTCTAGTTATTTTCTACCTCCAGTTATTCGTGTGCAATGCAAGTATTCAAACCACATCTCTGCTCTAATCATGAAAAGTGGCTTATATGAGAGGACAATTTTCAGGAGGTATATTTTGTGGAAAAGGTAAAGAACAGAGTCCGACCTTTCTGAAAATGCCGTCATATCCTGGCTCTGCGTTCAAGAAGCTCTCTATGTCGCTGCCAGAGTCTCTGTGAGCAGTGGAGGGGCGGCTGGTGCCACTTCCGGTTCTGCTGGGCAAACGGGGTGATGCTGAGGACTGAGAGGATCCTGAAAGACACAACAAAACACATTAACCTTTAAATAAGACCGAGGGGGGGGGGGGGGCAATGTTACACAGAAACGGTCAAACTTGAGCTACCAGAAATATTTATATATATTGTTTCTATTTTTCCATCCCTCCTCTAAAACATAAGGACATCTGTTAGACGTCAGCGAAAAGACTCCTGGGAATCTGAGGAGGTGTGAAAATCTGTGTGGATCAATAGCCGACTGTCCTGACTGACACTGCAAAGGCAAACAATGGATGTTTGTGTTTTCAGGGTGCAGTGCTGGAGACAAAATGTTTTAAACCAGCTTTCACCACACACATCACTAGTCATCATCATCATAGGACCCACTGGACATTCTGCAGCGTTTTGTCTTTTAAACTATGAATGATTGTTTCACACGGTTGAACCGTTGCAGAGATATTGTGCAGCATGTTAGTGCATCATAAGTCACCACTTTCCCACTTGAATCACAGCCAGAAAATAAAATGTTTAAGCTACAAAAACAATTTTACAACATCGCTCCCACTGTAAACACTTGACCTAAGACCTCAGTTCAGTATTATCTGTCACATCCCAGGACTATTTGATCATAGCAACTCACCACGAGCCATTCCGGGGTTCAAACATGCCATTGCAAATCCTATGAAATGCCTTTCATTTGTACTTTTCATTCTCTTTTTTGAATATATAGGGACGTCAATCTAAGAGCGGAAGACGGCAGCTTAATACAGTGTACATGCATAGAAATCAGCTTTCTTTAACCAGATGCCGCTGGATGAGATAACTCCCTGAGAATGTTATTTTGCATCATTTCTGAAGTCTATTTTCACCACACAAAAAAGCAGAAGTTATTCTTTGTTCCTCAGGAACAATTTCCCTACTGAATATGAATCAGAGGAAGTTCCTATTAAGAAGGACCTGATCTCTACTTGAAAATATCGACAATAAATAATCAAAGATGGCAATGAAGACATGCGACAGCATGCAGTGGGAACTGTCAGCTGCAGTGAAAGACTTGTTAATATTCACGTGCTTTTACATACTACACTAGTTCATTTCACTAATTAACACAACCTTAACCCAAGAAGATCAACCAAAAGCTGCAAATATGTGACTCAGAAAAACTTGCATCTCAACAGTGGGGCACAGAGCTTATAATGGGCAACAATACATCGATAAATAAAACTAGCAATATTAAATTAACCTGACCTTTGTCAGGTTAATCAGCAGTATCAGCAGTTTAAGCGTTTATACAGAAATTATGACCAGCATGATATTCACAGGGCAGGAACGACAGGTCCTTGTATCTGTTACATAATCACTGAGCAAGAGTAAATTAAAGTCACACACAGAGCCTCATACAGTCGGTCGACTCACGCCATCTAAAGTAGCTGCTCTATAAAACGCTGGCTGAGATAATAAAGTAGTGGTGACAAAAGTGGATGCCGGGAATTTTTCTCAGATTCCACACCATCACACCTGTCCACCAAACAGTAGCAGGAGACTGTGAGCTTTGACAGCTGTCTTATACTATCCCTTTCAAACAGAGTGACCCACCTCAAACACAAACACACACAGACACACACACACACATAGACAACAGATGAAAGGGCCACCGATGGCCATTTTTTTCCCAAGTTAGGGGTATGGTGAAAGAAACAGTCCTGTAGATAGTGGTGGAGAGCTGGCTCGTCATCTGGAGAAAATATTTTGTAAATGATTCTTGACCATTGTGGGATTGGTTCAGTTACAAGCTGTTTACCTCTAACTTTATGGATATTGATAATGCCTGACCAAAAATTACATAATGATATCCACCATGAGATTCAACAAATATCAAAACCTGATCTGAATCAAAGTCACTTTCCACATCTGGTGATTCAGAAATATTTAAATTTAGAGGATGCAGAAAAAGTCCAACTGTGGGATGTCAAGAATAATAATAATGTTACACACCCGCAAAACGTAAAATTGCAGGTGACAGCATTTCGATTAGGGATTCATTTTAAAATATTGTGAAAGAAACATGCTTTACATTGAGTGACCGCCAACATTCTCAGGCATAGACAATCATTTATTCACTAGTCTCAATAAACCTGACAGCAGACATGTCTGGGTCAGCATTTCCTATACTCTAAGAACAGTTGAGTCATATTTCACTGACAGACATTTTAAAATGCATTATATTATCTGCATTCACATATCCTCCTCTGCTGCACTGCTCTGGGGAGTCCCACACTGGGTCCATCCTCAGACCACTCATGTTTCCACTGTACATGCTTCCTCCCGGTCATCTGCTAAATTGTTTTCGTGATGTGTCATACAACATGCTAAGACGTGTTTTTCTACATCAACCAGTAGCTTGAATGCTGTCCACCCTCTGACTGGTTAGCTGCCTTTAAAGACTGCATGACTCTTACATCAAAAACTGTACCAGAGAACTTTGTTTCTTCTGATCAGCTCTCACTTTAGCAACATGTTTATGTCCCTCTTTTTCTTAAAGACTGAAGGACTTGGATTAGAATAGTGAAAGAGAAAGCGGTTTTTCCACAAAAGAGGAAATCCCACCCTTACTCAATCCTACAATTTATTGCAGTTTCACTACATAACTGTTTCATTATTATTCTCTTTCCCATTGTTCATTCTGTATTTCCTCACCAAATCAAAATCCTTCTCTTTCTTTCTCAGACTGTTGATTCATCTCTTTTCCAGCAAAGATAAAGCACAGCCTGTTTTCTGCCTCGTTATGTTGATCTGTTTTCAGACTGGTTTACTAATAATAATACTTCTGATATATATACATACAAACACACACATACAGACAGATACTTATTTTATAAACATCTATGCATTTTCCATATGGAGAATTCTCTTGCAGTCATTCTTCACATACTGACAGAACTACATCTACAATAGTCACAGTCCACAGTTCGGTGCAATGACACGTTAACCAGTGCCGTTTGTAGCCACACTAGCAGTGTGGCACTAGAAATAGGAAGACGCCAAACTCAGACAGCCTGTGAAACATTAGCATTTCCACTGCGAGGATATTATGCTTCACCTTTAACCCAAAGTACCACTTTAAAAAGCTGCTGGGTTTGGATTCTTGCTACCAGAACAAATTGGTTATTAAATTAAGAGATACACTGAGATGAGTAATATGACCACCATGAGCAACTCCCACAGCTGCTGAGCTAAATGCCAGATCCCATTCTGCTGATACCATGAGACACGGAGGCTCATTTTAATTTGGAAGTTGCAGGGTCACATGCAAAAATAAGGTCAAGTGAAATAGCCTGAACAATAAGGGCCTTATGTAGCACGCAGTGAGATCGATCCCTGTGTGTATGCCGTTAGAAAATAAAGCCGCATCACCACACATCTAAACTATGCAGCTCTATTAATGGTCAAAAACTTGACACGCAACTTTCGACTTTTCACCCACGTACTTTACACTTACTAAATTTGCTGTTTTTCATTCCTCCAACTATCCTCCTGCATTTTATCAAGCCCAGTGGATGTTCTAAAGTTTTGACTTTTTGAGCCCTAACTATCAGTCCCTGAGGATCTCTTACAGGGCATTATGTCAGTGATACTTGAATCAGATTGAGTCTCCTGACCAAATATCAACATGCTATC
Source organism: Brachionichthys hirsutus (assembly GCF_040956055.1). NCBI lineage: Eukaryota > Metazoa > Chordata > Actinopteri > Lophiiformes > Brachionichthyidae > Brachionichthys > Brachionichthys hirsutus. Next base: position 231,053 of record NW_027180317.1, on the reverse strand, counting down.
ACAAGCAAATATTGTATTCAACAACCAGAGCCAAAATATGCTGCAGTGTCTTTATTGCCAATTATGACCCGCTTTTGGGCATAAAGAAAAAACAAACTTTTTACAAGTATGGCTAACAGCACCATATATTAATACACTTATTAAAGTTATTGGAAATCGTTTCCCTCTCTGAGTAGAAGTGTTAGAGAATGAAAAGCAGTAACGCTTACCTGAGTGTTGAGTGCTGTGCGGCTGATGGAACGACGCCTCTCTGTCTCGGTGGATCTGCAGTGGAACAGGAAGACACTGAATCAGCCTCAGCGACATGTGATCATCACCCACAGAGAAATAATGATGCAGACCAGTTTGTCAGTTAGGAAGTGTGGCTCGACACACAGGATGGGAGGCAACGATAAGACTCTATTCCACATCAGCAGACTTAAGACCATTTGTTGGATTTAGTGGCTATGCTCCAGCCATCTCCTAGAAAAGGTATTGGGTAAGATCTAGCCTTAGTCCGCTCTCACAGACACTCAGACACACACAGCCTGTCGAAGATCTGCGGTTGCCAACACTGCGCTTCCTCTCTGGACTGAATGTCTACACAACAGCTGTGTGTGGATGTGTGTGCCAGTTAGAAAGCTGGATTTAGCTTAAAACTCCACAGGGACCCCGCTCTTCAAATGCTGATACAAAAGCTTTGACGGTTTGACTGAAGCACCACAGATCTGACTGACGCCTCTGAATGTAAGGCTACAGAGACTTAGAGACACCGACATAAACTCAAACAATGACATGTTAATGCTGATGATGAGCTTTGATTGAAACGCGTCTCTCAACCAAGCAAAATGAATCGATCTATGAATCTACGAGGCCAACATCACAAAAGCTGAGCTGAGATAAGACGGCAGTGGATCGAGAAGCACAGCGGACCACAGCTGCAGCCCATTTATTAGCACTGACAACTGTACAAACTGTTAAACATAGGTAAACAACCTGTCATTTCCGAGCATCTCAGAAAAGTTATTTAATTAAGTCTTATTCTTTAAACGATCAGTTGATTTATTTGAAGAATCCTGCAGGAATGGCAGAGTTTAACTTTCCAACCAAATAAAATATTTTACACCTTCATCCAAAGCCAGTCCCTCGAGGAGCACACAGCACTGAACTGTTGTCAGAACCATGCCCAGTTGCCTCATTTCTCATTCACTCAAATAAATTTACAGATGCATAAATTCTTTTTTAATATAATGACGTTTTCAAATATATTGGATTCATTACACAGAAATAAAAAATATTTTAAGCCTGTTCATTTTAATTTTGATAGCTATGGATTACGTCTAACAAAAATATTTCATCTGATATCTGAAAATATTGAAATACTGTACTTTATTAAATCAGTCAAAAAAAGATTTATAACACTAAATTCAGAGACTTCACACAGCTTGGATCCTGGGCATCCACTGTTCATCCAGACTCTGGGACATTACCTCAAATACAAAATGTACTTTCATGTATAAAAGTGGACATTGGTCCACTGAGCAGTCGTACATTTCTTCCTTTCACTAGCCCCGGTAAGACTCTTCTGATGTTGGTAGGTTTTAGGAGTGACTTGTGTGTACTGAAACAGATCCACAGTATTTATCTTGCATAAATAGTGACTTAAATGAAATATTCCAATATTTTAAGATATATGCTTTTCAAACATTTAATTCGACAATAATGAAATCACTGGATGGGCTTAAAATTGGTTTGCATCGACCATATATACATGTATATATGAATTTAAATTTAATTAATCATTGATTGCTCTTGTATCATCAAGATGATGCAAATATGACCAAATGCTTCTCAAATAACTTGGTATTAATTCACAATAAAACATAAGTGTAAAAGTGACTAAATCTGTTGCCATTAGCTTAGCAGAAAAATTGTAATACAAATGTTAAATCTAGCCTGGCCCCATCTGATTTCGGGCTCCCCTAAAGGTCACTAATTAACAATAAATAATCAATAGATTAATTAACACAACAACCAAAGTGCAACAACACAAATCTATGGTTTGGTGAGAGTGAAAGATAATAATCACTTCAGATATTTGTCTTTTTTTCATAAATTGCATTAATTGGTTAACTACAAATAAATGTACACACTTCTTTGTCTTTCTACTCTTTGAATCATAAATACTTACTAACTTTTCTTAAAAATAAAATTCTGTTTTGATTCTATTTATGTACTCAAAAGCACAAGACAAAACAAACCAGTGAGGTTGACCCTCCCAGAATGCTGTGGGGTGAGGGTGCTGGGCTCAGCTTCTCAACAACTACGGTAAGCCTCAACTGCCCCACAGCACGCGACCAACAAGGCTGCCGAGACCCTCAAACACTGAGCTCAATTGTCCAGACCTGGGAGTGTGTGTGTGTGTGTGTGTGTGTGAGAGAAAGTAACTGCTGTGACCATCCACTTTTACATTCCTACAAACGGACAGGCACTATACCAACTGGCACTATGTACATGCACCTCCATCAAACACGTGTTCATGCATGCACACACACACATTACAAACACTTGGGCTCCTTTTCTCACTCATCAACTCTTACATGCACGCTACAAAAAAAAAGATCTCACACACACACATACCGACACATGCACAGACAGCACACACAGGCCTTTCTCTTTTCTCACAGCTGTGTTCGGATATCAAATGGAGCTCGCTGAGAGAGAACAAACACGCTGACGAGGAAAGATTAGCTGCTCACAGAGGGCGCCTGAACACACAGACACACACACACACATCCATATAGACACACAGAAATACACACACAACTGCTCAGAAGTCGATTGCCGGTGTTGCAGGCTAGATGGCGTGACCTTACAACAGAAAACAGCAGAACTTCAAACAAAAATCAAAGGTTTGAAGCACAGATTAAGGCCGAATTAAAGGAAACAGCAGCTTCAAGTGTTTGAGGTTTACACACACAGGCACAAGAACCGCCGGTTGTTTAAAGGATGAGTGAGCTTACATTATCAAGTGTGCCACAGTTTGCAAAAGCGCACATTGTGAATCCATACATGAATTGACTTGTGAAGGTAAATATACTGCAGCGCGCGCTATAGGTAGATGTGCATGGTCATTGTGCCACAAAGTTAAGTTGATACAACTTAAAGAATAAACCGTGTCAGGAAACCAAAGGGATAAATCATCAGACTGACCAAACTCATAATTAGACTTGGCATTATGCAAGATGTGCATAATTTATGCAAGAAAATTATGCAAGATGTGCATAATTTTCACGACAGTGGCTCATATTCAAAAAGATGCTCAATCCTCAAAAGTCAAATCGCCAATCAAGGGTGCTTCACAAACGACTCGTTGGACCCAATGCTAAACAAACCACCACTTGGAAAATAAAAAGCTCCATCAAGGACGGGTATAAACCAGACAAGGCATCAGTGCAAAGAAACACAGCAAAGTTTGGTGGAATCAAAGCAAAAAATGCCGAAAACATTCTCAGAAAATAATATTCAAGCCGAATTTTCATTCATTTTAAAGTCGAGTAGAATCATATTCTTGAATCAAGTAAATAGTGGAAGATCAGTATGTGAGAACATTCGTTTTCCCCATTAAAAAAACAAAAGGGATACAGTTACAGCCAGTTAGCAGGCACCCAATTAACCAGTTTGCCAGCTATACAGCCAGCCAACGACTGTTCCAGCCAGTTAGCCAAGGACCGAAGAACAGATCCTCCAGCGAAAGCTGGCAGCCCAGAATCAGAACAGCCCAGTGCATATTTGTAGCGTCGGGGGAATCTACGCAGTACCCAGTAAAAACACATCTGGTTTAAAAATAAAAAGGCGGGCTGGTGTGTGTGTGTGTGTGTGTGTGCCGAGGCAGGCAGGACTTGGACTGCTGCCTGTTTTCTAAACAGGCATGCAGCCAGAGAGGTTCCACAGCACTGGAGGATGCCATGGTTGGCAGGATGATTGTTTCCAGCCAGGTATGTACAATGTTGTACACACGGTTTGATCCCCGGGGATACACGGCAGCTTCCCAAGGAGAGGTCGCAGCAAACCAGAGGGCAAGGTCGGTTTCTGTTGCACCTCCGGGGGTGGGCTGATTTCACCTCGCCAGACACACAGGACAAAAGCAAGCACAGCACTTGTCAGACAATGATCCAAGTGATACAGGGGGTAGGCTTTTTGATTCTATTTTATATTTGGAAACACACACATACATACACACACACACACACACACACACTGTCTGTGCCGATTCTGTTGGTGGTATAAAAACGGCAAATACTAATAGTATACAGATACAAGCATCTGCTGCCTTTGAATTATTCCAATCAGGTGTTTGGAGCATTCTGCCACTTTGACGACTCTCTTCCCCTTTCCTGATCTGGAACGACTTCTTCAAGCTAGCAAGAAACTATCATCATCAGCCACTGCTGGAAAAAACCAAAAGTGCAATTTCAGAGAGGAAGAGGGTCCGGACAAGTCTGTGATGTAAAACCAGTGCAGCACCAAAAGCTGTCTAAATAAATATATATAATATAGAAGCTACTGCCTCATCTTGCAGTGTGGACAGAATAGAATGAAATGTCAGAAACACGTGATTTTCTTCCCTCTCACTCCTTTCCCTGTATTTACCTGAGTAAATGATGGGTTTATTTGACCAAACCAGAGTGAGAGACTGTTCGAACCGTGGAAAACAAGCCAAAGTGTTTCTGATGACCTTGTTCCCGTTAAGTTTCAGTGATTATAAAATATGTGAGTTAGTTAAAATAAATAATGGCAATTCAGCTTTTTGTACTATGGATTTTATTTCATTTGCTAATAGTATAGCTGTTTTTAATTTAATTTCCATATTGTTGTCGGACATCTGAGACTGTAAATCTCAGCTTGTGGGTTGATGCTGCCCACGTTGTTCCAGCTTTGATCTTTTTAGGACTATCCACACACGTATGGTGGGAATAACTTCAGCTGGACCTGGGAATGCACGAAAATATCCAACGGCAAGACAAATTTGGTGTTTCCTTACTGTTACAATAATTAAAAAGATTTACACAGGCTTCTTTGGAACCAAGGGTTCCTGCACTGCACTGCACCAGCCATTGTAAAGCCTTATTTGCGACTAGTGTACTTGGTAAGGGGAGATATGATGTGTTCTATGGCTTAGGGCCAGGAGACATGATGGGATGTTGTAATGAAGTCATTTGGACAATCTCCTGTTTCCATCTGAGGCCAGAGGAACGTGTTGGTTTGGCACCTGCTTTCCCCCCCCCCCCCCCCCCCACACACACACACACAAACACTCATATCTCTCTCACTTTCTTTCACACATATACAAGATAATCCCTTATATTTCAACCCTCAGGTAAAAATAGAAGCTGATATCAGGAGCCGGTGGAGAGACTGACAATTGAATAGACTGAAGACAGGTGACATAGATATGCCACTTTCCTTCCCTTCTTGTTGGTAACAACCAGCATGATGGTAACCACGACACGCTGTAAGGGGCATCCAAAAATCTGATGTGGAGTTTTGGATTCCCACGCTGACAGCATTACCGTGTTAGAAGTGACCAAGTTACATTTTTACTGTGTCAGTAATGTCAGATTCATTCATATCATATTCAAATAACTAAACAAATTGAGTTAACAAATTATTTGCATTTCCACACAAAACCGTTGGACCAACCACACACGTCACAAAATGTGACTTATAAAGTGGAGAATGATCATTTGATGAATCAAGAGGGCCACAGCAGGGCAAAGAAAAATAATCAGGAACTAAGAAAGGAACAAATGAAAGCAGCCAGAAACTTCATCTAATGTTTTGAGCTGTGGATTTACAGACATTCCAGAGGAGGCATCTGTTGATCTAAACTAAAGTATCAAAAACCTTGGTGGAAGCAGGTTCTTGAAAGTGTGTTGATTTTAAAAAAAAGAAACAGGAATATGCTGCTGTCCTACAACCAAATAAAAAATATATTCTCCAGAAAGATTTAATGCAGCACAAAGCATAAATGGTTAGAGAAGTGAGAGGTTAGAGAGAAGAGATAAGAACATCTGCTCTGCAAATTTTTGTCAGCACCCACAAGCCTGACCAAATAATCCCTCAACGACCTTAAACTCCCTCATCGCATTTCATACACAGCTATTTAACAGAGACGGACTGAATGTGGGCATCTGTGTTAGCGTCACACGCAGAATGCCCATGCAGCGTCCATCCAAAAACCGCACTCCACCCCAAAATAATCAGCACTCTGTGTCTGGAGGACCACGAACAACAACCGTGCAATCATCTCCCAGGGTGCAACACAGCAAAACACACGCTCCCTGCAGACAACTAATGCTCTGGCCGTGCACGCTGAAGCACTTCATGACAGTTATGATTGTGTTTCACGCAAGAAAGTACTTTTCCTGGGGAACTTAGGAAAAAGTGTGACCAGGCCTTTAAACCCTGGAGATCTGAAGCTGCTGAATCTCGGCACAAACTCTGCTCAACATACGTAGCTTGATGTGTGTTTAAACTCCGTTATTACTTTAATAGTACTTTTTTAAATTCCTAGATTTACTGCATTTTCTCCCTTTTCAAAAAAAAAACTGTTTTACCGCATCCGTTTAAATTAGTGCACGACTGCAGCACAATACACATTACAATCCCAAGCAACTCTGTTAATGTGTGCCGATAGGGTTCCTACCTTTATCAACACCACGTCTACGGCTCTCTCTCCCTTGGCACAGAGGCTGTACCGCCGTTTATGTCGCTCATACATTTTCCCTTAAGTATCCAGAGCAGATTCACCGAACAAAGCGTTAAAGTACAACAAAAACACAACTGAGTAGAGCTGAAGATGTCTGCTAAGCTTCACATCTGGCCACAGAAGCAGCTTTCTACCAGACTCCAACTCCCTCCCTCCTTCTCCTCTTTCCTCCCTCCTTCTCTTCTTCCCTCCCTCCCTTTTCTTTCCTCTGTCGCCTCCAAACTTCTCCCATGACTGTGCCTGAGTCACGCCTTTGATCTCCCTCTGTGTGCATTTTCCTTCTCTCTCTCTCTCGCTCTCTCAAAAAGGCTGGGAATGTGTCTCTCTTTCCCATTCTATAAGTCAACCAGTCAAACACAACATTGTTGGGATTGTGATATGGAATTGGGAATTCTTCTGTTGATGTTATTGAATGGTCAGTGTCCGCCGTCGACGCTGAACACCCCCTGCTGGATGAGAATCACGGCCAACTGTGAGGCGCCTTCTGGGAGCGATTGAACCTCTCAGAGATGACAGTCTGGCCTGTGGCCACATCGAAAGAAGAATCAGGCAAGCTGTTACGCCAGAGCTTGTACATCATCACGTACAAGTTCCGCCACAGGGGGCAGAGCTGTGATTGGTTAGCAACTCTCTGGTCCTGCTTTTATTTCAGATGTGTTGCCTCATGTGATTCATCACATCCTAACCTCCCCAATATGGTTACAAATTATTATTATTTTAAAGATCTTGTATGCATAATTTGTACTTCTAACTACAAATGACTTTTTCATTTGTTATCTTTAACTGTTTTAAAATATGTGGTCCCCAAGGAAGGCTTTTTTCCCCATGCATGCCCTGATCAAATCAAATGAACAACAGCCTCACGTGGTTTTAAGCAATTGTTTGTTGTTTGACATTGTTTATATGTTGATGCTGAGACAATATGTCTTATTACGTCTTGACTCGGCGAGACGACTTAATTTCCCTTTACCTTAGCATCAATTAATCGCTGTCGCCTGTAGCTGGTGCAAAATATCACCGCACGTCTTCTCACATTCATGAAGAAGTGTGAACATTTCACTTCTGTTCTGGCCTCTGCCTGACTCTTTTAGAACTGTTTTTGTTTTTAAATCTCTGCATGACCTGTTACTTCAATATTTAACAGTTCTCCTTTACGGTATATCCTTGAACCTGCAATCAGCCAATCAGCTGCTAAAGAACATCTTAAAAACCAAAAGTGACAAAGCTTTTGGGACAGCTGCCCCCCCCCCCCCCTGCTGCTGTTATATTTTACATTTATTTTAACCTGTACAGCACTTTGGTAAACATTGACTGGTTAAATGTGCTTTACAAATAAAGTCTGAGTTAAGTTGAGATATAGGTGCAATAAAAAGCAGCAATTTCATAGCAGGTGCATAACGGACCCTACATGACTGATTCGTGGTGAGTGAATTGAAGATAGAAAAAGCCTCAATTATAAGTAAATTGGAAAATCCAGATTTGTTTCTCAAAATGTGATGGGATCTAAATTATAACAAGACCCATCTTCAGATTTTCAAGATCCATTTGGCAGTTTCCCTGTAATCCTGCTGACAAACAGACAGGCAAAAACAACCTCCTTGGTGGAGGTAAGTTCGTTGACATGCTCAGATTGCTCTCAGATAGATTACATTTTGGTGATGATACACCAAAAAGAGATTATGGATCACTTCAAAATTTCCGGTAACATTGCAGTCAATGGAGCTTCAAATTTTGCTCCTCAATATCTTGGTTGATTATTGACCGATGTTTATGGAATTGGAAACATTCATGTAGGGTGGGGGACCTCCATCTCACCACCAAATTTCATCCGGATTGGACACAGATTGCAGATACTGTCGTAATCTGGATTTTCCGCATTTACTTATAATGCAGGCTTTTAAAAAAACCAAAAAATTATATCTTGTATAATATGCATTCAATTCACTCAAGCTGCTCGGTGGAGATTTGTACACTCTGTGCTTTTCGTGTTAATACCTTTGACCGTTTGGTAACCTCACTGATCGGTCATCAATTTAACCCTCCTGTTATCCTTGGGATCAGCAACACTCTGACCACCTAAACCACCACCAGCACTCACACTGATAAAAGACAGTAGATTATAATTACTGTTGAAATAACAATTACCTACTATAACCATTAATGTTCTTGTAAACGTATTTCATATTATGTGCAACAAATGTCATTTTTCAAACAGTGTAAATAGAAATCAAGAACATTCGGAGGATACATTAATTTCTTCACCTCATCTCTTTCAGGAATGGAGTGTGCCCAACACAAGCACGACTCACAATTGTCTGTCCATCACAGAAATTTCAAAAGCACAAAATAGGCCTTTTTTCCTCTGACTGGGAGGAAAACCCCTAAAGATGGCATTTGGAGCTACATCGCCCTCTGCTGGCGACCCTAGAGTCTCACAGTCTACGTTTCTAATCTTGGAGTGAAACATCTGGCACTCAGAGCAAGCCACTGACTTCAACCACAACCCAGGAATAAACAGATCCACTCCGGTCCAGGCTCCTAAGGAATCTGTCAGTCAGCAACATTTCAGATTCTACCCAAGATTGCATCCATGTGCTCAGTTCAAACAGTAAATCCACTGCATAACACGATTCCCACAGCATGAAGTAGAGAGTTCCTGTCTGACATCTCAATAAATGAACAGGAAATGCCTAAGGCAGCATCTTATTTCTTGTTGAATATCTTTACTAAAAAAAAATAAAACTTGTTTGAGAATGACAAAATTCTATAGGAACAAATTTTGTGTCATGCAACAATTCTTACAAACGATAAAAAAGTAACTGATTACTATATATTCATAAAGAACTCAGTACTCAGTTGCTTCACAACTTTATTTGAAAGGTTATTCAGGGTCATCTGAAAGTTTGGCAAATGATACCTCATGTTCATTTAATTTAGAACAAACCAGGGCTTGATAGAGAGACAGCTTACCATGGAGACATCTGCTTCCTCTGCTGGGCCATGTTCCTTCCTCTCGGCACCAACGCTACTTTCCTCAGACATGACGACTTCCACCTCTGGAGCAATGTAGACGACACAGAATGGTGTCAATAGGAAATACTCTTAATAGAGGAATAAATAGCTGGCATTTTAAGTGAAAAACATTTGTCAACCATCGCTGCAGGATGTATCACTCTTTGATTGGAAAAACAGAAGCCAAATCATCCCATTGATGATAAAATTATCTTGGCTGCATGACAGACGTCTCTCTTGGGTTGGTTATGTAACACAATACTACTTAATGGATGCTAAAAAATGTAAAAAAGAACCTCGCCTGCCTTTGTGTTTTTTAAACATCCTCTAGAATCGAGACTGACTAGGCCCCCTCTTTATTCCAGACCCATGAAACAACAGAAATTTTGATTGTGCATGATGTGAAGTGCTGCTCAGCTGTAAATATATCCCCTGGTTCGTAATGACACCCCACGCTCTGCGCGACGCACAGCACCAGCCTCGCCCTTAACCTCTCTTTTTTGGACTTCAGTCTAGAGCAATTATTCCTGATGAGTAAAAACTACCAACAGAGGAGTGCCAGAATTTTACTTGCCGCTCCATGCCGACAACAACAAGTTTGTGGGTGTTTGCATTAGAGAAGCCTTCGGGGTGTGCATCCGGGACTGTACATGCATGCATGAGCCCGAGTCTAAAAGAACAAGTATATAATAATGATAAGAAGTGTTGTCAGTCTACATATAGAATAAAGTATTAAAGATAAAATGTATCTATCACAAATCAGCTCAGTATCTCCATTAATGCATCATTTATGTCAAAGTGCAAGATGGCATCGCATCATAAACTGATGTCAGTTAATGTTACATGTTAGATAATTACATGCCAGAAATTAAAGACAACCGAGTACAATAAGATACAACTAACAGGCAGCAGGAGCTGCAGCTTAGGAAACACTGTACATGGAAATGGAGTAAAATAACCGGAAAAACACATTTACAAAAGCCACAACGCAACGGAAGCGTCTACAGAGGACTTCATTCAGTTTCATTTATTGTTTTAACAAAAATAGCTGGCATGAAAGTGTTAGCCTCGGTCAGCCATCATTAAAAAAAAAAAAACATGGCTAGCCGACTAACATAAAACAATCTGTAGCTGCCAAAACCATTGGACAATGAGCAAAAGGTTCTACTAGCAGGTTATGCTAAGGCAAATGTTTATATCTGATGTAAAAGTTATTTAGGAATTATAACTTTAGCTGGTTTAGAATATTATTTTTAAATTTATTTGGATAAATTTAATTTAAGAAAAGGGTCGAACACTTTTGAGTTTGAGTGTAAGAAACTAGCATACATCTGAAACCTGACAGTGAAATAAAGCAACGTTCACCCACCTGGAGTTGCACTTTGTGAGACTGCATCGACAGTTTTGGGAAATTCAGTCTCCTTCGGAAAAGGCGGTTCACTGGAAGCTTCGGCGTTTGGAAAAGGCAACTTCGCTTTAGCGTCTTCGACGTCTGCGTCTGCAGCGCCACTGTGTGACGGCGAGGCATCAGCAGGAGGCTCCGAGCGTGTTAAACCCTCCTCAGGGGGCTTTTCATCTCCCGTCCTCTCAGACCCGTCCGGCTTGGGTTGTAGCGCCGACCGGAAACCACTGTCCTCAGCGGCACGTTCTTCACTGGTGTCCGTTGACTGATCGTCTTGTTGACCCAAGTCCATCACTTCACCTTCTCCTACAACAGGAGGGTAGGGTTCAGATAAATCCTGACAGGTGATGTCCGGTACCAAATGCTGAATGCCCGCAATTGGTTCAGAGATGGTGGTCTCTCCTAATCCTCTGTTCTCTGACGAGGCAGATAGCAGATCCTCTGCAGGAGGTCCTGGCACAAGATCTTCTCCCGTGTCTTTCACAGCATCCGTTGTCTCACGGTCGGGTGACAGTTGTTCTTCAGGATCAACGCCAGCTTCGCCGCGCTCTGTCGCTGTCAGTGCATGCACAGTACCCAGTTCCAAGGGGATCCCTGTATCAGTTAATGAATGTTCACCATTGTCACCAGGGTGCGAACCATGCGAGTCCTCCATCTTCATGTCTGTTGAGATCACTTCCTCCGTGTCCATTTTGGGAAATTCACAATCCCCCGTGTTCGCATTGTCCCGAGTGGGGTGGAATATTTCTGTTGTGGAGCTTCCAACAGACTTGAAACTGCCATCATCATCATCATCATCACTGGAAGCACCATGGTTCAACGCTGAATCCTGATCAGCAGGTCCGTTACTGGAGCCGGGAATCATTTCAGGTGAAGTGTCCGTCTGAACGTCTTCCGTGGAGTCGCCAGCGGCCTGACAGGCCACTGCATCGTCAGGTTCGGCCAACGGAAGCGGATCTGTGTGCTCGACACGGCATCCAGAAAGCCCAGCTATGTCTTTAACACTGGCTGCTTCAGTCCACTTCCCTGAATGACGCCCAGTTTGTGGGGCCACGCCCCGCTGCCGTTCCGTCGTGTAATCCCCAACAGCTGTTTCCTGGTTTTGTTCTAGGCTGTTTACATCTGGTGGAGGTTCCCCCTTGTGGAGCTCTTCCATCAAGATACACGGACCGGCAGATGCCGGCCCCTCCATGACATCATCGCAGTCTATCAACGACGGGTTGGAGGGGTCCCCTGGGGATGACGCAAGGTCTGTTAACCCTTCACTGTCTGCCCTGTCCTCGTGTAAAGACGGGCTGCTACGGTGTTCCCCACCCATCTGAATGTCTTCTCTTCCGTCATCCTCTCCTTCCTGGCAGCTCTCATTCATTTCAGAATCAGAACTCGATGATGACGAGGACTGACCCATGACTGATGCTTCTGTGTTTCCACTCGCCGTTGTCAGATCTATGGTCTCGGAGGTGGCCTCCTCCTTACCAGCTGTGACGTCCTCGGTTTCCGGCTCCGATGCCTCTTTTCCCTTTGTGTCCTGTTCCTCCTGGATCACAGCCTCTCCTTTATCAGTGTCCGCTGCCTGTTTACTGCAGCCTGCCGGTGTCACGATTCCCACAGTGAAGCTCTCCCCGTCTGCCTTATTCTGTGCTCCGTCACTCCTGTCACACAAACTCAAACCCTGGGTGGAAAAAGACTGCTCCCTTTCCTCCTCCTCCATTTGGCAGTAATCTCTCCCAGTGTTTGAACTGAGACACGCCCAGTGCTCCGGGGGACCGACGCCATGCTCCTGGGGACGTACCTCTGTCTTTGGTGCGCTCACAAACAAACTCCAGTCTCTCTCAGTGTTCCACGTCTCACTATGTCCACAAACAACACTGCTGCTGCCGCTTGCCCCTGACCAGTCTTCCACACAGCGCTCTCCTGTCGCTGTATCCAGGTACCGCAACTCTCGATCAGGTAGACGTCGTTGGCCACGACACGTCAGCTCCGTGTCTATGCCATCACAGCATTCAACAGCCGTGTGCAGGGACTCGAACGGCAGCTCCAGAACAGAAACTCCCTTCAGAACGTAGAAAAGGAGAGCGATGGTTAGCTTTCCCTTCATGGAAACCAACGCAGTTCTTTCTTATCATTCGTCACATGCGATTGCTAAAGGTGTTACAGGGCAAAGTAAGTTTGAAGGTGAAAGACGCGAGGGCAATGAAAAGACAAACAATTGTGAACAATGTCCGGCAGCAGTACTAAAACAAGCAGTAATGTGGTGAAAAGGCAGGGTCGTGTGACTCACCTTGGCGTGGAGATGGCATATCAAGTGTAGCAGCTGCTCCACGCTCCTCTGCAGGGTCGGAGGGACGCGAGCGGGGTGGACGCTCACCGTCAGCGTGTGTGTGTTCAGCCTGGGGAGGTGGCAAACTAGCCGGGCTTCCGTAGAGAGCAGCCGGGCAGCCTCGGCTCCTCGGTCAGTCTCGGTGTCTGCTTCCGCCCTGCCATGAAGTGAATACTAAGATCATCCAAACATTTCTGTAGAGCAATAAGACACTGCAGAACTGCATTCAAGAAAAACCGATGTCAGCGGATCCACGCTCCTCCTAATAATCCATGTGTGTTTCTCTTTAACCCAAGTGGGAAACGCTGTGGTTGTTAGTCTATTTGGACATCTCGGGTAATCAAGCAGCCTTAGTGTGAGCGTGTCTGATGAGAAAGCGGCTAGTGAAAGTTAAAAAGTAACAGACATTGTGGGACATGTTGCGGTTTGTCTGTGGTAAAAATCCTTTTGACAAGCTTCCTGAGAAACCTTGCTGTAAGTGTTGACGGTAAGGTGTGTGTGGTGTTGTTCTTAAAGATAGTGCTGCAAAGAGGAGACTCCTCCCACTCTGACACATCGGTTTGCCTAATCCTGGGTGGACTGCTTTAACTGGGAGGCCCGACAGTGATGTCACCAGCCAGGCTGCAAGTGATTTCACTTTTCCTGAAGAAAATGTAATTACAACACAAACAGGGGAGCTGTGGAGCAACTCAAAGGCTTCATTGGTAATGAGCAACATGAATAAGGTAGTTGTCTTTCAGCTTGCGCTATTGTCATTGTTAGTTACTTGATAACTATTAGAAATGAAGCGTTTAGAATGAAGAAGAGAGGCCGGTTTCACTCCAAGTCACGCCTCAGTCTGTACTTTTCCCAGTTTGATGAATCGCTATACTGGGATTCGGTTCAAACCTAACAGCTGCCAACAGAACAGAGACACGCGTGTGGATTTGTGTTATTGAGACTTTTGTCATTTCAGGAGACACAAAAGTTGTAACCAAGACTTTGGCGCTGCAGATAGTTTCCCCATCTCTCTGAATACTGTCGGAACAATCCTGGTAACCCACAACATCTCAGTCCATCCCCAACTACGCTGCAGCAGCTAAAACTGCTCAGGTTGTGCGGCTTGTGCTTCTTGGATAATATTGATCTATGAAGACAACACACAAATAACGCCGCCCTACAGGCCCAGGAGAAACCACATTTGCCGTACTGAGATTGAGATATATATTGATTACCTCCACCAAGGAGGTCATGTTTTTAACAGCGTTTGTGTTTTTATCTGTCTGATTGTTAGCAGGATTATGGAAAAACTGCTGGATGGATCTTAATGAAAAAACATCTGAAGATGAGTCTCGGTCTAACTTAGATCCCATTAAATTTTCAGAGTGATCCGGATACCCGTCAGCCGTTGACTGTTGTTGCAAGACGTGCTCTGTGAGGAGCTCTTGAAGTCGTCCGTGTCCTCGTAGCGCGGCGATGGTGGAAGGGGTGTGGCCTTCTCTGTTGGGCAATCGCAGCGCGTTTCTCGCTCCGGACTGCCTCAGTAGAAACTGCGTAACCCGAAAGAGACCTCGACGTGCTGAGAAATGTAGCAGAGTCTCTTGAGGATTCGGATCTGAGGAAATGACAGTGGACAATAAATAGAAAAACAAATGCAAGGGTAAAATAATAAACGATAAACAAACACAGAACCAGAGAATACAGATTTTATATTTATAGCACTTTATATATATATATATATATATATCGTGCTTCACCCCTTCACATATTTTATACAGTAGTAATAGAGGTTACAATGTGAGGTGGCCACTTGCACACGATCACTCAAACACCAGTGTAACAACCATTGGGAGGAAGTGGGGTTCACTATCTTCCAGTGTCAGTATCTCAGTGTGTGGACAGAGGGATTGAACAGCTGATATGTGGACGACCCCCCCCAATGCACCTCCTGATCCACTGCCGCCCAGAGGACTGCAAGGACTGCAGTATTCCAGGCAGCTTGGCAACGCCACAGTGCTGTCTAATGAAACCAGTATAGGAGTCACAGCGACCCAATAAATAACGCAGACCTTCATACATTTAATGACTGATGAAACTGTCGCTTATCGCTGCGCTGGTCTTCATCAATGACTGAAAAAAGATTTCGAAATGTACTGGAATTGTTTTGGCTTCAGGTCAACATGCCAACTGGCAGTACTATTTAGTGCCTTAGGGCCACGCACAGAATTAGAGAATTATGTGACGCTTGTAAAACTGGGTTTCCATTGAACTGCTTGTATTCCAGTCCGCGTTTAGCCAGTAACGGGTTCAAACAGGAGAAGCAAAAGGCCTGGACAGAAGCGGACCGCTCAAAGAAATCCTCCCACCGGTTAACACGTATCATGGTCTGTTATGCAAGAGGCATCTTCAGAAGTGTGTCGTTCACAAGAAAGGATGGGGCGATGAAAAGCATGATAGTACAGAGGACGTTTCTGCAATGGAGCACTTGCAGAACAAACACAAGTACGTTCTGTTCTTAGTTCTGTTCGTTGTAGACTTTGCTCGAACTTTTTTGGGATTGGATTGGAAGCGGTGAGCAGCTACAAGAGCTTTTAATGCCAGTTCATTATTTGTTCCATACATCAATAGAAAAATCGAATATAATTGAACAATAAAACCCTCCTCTTGACACATCCACAAAGACAAGGAGATAATGGACACATTCATTTAGGAAGGCCCCATATTGTATTACAGCCAGCAAGAGCCGCCGTTATTGTCGAGAAATTCATATCACAAGCTTAATCTATGAAATTAAACCATTCTCCAGTTTCAATGGGGAACATTAATGGATGGAATGTACAGTTAACCAGTTATTTTATCAATAGCTTTTACTGTCTGGGCACTGGTTAATTTATTGTCACTTTAACATTTGTTCAGAGATAAATGAAATAAAAAGCAAAACACAGAGGCAATTGTGGAGAAATAAAAAGCCTTAATGGGTTAAAAAAAAAAATATTATTGTTGCGGTGAAACATCCCCACCTCTGAACCCAAGTGTGTTTGCATGCAGAGTAAATAAACTGAACACAGAGTACTCGGGTTTATCAAATCAGCTGGTCTGTATGCATTTCTAACAGAAACCACAGGCTCGGGAGAGATAAATGTCTGTACTGTTGCCGAGTGTGGATTCTTTAGACAGATCGTTCCTTCACCCTCCTCAGACAGATTGTGTTTTATTCTTCATCTTTCATTTGAATGGAGGTTTTCTTCATCAAATCAGACATTTATCTGAGCAAACAGGAGAAATGCATGATCTTTCAGTTTGACACAGATGAGCAGTTCTGTGTCGAAACTCGACTGGGATTTATCGTAGGACTTTTAAACTGTGCCGGGCTAAGCGACATAAAGCATATCGCCCCAATATAAAACATGCTGGTTTAAAATGCTGGTTGCGTTTGCTGATGAGAGGCTTCATTCCATTTACCAACATGCGCTGACGGATTTCAACCTAATTGCCGTATTTATCGCTCTGCCTGGTCGAGCTGGATTAGACGGGAATGACAGGCGCCAACAGCAGCAGGGAATTTTGGATTTGGTGGCAATTCCCTAAAACTGGCAGCCGCACCATCCGTGACTTTGTTGTACTTTGACCTGAGAGTGTCATCCAGTTAGACGCTGCTACTTGCTGCATGCTGCTTCCTGTGGACCTGCACCTTGGCAGAGACATGACAGGAAGCTGGCTGGCTTCGCTAGCTGTGCATCATCAATTGGTTTCCGCCAAGCTTTAAACATATTTTCATTGTCAATGAATTTGTCAATATTTTGCTTTACTCTTCGCAAAAGAGCACAACCCACGTTCACTAATATTTATATGAAATTCACTCCAAATTAAATTGGGACACACAACCATGAAAAAAGTAAATGAATACTGTGGTAAATCACCAGTAATTATATCATCAGGCACACACAGACCACCTCATTTGCCTCATTTAACTGCCTTAAAGACATGACTGGTCCTTTATGTTTATACTAGTTAATGGTGGAGATCATGGAGTTACTACCTGGACACTAAATAGTACTACTGATACATTTACAAGGATTTACTCACTCCTCAACACCAACACATAATTAGGTGTTATAATCTTCTAAGTTGCACAGTTCCAGGTTCTAATGTCCCCTAATGTGTGGTGGCTACGGTGAGATCAGGGGACGGCTGCGTGTCCACGGCGCAAAGATGACAGATGAAACATCATTACCTCCACCCATAGTCTGCTGCCATCCATCATCATCCAAACCCGAGCAGCAGCCCTCCTGCCTTCCCACAGTTATTCTATTCCAAGTGTCTTGTGTTGAAGCAGTGACACATTTCAAAGCAGAGTTTATTAGAGCACACATCACTCACCACAGCAGTAAGACGCCTTCAAAATGTACAACATGACAACCGGCTATTATGCAAAGGGCTGCGTGCGTGTATGTGTGTACGCACGTGTGCGTAAGCCTAAAAAGTAGTTACTCTCTTCACGACACCAAGAAACAGATTTGATCTAATCAGAAGGGAAGTCATTAGCGCAAATCTGATGTGATGACTTTTCTTTTCAGGCTCCAAACCAATAATGAATAAAACATTATGAGGAGTGTCTGGACTTTCAATTTCCACTCCACACTTACTGAGTCTCAATTTTAGTCAGACATCCCACTGACTCTGCTGGTTTGTTCTAATATCCAAGTTCAAGTTAAATCATAATCCATCATCTTATCAATAGCCACAGGCAGGGGCCGCGCTATAGCTCCTTCCAGCAGTAAGCGATTACCATGTTTATCATCCTCACCATCAACTCCTTTAAATTTAAGTGATGAAAGTCCTCACAGTCAATGGCTGTAGACAATTGTCACTTTAATTTTAATAAAAACTTGTCGGTTTGTTTACACAGCTCGATTTCTCACAACCCAAACTGCTTCTTGGCTGAGCTGCAGCACAGAGACAACACCGATACCCGCCAGATGAATGCCATATAGGGGCCGGATCCGCCTTCTCCAAGTCTAACCGACCGATGAAAGACCACGTTGGCATCAGCCTCATGTATAGAGAGAAACAGGGCCCCTTTCATGAAGCTTAATAGAAGATTGAGAAAATCTACCAGACAGTCGTTTATTAGGTACGAATGCAATACCAAGTATACTTTAAAGCCACTGACAGAGGTTTATTATCGAGCTACTGATAGCAAGTTATATTTTGTACTTTTACTGCATATTATCTCATTACTTGATATTAATCGACTGCTTTGCAATTTAACGTCAAACATCCTTTCACTGTGACGCAGAGAATAAGAATCATTCATCTTCTTAATCGTAATCGTCTCGTCTGCAGTCACATATCCGGCCTGCGGGCCACAGCTCTGCTGGAGCCTATCCCAGCTGGCTACAGGCGAGAGATGGGGCACAGCCCGGATGAGACGCCAGCTCATCCATGGTGTACCACGCTAATCGACCACTCACAGAGTTACACCGACAGACACCCAGGTTGCATGTTTTTGGTGGTGGGAACCCAGACACAGGCAGATCACACAAACTCCACACAGAAAAGCTCCAGGGTGGACTCAACTGCATCTCCATCACAGCTGGAGCTTTGATTTGCAGTGATACTTCTGAGGATACGCGTGTTAGCTGCAGCCTAAACTTAGTCACAGAATGCAACCGTTTGGTTTTTGCATGCAGCCAAACAGCGATCAAATCACACTGATGAAGATCAAATGTAGCCGGCCTGTTGAACAGACGCCCAGTGTTAAATCTACAAATGTTCTGACCTGGCAGACACGCAGGAGGCAACCCATAACTTATATCTGACATAAATAAGACAGAACGCAGCCCCTGTCGTTGCACAGTCAGCGTTGTTTATTAGAGTCAGCTGTCAGGATGCAGTCTGCAGCGTAGCTAAAATAAACGGATTAAAGTAATGATAACACAGGCTTACAAAGCTTGTGTATCACATCTACACTTACCGGTACTCTGCATTCCCTTTCAATATAAACACTGCATGACGCATGTTAATTTACTGTCTCTGGATCGCTCTCTGTCTTTCTTTTAAAACAAGTAGATTTAAAACTTTTAATGCTTCAATAAGAATTAACATAATGAGGATTATTATTTCCTGTTCAGTGCACTGTGAGTAAAATGAACATCTACCTTAGTTCCCGTTTACAATCATTGACTTAAGATAGTATACCAGTATAAATGATAGTCTGGATCCCCGCAGCAGCTGCAGCTGCAAATCCTTCACAATGCATCTAAAGATTCCCCTCAAATAGAGGGGATTTAAGACATGCCTTTGACCGTTGGTGATATATTTAAACTATTTAGTAAATCACAAACAAGATTGATCATTAAATCAACAGAGAAAATAAAGGAAGATGAAGCTACGTTGCTACGTAGGAGTATTTTCATTCTGGGAGAAGCTTCTGCTTATGTGCGCTGAATTCTGAGTGATTCATGTTGTTTGCATAAGAAAAAGTAGATCCCACAGTGGAAAAGTCTGCTATGAGCTAATTGTAGGTTGTAGGTGGAAGGAGAAAGGCCACAGTAGCCGCAGAGACATCTCACTTCTAAACCTGCCCATACAATTGCAATGTGTCTAGAAGATGTCACCTCGAAGCACGTTTGCTTAGAAATCAGTTTGCTAAAGTGTTGGAAATGCAACTCACAGGACTGGGCTATGCTCCAACAACAAACTAAGACTTTGGGGTTAAAAAATATTGGAGCGAGAAACGTCATCCAGTGAAGTCAATTCTCTTTTCATAAACCTCTATTAAATGCTCATGTTTCAATAATATTCAGAGAAGTTTGCTGACAAAGGACTAATCGGTCGTTTCAGAGAGAGATCTAATTACAATGAACAAATCATTATTTTTATCGTATGCAAGCAAGTATTTCCAGTCGATTTTAGTTGCCTAACTTTCTCCACACAGCACTTTCACATTCCGATTGTGAACATCAGACACAATTAGTGCAACCCCTACTGTCTGTAAAGCATCAATAAAACAGAATGTAATGATGCAAGTCATTAAAAAGAGTTTTTAAAAAATAGAGAAGCTTTTAAATGTCCAATCTGATCAACATCACTGTTTGTCATCAATACAAGTATATAATATAAGAAGCGATACGGACTTCTCCTGGTGCCAGCTCATCTTGGAAAACTGTCCTCAGAACTGATAGGTCTGCATTTCAAATGGTTTCAGAAGTCATTGATATTGTGTCTTCTGTCAATGTCCCCGTCTCCACCTTTCAGCAAAGTGTTGCAGGCAGCAAATACAGATCTAACATTTATCAAACAGGGAATTCTATCAGTTTCAAACATCCAATATCTTCCTTCCATATTCAGGTAAAAAATGATTTGCGAACCACATTCACATCCCATTTAGTGACATTTTACAAAAACTTCAGAACTTTTATTTCAACAGGGTCTGTAATGTTTTTCTAACGCCCATGTCATGAAGTATTATGGATTGGTCCTTTGAGACTGAGTAACTTCACGCGAACAACCTCCATCTGTCAGAGGGCGTGTCTGCTGACTGTGATTAACCCACATGTCAGTATAAATAGTGCTCAGTTCCTCTCTGTCACCATCGTGAGTAGTAGTGGTGGCAGCACTTGAGGGCGTGTCACATAAATCAGCCGTTAGACTTGTCTATAGAGTTAGAAATCAGTTGCATTATACTAAGAGATTGATCTCCCGGGATTCAATGACATGTGGCCGACACTGAAAGATAAGACACAAAAAGCACATGCATGAAATGCATTACGCTGCATATTTTTAGACATGCCGTCTAATTCTGGGACATTTTATCATGCGAGGATATCACAAGTTTAGATGAGACCATGCCGCTGGCCTGCAGGCTCACCAGTGCTGCTGCTCAGCTTTCTCCCCAGTAAGCTCCATCCCGGTGGCAGCACAAGGTGGTGAAGGGCAAGCGCCAGGCTCTCGTCTAGACGTTCGCACTCCCGCACAGGGATCCGACACTCATCGAGCAGCAGGGCCCCGTCGAGGCCGTCAGCCCGTCCGGCTGTGCTTACCTGAGCGGAGGAAGGTCGGAAAGAGGAATTTTTACAGGAGGAGCCAAGGCTTTGTCGCTTTGAGAGGCTCAGCATAAGAGTGTAGACTAAAACTTATGATGTACATGGAGGAAGACAAACATGCTATACTGAACTCCATTTGTGCCTGTGCTGGGTTGGTGAACACAAATTATATTCAGGCTAGAAAAGTTAGAAAAATATTCTATTAAAAAACGTGAAGGGCTTCAGACAGCTATATCACCTTGTCCTTTTTCTTGGCATAGCAACTTTTAAATTAAACGTCTAGGGGATGATAAGTTATGACTAGGAGACTTCAAGCCTGATCAGAGAAAACACAACAACATTATTTCTGTCTCGCTGTCACTGTTCCTCTTTTCCTGTGACACACCTCAGATTATGTGCTTGGTGTCATGTTTGCATATGAAAATGTCTGGATCTGTTGCTTACCAAGAACTGAGCCATGTCAAAGGCCAAATCCTGAACAAAGTTGAATTGATGCTCAGCCAATGGAACCACATGACCCAGACAGGGCGATGGGTCCTGGGGGGCCTCGAGGACACCTCGGCTGACTGAACACAAGGTGACTAGCGCCACCTCACAGCAGTCATGAGCTGCAAGACGACAAAAGGAGAGACACAGAGAGAAGAAGAAAGGAGCAATAATGTATTTTACTGCCATTTTAAAATAAAAAAACAGAAGGACTAATTGAATAGATTCTACATCTGTCTGTGTATATGACTGAAAGTTGTACGTGTTGAGTGATGCGGCACACAGAGGATCTTAGTCACGTCAACATCTGGAAAGCTCAAGATTTATCCAGTATTTTCGTTTTTGCTCATTCTTCCTTCATTAACATCTATTAAACAAACTACCAGACACATTTTGATTAAACATAGAGGGCAGTAAGGAATGGCCCTTTTTTGGGGGGAGAGTGGAACAGATACAGAATATTCTCTTTCTCACATATTGCCAGATTGGACTTTTGGACCTTTTGTCAATTACACACCACTTACCTGACATATTACTGTGAACCATTACAGAAAGTGAGACAGTCGGGGATCTGCCATGGAAGAAATAACCACATTTTGGAGTGGATAAATAAGCAAGTTTGGAAAAAAGGGGGGGAACCATGAAGCGCGTTGGCTTCATTCAGTATCATGAGTCACGGTTTTACAACTCCACTTCTTAAGTGATGCTGCAAACAGGCAAAAGACACAAACAACCCAATGCCAGAAAAAAGATGACCTCCTTATTGGAGGTGATTAATATCAATAAACATGATTGGTATTTTATTGTGGCACTTTTCAGTTCCCCTCTTTACCATTTATTCAGCACAGATCAAATTTAACCAGACAAAGAACAAATACAATTTCAGTCGTCATAGCAATAGCAATGTCCAACAACAACTGTGGTAAACAAACATGGCCGGTGTGGAAACGCAGCAGGGAAAGAAAGTGCTGCATGGCTGCCCTGCTAATGTCTGAAGTCCTGACAGCTCTGCTTCTAGTTTACAGGATATTACAGCCTTCAGCTTCAATTTATTCCATCTCCAAATGCCAAGTCATGCACCACAGATTCAGGACTCTTCATTTTATTCTCCTAAAAAGAAATCAACAGGAGCGCCCTCTGTATCTGGAATAATAATCGCTTTAATG
The DNA here is from genome assembly GCF_040956055.1 of Brachionichthys hirsutus. NCBI lineage: Eukaryota > Metazoa > Chordata > Actinopteri > Lophiiformes > Brachionichthyidae > Brachionichthys > Brachionichthys hirsutus. The sequence continues at coordinate 207,889 of NW_027180317.1, read as the reverse complement.
TTCTGTGTCAGTGTAATTTGTTGCTACAAACCGTCAGCTGTTGTCTCGGTAACTCCATCTAAACTTCGAGGTTCAATTTCCTTGCTCAAGGGAAAGGATGCATGATAGACTCGGCACATAATTTGAATCTGGTTATGTAACATTTGTAATACTGGTGGTAACAACCCTAAATGATCATTTCTGCTTACTTGACAGAAAGAACTGAAGATGCTTTTATTATGCGGAGGGAACAACTGATGAGAAACTTTTATTATGTGGCTCAGCAAATGTGTACATTATGAAAAGCATTGACTTTCTGCATCTGCCGGTGGACCATCACGATAAGAGTAGACAATCTCTGAAATTGGGGGGGAATCAGAGCAAATATTATTGGTACCAGCAATCTGCTAAAATGAGTTGGAAAATATATCCCCAGTATAAAATCCAGTGGTGTGCATCCGTACTCAAGGACACCACAATTCAAGTCAAAGTAGTGATTTAGTGCATCTGCAGCCGTTTTCCCCATGCAGGCCATCTGAGAACGCGATCCCACGACCTTGGTCACAGGACCAGGCCTTCGGTGTTCTGTTCTGATTGGACGCAGCAGTGAAGCAGAGCTAATCCGTTAGTGGAGAGTGACACCGAGACAACAACATAATTCAGTTTAATATGTTTCGCCTTATTATTTTTTCCTGTCTGGAACTCTTGAGGAACACGGTGACATCAGCAACATCTATTATCGTCCATTCAATTCATATTATTCCCATGTTTCCAATCACAAATCATCTTATATGCAGCTTAAACAATCAATTCTTTGCAAAGTGACCTCTGAATCTTTGGCATGCTTCCAGTGTGTTGCAAGAACAGAATACATTCATCTACCTTCTTTAATTAATGAAAACGTTTGACATTTTGGCAGGCTTTAGCACCTCTTAATAATAACTCAACTTATTAAGTTACTTGTACTATTATCGTGGGAAATAGCATATATGGGCTATGGAGGATTAACCAATACATTCACTATTTAACTGTTTTAACTCTTAGTAACTATGTATTAATGATCTTCTGTATTATCGTATACTTTTTAAGAGTTGCATTCTGACCTTTGAATGTCTACCATAGTTTGTATTATTATTTATTTATTTTTAAATATAATTTTTCTTTAGCCTATATTAAATACTGAAGGTGGAGCTGCATGCCCACAGGTCGACAACGGAGAAGAGGGAAACTGCGAGGCATCCGTGGGCAGGTTGGCTTACCAGGACACAGTGCATACAAGGTGTCATGACTGCTCCTCAGGGTGCTGGTCAGGTGTCTCTGTGTGCTGCCAGCAAACAGCAGGAAATAGTCAACGCCCTCCTCATCAGCAAGTTCTTCATCGGCAAGCTGCACCGTGATAACGCACTGCCCCTGCAGGGACAAACGGCAGTTACAGAAAGCTTGCATACATTTCATCTTTGGAAGGAAAAAAAATAGAAACAATTAAATGACTGATTGTAAATCAGTCAGCTGTGTAGCGCAGCATTCCTCTCAATATGTAGCTGATGAAAATTTAAACCCTTGCAGTTACAACAGCATCACTGGAATCAAGTCTACTAAAAAGGTGGATATGTAAATGAAGGTAATTTTCTCAAGGCACATTGCTTTGTTCACAGTTGATGCATTTTGTGCATGTTGGTTGATTCAAAGTGAGGCAAATAGTTCCAAGTCAATGTGTAGGTGAGTTTAGATGACGAGATGTCTGGATGCAACGTATAGTAATTCACACTTTCTTGTGAGGGATGCTTGTATCTACCGAGACTATCCTACACAGCTCTGAACAGGAATGCTTCCCTGCAACACCGCCTGCAAAATGTAGGCATTAGGTTGTCAATCTCGGACTCGAGCACTTCTTATCTAACTCTTCGTCTCTAGCCGATTGAAAAAGAAATAAATAGCATGATAATAAAAAAGAAAATGTGCTTGCTTATATCTCCTGTTGAAAAATCAGGATCATGAAGTCTAATCATAGCTCGTCAATGAGCCATGACTAGACTTCGTCAATCGAACAGATTGGCTATATAAATCCAAAAAACAGGGCACAAGAGTAATCCATGGTGTGGAGCGTGCACGCCTTCGCAGCACTGCACTCGTTAACATCAATTACACTAATCCCTCTGAGATAATATGATAATGATTTATTGACGTCGAAATGCTGCACATCACATCATTAGCAAACGGGGAAAGTAGACAGCAGGCAGAGCTCGACTACAGAGAAGCAGCTTGATTTTATGGCAAATCGGTGCAGGAGCTCCATGTTCAGAGTGCATTGGGTGAAAACAGTTTGAGAAAAGCAGGCAACATGGCTGAATAGCAGTACTTTGGGTTTTTTCAGCAGCCTTGGATCATCTTGAATTGCTGAAACAGCTGAAGAGCCTTGATTTTGAAATAATCTAACCTTTCATTGTTTTCTCACTCTTAGTCTAAAGCTTCTTTATTTCCTTGTCTCCTAGCTGCACAGCACAACAGTCGATGGCACGGACAGATTTTTTCCATGCAGCTTTAACTTTACTCCGTTACCGTAGTATTTTATGCGTAGAGTAGACAAAAGACGCACATTTTCGACTTTCATTTTAAAATAACTTGTGTGAAAAGCAGATCATTAGTTACAAAAATGTCAACCGGGAACATGGGCGACCCTCTGCTGGAAGAGAGAGGGCGTTTTTTTATGAGCCGCACTTTAGCATTTACGTATTTAAAGTGCTGTACAAAAATTAGTAATAGAATGAGAAACGGGGGTATTTCTATGTAGGTTTATACACACTGCAACAGAATTTGTTTAGCAAGAGTTAATGATAGATTTGTGATTGGAGTATCAAAGTTAACTTAAGGTTTAATATAATTTTTCCACTATTTTACTTGCTAGATAATTGCTATGTGAAAGAGATAAGATATTCCAACACAAGCATGCATAGTTAATGGTGCATTCTGCTCTCTCTCTCTCTCTCTAATGTGACAAATGGCGATGTGGTGGCTGAAGCGTTGGGAGGATAATGTGGTGTCATCCGAGGACAGACTGAGGAGGAGGAGGAGAAGCAGCAAAAAATAGGGATATTGTTCAAAATGCGCTGTTTTCCATTGTGGGATTGCAGCTTGGTGACACCGAGGAGGCATAATGGGACATTTCATCCTACTTAATCTGACCAGCGAGGCACTCTTTTCACTTGCCCAGTTAAATAATGAGCAGTCTGATATGGCAGCCGGCAAAAGCTGGTGTCAAAAAGAGCTTAACAGTCAAGGTTAAAGGCGTTTCCTCCTTTGCTTGTGAAGCTGTAGCCTCAGGCCCTTCCATGTGGGGGGGATCAGCAGGTTGACAGCAGCAAGGCAAACCAGCAGCCGTTTGGCAATTCTGCTGCAGAGCAATGCAAAAGGGGAAAACATGTTCAAAGGCCACCACATCGCCCAGAGGCCACAGGACAGGAAACAGCCTGCAGTGAGCGTCTGACAGACATGACTAAATGCGTTGATTTAATGCATGAAGGATGCCGGCTTTGCCACGTTTCAGCTTTGACAGGCAAAAGAGCGACACTGAATCAGACTGAAGTAAATGACTTGCATGGGAGAGGAAGCCAAGCAGACATGAGTGTTTTGATTGACGTGAGGTTTGTTGTGGTGATGCTGAACGGAGAGGACCTTCAAACATTTGAGACATTACATCTCAACCATCAACCTGCTGCGTTTGGATCACGAGTTACATGGATGAGATGTTCTGTTCAATTTAATAGCCATTAGCAAAAAAAACATGAATTCTTTATCTGGTTTGAAAAGGGTGTGTTTTGTGAATCCTTGTCATCAACCTGAGATCAATTCACTCAAACATAGTTAGACTGAAGGGACGAATGGGAAAGAAGCTGAATAAGACCATTGTCAGTCCTGTGGAGGCAAATATTTTGGCAGAGGGGGTTGGAGAAACAAGGACGACAAACATCTGCTGGACACGGAAGGAAAAACAGCTGCATTCAAACAAGCACATGCACGAAACGTCACCGAGGCGAACAGCAACAACAGCAACAACAAAAACAAGCTACAGTTTCAAACCTGTGTGGCAGCAGTCTGTCAGCCACTTCCTACGACTTACGTAACAAAGTGACCTGCTGGGGCATTGGCCGGCTAATCATGGAGCTTCAGCGGGGAAGGGGCAACATCAACAGAACAGCGGGAGGATGTGGGCTTTAGAGAGGAAAGCTCACATCCTGGAACGGTACCGAGTTCGGTGACACATACCGTTTTGAAATCTCTCAGAACCTGTTTTTCATGGATTAAATTCAAAAATATTTAAATCGCCTGGATACTTCTTAATCACCTAACCTGGGTTTCTGACTGTAGGTTGTACAATGTGGACGTTTGCCCCACCTTAGCATGGAAGCTAATTATCAAGACACCTGATAAGGTTTGAGATGTTTTCTCCTTTACATTATCATTAATACTGTAACTGTAAAACCAATAGACCTAGGATTGTGCTTTAAGTTGTACAGATGTTCCTTTATCAAGACCAAGGCAGAGCGGTTCCTCCAAAAAGGCCGACTAGCAGCCGGTTACGTTCCGGTTTATACGCAACTCCTGTATTTAGATCCGTAATTATATGCACCTAGAATATGAAATCCATCATTTCTGCTGTAGGGAAAACAGCTGCTCTAGAACAGTCAGAATTCCCTGTTCTTTCTGATCTGAACTGCTGCCTTCACAGATCGTGCATTGTTAAAGAAATTTGAAAAAATATACCACGGATAAAATCACGCATCGCCCCTTTATCTGGAGCCATTCTAAAATTACATGGTTCCTTCCTTTTTGTGTAAAGAACCACTGAACTCTGCCAAGTAGGTTAAGTGTTATTCACAAACACAGCCAGAAAAGTGTTCCATATTAAAAAAAGAATTATTCCCCAACCAAGTTTCAGGAAAATCCATTAAGCAGTTTTTTGTAAAATCCTACAAATAGTTGAACAAATCTAGGGTGTCAAATTAAAATAACCACCACCAACAGCCCCATAAATATTAATAATCAATCATCATCATCAATCTCATTAAGAGAACACTTTATAAACCCTTGTTACAAAGTACATCACAAGGGCAAGACGAGGAAGGGCTCTCCATGTTTGAAGAAGAGGTTTATAAACCGTCTCAGTCAACTCAGCTTCCACAGGCAGGTCGTCCCGGAGCCCTGACAGCAAACACTCTGTCCCTTTTAGACTTCAGGCCAGCCCCTGGGAATGATAATAGGCTGCTGTCTGAGGATATCAAAGTCTACTCAGGAACTTATGTTACAGAGAGGTAGGAAATATAGTGAGGAGGGAGGCCATGTATGTGCTTGACCAAGATGCCGGTAATCGATTCTGACTGGCTATGAATAAATAAAAAAATGTAAACATAAATTTCAGCCTGGTGATCACAAAGGTCTCAAGGAAGACGTCCAAGTTGATCTGTTCTCCAATCAATGATGACCTTTGGTCATAATCTCCCCTTCTGAGTTATGGTGTTGACCAATATGCTGGAAAATTGTCGATATGATGCCAGTGATCTTTGACCCTTTAGATAAAAATCCATCAGTTACTTCCACTCGACGTGTGAACTTTTGACATAATAATAATTTTAATTTGGTTAGTTATGGCAAGAAACATGTCCTCTGGGGTCAGTGATCATGACCTTTGAGTTAGTTTAGATTTGCGTGGTAAATTCGAAGGAATTCTCTCAAGGCGTTGCTGAAATATCATTCAGTCACAGTTTCCATCATCACAACTGCTTCTATGTCTGCAGTCATGTGCCCTTTGTCAGGCATTGAGCTCCTACCTGCTCATTTAATTGGACGGCAGCCTGGAAAACGCTGCCTGTTAACAACCAAGAATGCAAAATAGCATGTTTACTCAGTCAGAACAGCCCAGATGCAGTTACTGAAAGATGACTCACTTTTTAAGAGCTGCCACAAATCATCCGCTGGTGAACAAATTAAACCCCAACACTCTCGATTATACACACATGGATAAGGTACCCCTCCAGGCGCAGATCCAGCCTGTTAAACATTTCAATCTAGCCTATAGCATCCCGGAAGAAGAATAAAACAAGCACCAAGCTCCCCAAAGAGAAGGGGCGGGGGGGAATAATGCAAACGACTAAGAGTGCTGCCATTTCACTTGATCCCAACAAAAAGCTCTGAAGTGAGGGGACCTTCATGTCAACCTGCAGTGTCAGCCAGGTTCATTTAGTTTAACATCATTAAGGGCCATTTGTGGTCCATTTTCTACTTCACGCCCCCAACCACACATACACACACACCTAATTGCTCTCTGAAAATTAATGAACATTTCATTTATCACTTTAATTTGCAGCAACACAGCCCACGACCTTCAGCATCACACATGTTGGTAGCTCCCCTAGACGCATGAAACGGAACTCTTCATTTCCATCACAGTGTCTGCAAAATGCTCACCTTAAAAAGGGATCAATTACAGGTCAACCACCTCACCACAAAAAGATGTCTTAATCTGAATTAATTAAAAGAATTGCGCTTTTAAATACTAAAGTCTGACGTGGACATTTTAAGAAGGTTTACACTCTACTTGAGTTCAATTTAAGATAATTTCAAAATTTGTAATTACATTGACAAAACCAGGCTACTTGTAATCAAACGGAGTTTGACCATTTTATTATTATAATTATTTATGATTCATGTGACTGATTGCTTTTTAGAGACTAGTACTGTACTGTATGAAGACAACGAGGAATATCAGCCACAAATAAAACAACCCTAATCTGGATTAATTAATTCTGAAAATCTCTGCTGGGATTAATACAGTCGCTGTCAATAACTGGATTCCATCAATTTCAATTCCGCTCTGACAACAGCTCGAGAGTTGGCCGAGCAAAATGCTCGAGCCAGCCTGGAACCGAGTGGCATCCTTTCAGCCGTGAGTTTAAAACTCCTACTGACTTGCATTAAAAAAAGAAGCTGCATCAAAATCAGTTCTTCTGCAGTGCGGGGTATCATCAGAGGATTGACCTCCGTCTATGTCAAGGTGGGACTGGTGCACCTTTATCCTGCACCTCCATTCTTAGGAATGTCATGGAGGCACAACTGCTGTCCGTCTTTTCCCTCAGAGGTAGTAACAGAGACAAATTTGACATTTTTCTAAAAGCGATGAGGAAAGGCAGGATCCCGGTGAAACGTCTCGATGATATATACTTGACCCTCAACCCAAAAATGTATTTTAATTAGGGAGACAGCAGGAGGTCCAGGAGTCCATTAAATTTATCAACCCCTTTTGTAAAAGGAAGAGTAAATTGGTTTTTTTATGTTAATCCAAAGCGCTGCTGATCTCACCTGACAGTTGTTCCTCTTTAGGGCTCCATGAATGCAGCACGTTCAAGGCAGGATGATTGCGCTATAATTGAGCCTCACCATTCAAGAAAGCATTGCTGGTAAGACATTCTTTGAATAAACTCCTTATCTGACCACGGTGTTCCCACTCATGAAAAAGAAATCATACAGTAAGGCCTGAGAAACTTATCCACCACAACCAATAGACCAGTATACCCTGTTCCTTGACAAACCCAACTTTGCAGAACAGCATGTTCTTAAACACACACACACGGTTTACATAATCAAAATAAAAAAAAAAACACCACTTTTCTGGCCACATAGCCATGCTGTTTGCGCAAGGTGCCAAGCCATTAATTATGTGCTCACCTATTATTTTGGACAAATGGCACATGCCCCAGTCAACTAGATTTGAAGCTAACAAAGAGGACAACTGCCTGCTCGTTGGGAAATCTCCAATCACGTTATTTTAATGTCACGTAACTGAGAACATAAGTTGCATCCACAATATTGACCGTCGGGATAGCTCCAACTGTTTCCCAGTTGATCTGCCTGCCTAATGCTGCTTTCCCCACTGCCCTGCCCTGCACAGCCACACACTTGTTTTTGTTTTTTTATTTTATTATACCACTTGATTAGGCCTGTTCCCAGGTCAGGCCGAGCTCTTCCAGGAAGCACACGAGGTTATCTAACTCCATATAAAGTAAAGCTAAGCGTGATAAAGGCATATCCTCCCCCAGGTACTGGGCAGCCTGTTCACACCCGCAGTTCAGCCCATTTGTTGCAGAAGAACTGGAAAATAAATATGCATGTCAGTTGTTCTTGTTTTCACACTGACGCTTTAGAAAACAACAGTAATGTACCAGTAGCTAAAAGGGCCTGACAGGGTGACTTCAGGGTTCGTCATAGTTAATGAAAGCCTTTCCTGATGGATTTGCTTATAGGTAATTAAACAGATTGCAAAATCATACTAAAATCAAATAATTGTAGAAATACTTACATAAAGTGGAGCTTGCTGTGGATTGAGTTTCATGTCCCCGGACGCTGTAAAGAGAAGAACAAGTAAGATGAAATATATTTGAAATCATATTTTTAATTGCATACAATCAAATTAAAATAGATAAAATTATTGTTAAATCAATATTAAAGACAATCGGTGGCTACTTGGGGAAGTACAGTGCGCCATAAATGCATTTAAAGTCAAGCTTTTGGTTGAGTAGAAAGAGACAATTTCCTCTCGGTAGACATTGTGGGAGAAACCGTAGAAACTCGCTCGCTCGCTTTACGGTATGTCATTAAAAACATCGTAAAGCCGAACAGTCGCAAGTCGCAGAGGTTGTGGGTCGACGACTACCTGTATTCAAACATCAAGCCCTCTGAGACAGGATGACACCTAATAACTTCAACCAAATGCAGTTTAGAATAACATTTGAATCCAAAATCACATTAAAATTATGTGGATCGTCCCGATTCCAGCGATGGCTGCATGGGATCGTTTCTGTGCCGCCAAACCTTTCCATTAACTTCAGTGCATTGCTGTCCAAAAGCTACAAACGATTGAAAATGCATGTAAATATTTCCAACATTCCCAACGTGTTTTTAATCAAACAAAAATAATCTGGTTCAAACTATTTACTGCCACATATTCAAATCCACTTTCTTTCCTGCTTGCTGCACACACAAAAAAGAGGAACCCGTGTTGTTGTCTAGCAGCCATCTAATGACACACACAAAAAAAACATTTTATACAACTAAATAAATAGGAGATCTACTTTGACTGCTCTTCAGCTTTGCTTTAATACACGAGTCAAGCAACAGAAGAGGCGTCAGTTCCAGCTTCAGGGCTCAAACAGGCCTTTGTTTTTCAGCAGGTGAGGACAAACCACTTCCCTTTGCTCTTGACTAGAGAAGCTGTAGCTTTTATTTACACCCTTAAACATGCTCTGTACATTTACTGCTGAACTGACAACATGCTGCTTCCTCTGGTCCTGCTGCTATGATCCATTCTCCACAACTTCCTCTGGTTACTCTCTGCAAACCTCTCAAAGACCCACGGTAAACAGATGTTTTTAGCTTCAACTTCTCGGATGACAAGCAAAACATCCTAGGTGTGTCTTCAATCAACCACGACTAACCTCCACTAACAATGTCAACATGAAATAACCTGGTCATATCAGTCGTGCTCGTTGACCTCCTAAATGTTGCTCCAAGTCAAATGATAGTGTTTTCTATTTTAAACCGATGTAAACAAATTGATCTGAATGAATTTCTGATGGCGCCAGTCTCAAAAAATGCATGTTCTGTATGGGAGCAGCATCAGAACATTGTTGCTAACAAGGTGACAGTTAAGCTGACCTGGAAAAAGGCCCAGCGCGCTTTGTGTGAGTGGGCCTGCAGAACGAACACACACCCACCAACCAGCGACAACTGGCAGGTGCCGTTTTGTGCTCGTGTATTTCAAGATAAGCAGAAATGTTGTCAGGCAAATGACAACATCTTTATTGCTGCCCATCCTAACCAGTTAGTCATCGGCCAAGCGGAAGAAGGGTTTAGGTTCGGCACCGAGCCACGCTACTTCACTGCTCTTTTTTCTGCATCGGTTTATGCCGGGAAGATCAGTCAAGTGGGATTTTAGCGGCTCATGTTCCCGTTTGATTCCTTACTTCCAAGTCTGGGACCCGGGCTTCAAAGCGGCTTTCTGGGCACAAGTTCAGAAGCAGGGGGCCGTATAATTACATTAACACAAATGTATTACAGATCTAGACTTGAGGACAAATGGATCGGAACATGGGTGTAGGGAGCATAAATGTTGCTTGGACAATCTAATGGGAGTCGATGTCATTTCCTGTATTTGGATGCTTTGTAACATGTGGCTTCAAATGTTCAACTTGCTACATTTGGAAAGGAGAAATTAGGAATGTCAGCGCGGGGCCACATATATTATGTTTATATTCGATTTTATTTGTATACAATGCGATTCCTGTGTCTCAAAAATAAAAAATGAAGTAGTCAGCCAACTTGTTAGCATCTTAACACTGCGAGGCAACAGTGCTACCCACTGCACCACCATGCCACCAAGAGATTTCATTTGAGTCGTTAAATAATACAGTTATGACAGAGTTCTGTCAATCTCCGCATTATATCGGAACCGAGGGCCCGCCGTGCTTTGATCAGGACACACTGGGATTTGCATCTATGTGTCATCATCGTTACCACCAGCAACACGGATAGACTCTGGAGTCGGTTACAAACATGCACGCTTGGCTAAGAAGAGAGATACTTTTAACCTGCACTCGCTCCTTTCTGAATCCTTGCTGAAGTGACACCGTGTGATCCTGCTTGACTCAGCGACTTGAAATCTGGGCATGAATGACAAGCCAACTTTAGCAGCATGCTCATGCATGCCACAAACATTCTGCTGGGTGGAAGATGGCAGTGAAACATGGTGTGGAATCTCAGTCATTTGCCATTCTGTCAATTGCTATCTTATTTTCTCATGTAATAACTGCAATTTTAGTTTATTATTACTATTTTGACAGAGAGCTACATGTGCATGTTTGTATGTGTGTAGTTTGAGTGTGGATGTGTGTTTGTATGTAAAGAGAGAGTATTTTTTATTTTATTTTGTTTGTTGTTTTTGTTTTTTCATATCTGCACTGCTGTTATTTTGTTATTTCTGTTTTGTTTTGATTGAGGCCCCTCTTGAAAACGAGATGGTTTCATCTCAAGGGGTTTTATCCTTTCAAATAAATAAATAAATACATAAATAAACATGTTGAACAAATCTGAAAAACACTGGCAAACAAAACTCATGGATTTCCAACACGATCAAGATAGGAAGATCTAAATTCACAAAATCCATGTCCATGGATTAGAAAGCTTTTATTTGAACTCAAGATGTAGTATTGACATGTCTGCATGCAACAATAAGACAAGAGAGTTGCCAGCTTTGAGAGTGTGTCCTCCTCTGTCATTTGGAAAGACAATTGTCTTTTGTTTGCTGTTCCCTGGCACTATAACAAGCCCTCGCTGTTTGGCCTCAGTGGTCAACAGGGCATTAATCACATGAATCTCAGAGTGGGGGAGGAGGCGACAAAAGGCCAGGACCTAATGAGTTGAGCAGAAAAAAAGCAAATGAACTCGACAGAGCACCAAAGCGCGGCAAGGCCAATTCATCTTGCGCAGCCCAATCCAAACATTCTGCCTCTTTTCTGCTAAATAAATGGGCTCGAGCTGGAATTAGGAGGATCAGGTAAGGGGATAATCAGTAGTTCTAATAATACTCTAGAGTCTAATCCTCTTGACTTCAGAGCACTGGGCCAGACCAGAAACCAGCTTCTTCGACTGGTAAGAATCTGAAAATGGGCCTGGACCGAACTGGCTCATTGGTTCTCTTCGACTTGGCAGACCTGCTCTTTACGTCATCTGTTGGCGCTCTCTTTATGACCACTCCAAATTCATTAGTAACTATGATCCGAGATCTTTGCGACAGTGGCTTCGGCTTCATTGTTTGACCATGAAAGATGTTGCTTCGTTGACGTGACATCTTGACCACGAGTTGACCTAACCCATTGCACAATAAAAAAAAGGATTTAATGGGAAGTGGGTGCAGCACAAGTTCCACTGTTGAGGACAGAGCAGATAGCATTTACTCATTCAAGGAACGTTTCTGCGCCCTTTATCAGCTCTGCCTTACTTTACATTCAGCACACACCCACACCTGATGGCTGAACAAAGCACCTTTGCAATGCTCACTCCTTCAGTTGTCAATATCATGATTTTGCCAACCAGTTAGGGTAATTCTTTCACCTGTTAATGTGTTTTCATTCTTTCACTCATTTTCTTAAATGCTGGGGGGACAGAGCTCATCCCAGCTGACACTGGGCAGGAGGCATGGTAATACCTGGGCATTTCAACAAACAAGCAATCACTCACGAATTCAAGCCTAGGGGGCAATTCAGAGTCAGCAGCTCACCTCTATTTTACTTGTTTTTGGTGGTGGGAGGAAGCCGGAGAACCTGAAGAGAAACCAAGTAGACACGAGGAGAACACGAAGACTCCACACAGAAAGGTCCCTGGTGGATTTACCACTGTAACCCCGATAATAACGTTTTGGTTCTATTCAATTAATATATATAGCGCCAGATTATAACAGAAAGTTATCTCAAGGCACTTTACAGGTAGAACAGGGAAAGACCTGCAGTGAAAGGCAGAACCCAACTTGTACCACAAAAGTGGTGACGGAGGCAAGGAAAAACTTCCCTTTAACAGGCAGAAACCTTGAACAGAACTTATTTATCTATTAGCAATCACTATCCTAGTATTTAATCTGCATCTATTACACATTTTTGACTGACTGACATGTTGAGCTTATGTGTTGGATGTTATACAGAATAAATGTCAGCCTGTATCATTTTAAAACACAGAATCTGCATTTATATTTTATTGTTTAGCCATATAGTTGACAGTGAGAGAATTGTAATATGTGTACAGGTGGAAAAAGCTAAACACATGACCTACTGCTGGAACTGGGTAATATGACTTCAAATGTATTTGTAAAAAATGTATCAAACATTTTGCCTCAGGTATGACTTGCAAACAATCATTTATTTTAAATGTATTGTTTTCCACTGTATGTGATCATCAAGTGATTTGCTCTCACCCTTGATTCACCATTCAACCATCTGCCTAATTCCCTTCTAAGGACACGTCTTCCTTTATTTATACAAGGATGGAAGTTACAAATAAAAGGAAGCCGATTCACTACGCCACGTCATTACAGGATGCATTTGTTCCTCTTGTTACTTTATTATTCACTGTGGGGGACAGGTTGGGACAATTCTAATATGTTTTTATTTTGGTACGATGAGGATGCAAAGACACTCATCGGTATGTAGCCCTACAAGGCTAATGAAGAAGTATGGGTTCATGTGTTGGTAGATCGTGTTCAGGGTTGCGTTTCTGGCTGCCTGATGAAATGCATCAGTACTCAGGGGTAAATATTCCTCCCACGGTTTTTGCCCTATATTTTGTTGTTTTGCCCTGAACAGCTATTCGGCTCATCTGAGTTTGTTCGCTGGAACCATTTGCCAGCTGTCTTACATAGGAGGTTAATGAGAGATGTGGGATTCAACCATTCAATCAATTAGCTCAAACTAAAATGGTGAATAGAAAGTCACGAGATGCAGTGTGGAGCTATGCTGTTGGCTTTTAAGTCACCACTTTGATTGACCCATGGCCGTATCAAATGCGTATGTAACGGTCCTCTTGAGCAGCAGCAGTCACAGGGGATCTTTGACATGTAGGACATTTCCAATAACTGCTGTTGTGAAAATGATGCAACTAAAAAAAATCCATAAATTGATTTCTGTATTAAAAAAAAGGCTGCACTGTTTCCTAGGATGCATGCATTTGGACACTATGCTCCAAAACTAAATCTTTATGCAGTGGATAGCTGGATATCACTTATGACACGCCAGGTATCCATTATAATGGCAACACTGGAGAATCCGAAGACATGAAAAACCAAAGCACCCGAATTTTCTCAAAGAAAACCACTACATCTGACAATTGCTCTCTTTTCATCTTCATAATGGGGCCAATGGTTAATCATTAAGATCAGCAGACGTCAACAGTAAGTTGGACTTTTGCTAACTGAGGAATGCATCTCAGTTTTAAAGAGGAACCATCATTATCATAAGAGAGCAACTGACTGTTTGTTGATCTGACAATTCCTTCAAAAAAGGAAAGTAAAAAAAAAACAACAACCTAAGCATCATTCATCTACATCAGCAAAAGCAAACTAAGTTTCCGGTAAGAGAAGAACCACAAGAAGTAGCATCCCTTAAGCTCACTCTACAGTGACCAGACCAGAATCTAAAACACGGCGTGCTGCCAGCCTTCATCCCAGCTCCTCATTATCGCCGTTATGATTGAAACCACCTTTCAACTACTGCTTAAAACAGCGGAGGCTGAAGGAAGAAGCTGGGCATCATCACCTCCACGTGCACAGTAATCACAAATGGACCAACAAATCAGAGAGCACTCAGCGCAGGGCTCGGAGTGACGACGTGCCAGATCAGTGTTGTGAATGGGCCTGTTGGAGCTTCCACAGGTCTCATTGCTTTCAGACTAAGCCATGATAGCCATGTGACTGCAGCGTGAATGGTGGGGGGGGGGGATAAATAGGATTAACTTCACAGCTCATTAATCAGACCGTTTCCTACGCCCTTACCAATCAGTTGAGGATTCCCCAACACAATCACATGCATTGGACAGAGAGAGATTATGACACCTAATTCAAAACACTCTTCAGGCAGATCGGTCTATAAATCTGTTGCTTCTGTCTATTATAAAGTCTCCCATGGAGAGTGAAATGTTTGTTCCAGCTGGGGTTCACCAGTCTGGCATCACACATGGTTCAGTAACCCTCCTTAGAGGCAACATTCCATTGAAAACCACTTAATTCTATAAAAGATGAAATAATAATCAACACTTTCAGCAGCTGCCACTGAATAGAAAGTAATGTGATTGTACAAACAAACAAAAACAAAAACGGGTCTGAAGAAGAGTTCCTTTCCTAGTAACAGACAGTAAGTAGTAGGAAGCAGCTGCTCAGATGTGCGCTCTATAGAATCCAGAGCAGATAGAAAAAACAACAACATCAACAAAACAGGCCACAGCAGTCGAACTCAATTTACCACTGGCACATTTGCAGCAGTGTAATATCACCACAGATCGTTATACTTCAGTGTTTGTAGGTCAAAATCCTCCCATTGGCCATTAATTAACTTGAAGAAAGTCGATGTAGATGTGTGTGTGTGTTACCTACGGCTGCTTCTTCGTTAAGCTTTCGGAATGTATGTGCACATGGAGAGCTGCAGCCAAGGACATGGAACCATCTTTAAAGAAGGCCAGAAGCCTGATAAAGGCCTATGGTGTGATCCAACACCAGGTCTCCATAATGACAACAGAGGCAGGACGCAAATCACAGGGAGCGGAAGGACTGGGTTTGCAGCCCACCCCTGCAGAACGACACCTGGCCTGCATGCTTTCTGGGTGGTTTATTTTTTGCACCCAAAAAAATACATTTATATGACAAATATAAAAAAACACAACCAAGAGGGACCCATTTGTCTTCACGTAAAATCTCCAGCTTTCCAATTATGAGCAAAGACACAAAGAGCCTCGGACAAACATTGCTACGTTTCAGGGTTTGCTTCGCTTCGGATGCAAGACCTCGAGTTTGAGGGAGCTTTGGATACGAGCCTCTACCAAATGTCAGATAAGCACGCCAGGGAGAGCTTTGAGGCCAGTTGAGGAGAAAGGGTGCACGCTGAACTTTCCAGCAGTTAATCAACCAGACTGCTCTTAACCTCTTTTTATTCATTTATTATCAATCTGCCTTTTTTCCCATGCCATGTTCTTTTTATTAGGTTTGGAAGCGCTTGAGGAATGGAATGATATGAAATTAATTTTCACACCGATGACATTTTAGACCCTATTCTGTCCATTTAAAGTTTAATTCCAAACTTGAACAAGGTCTGACTCATAATGATAAAATTCTGACACACAATGAGAAAATTACTCAAATTCATGAAGCGTTCAACGGCTCGTCCCGGCAACGAATACAAACCGTTTGCAATCACAAACCTCGAAAGTGGCCAACTGTGGGAGGATTAAGGCTCAGCCGGGTTTGATGTTTAACTCGGGTGTTTGTTTAACCTCTTGCGCTTTTCTCCTCTGGTCTATCAACACAAAATGTCGTGCGATGACTGCATTCCACTGTAGCACAAACCTCCAGCGCAAAGTGCGTCTGCTGTGTGTTAAACCCCCGTACAATTCTTTTTACAGTTCACAGTTTACAGTATCAGCGCCGCTCTTCTGGTGTGTGGCTAAATTAGTCCGCGGCTACGTCACCTCTTCAGCAACACCGCCACAGTAACTCGGACGCACCATGTCGGCTACCATTTAGATAGTCACGGCTGTTTGATTTAATCAGCCAAGGCATTGTGTCTGTGGACAGATATGAGGCCATCGTGGTGATGTCCAGCCACACAAAAGCGGCCTCTGTGCAGAGACTGCACACAAACGCTGGCTGAGAGCACAAGTCTGTGGGATGAAAGGTCTCCTCAGTGTTTGGTGACAGTTATTACCCTCTCCACTGAAACCAAATACCTGTGGGCCAAGATAGCATTATCTTATTGTGAGGCACACTGGGGGCTGGCTTGTAATCACGGCCTGAGCCTTGATCAGCACTCCTCCCCAGGTTTGATGCCCCCCCCCCCACACAAACACACTCTATTTCCACACTATGAGCTCAGGAGGTGCTCTGTAGACACTCTGAAAAGATAAAGTCCAACAATTTGGAGAACCTGCTGTTTCTTTTCCAAACTCACTTTGCCAGTGAGTTATATTAGTCGACTTACATCTTTTTTTTTTTTTTTTTTTTTTTTTTTTAATTGTGTCCATTACGCACTGCATCTTAGTGTCAAAAGTGAAAATACCCAGTCACATATCAAACCAAGTCCATCCATTTTCTTGTAGACGAGGCGATCATAGCATTTGCAGCAATGTTTCTGGTTTGCGGGTCACGGGGGGGGGGGGGGTACACCTCGGACACGTTACCGGCGCTTCGCGGGCCAATAGAGACAGACAAGCACTCACACACTCAAGGACGGGACCTTCTTGCTATGAGTAGACAGCGTTACCCACTATGCCGTCATGCTGTATATCAAACTATATATATATATATATATATAAGGGTTAACGGAGTATTTCCATATATATATATATATAAGGGTTAACGGAGTATTTCCATATATATATATATATATATATATGGAAATACTCCGTTAACTAATTATGTATGCAATTTTTCATTTGTTGATGATGTGGAAATCAAAAGGGTTAACGGAGTATTTCCATATATGGAAATACTCCGTTATTTCCACATCATCAACAAATGAAAAATTGCATACATAATTAGTGCTTTCCATTTGCTTTTAGATGTTTTAACTTTAGTTCAAAGCCAGACTCGCTTTTAAGCCTTATTTCCAGTCTTATTTGTTAGCAATAATTTTCTTGTTCTCCTGGTATGAGAGTGAATCAGCAAATGTAGAAAGGTTCTGTTGTTTTTTTGCTGCCATTTTGTTTTTAGTTGGGGTTTTTTTTTAAATCTCCTTCAGAAAGAACAAAAGTGTTCAAACATTTAAAGGGATTGGCAGGGCGTCATTGCTTTCTGATCAAATGTGCTGCACTACAATATCTAATATGGCCCAGGAACCTGCAGAACATACATGTTATTTACCTTTACATTGAGTAATTGTTCAGCATAAGCAACCAAACAGTTTCTGCAAATCAAATTCACCTGCACTTGGAAATGTAAGCGGTATTGGGTGCTTTGCCAGGCAATATACGTGGATTTGACATTTACAGAAACAGAAATGCCAACAAACTGCACTACCTCATTCATTCGCAGTGTGCAAAATAATCTACCAATGAAAAGAAGACAAACTAGGGGCTGATGTGCGAATAAAGCACTCAGGTAGAAGGGGGGGGGGGACTCAGATTCAGGAAAGGAATGTGGCCGTTTGTCGAATTTGGCAGGTAAGAGGTTTAGTTTGGGGAATCCGGAGCGATGCAAACCTCAGTGTCACAGCTGGCCTGATAAGATTAACATTAACAACCCTTCAGCCACTATTGCATTGTGGGTACACCGCAGTAGTGGCTTATGGGTATTGTTGGGCTTCTTTTAACAAACAGACCTACTTAAATTGAACAGTGCATCAATGAAACTGGCGCGGTCTGAGGTTTACAATTCATCTCCGGGTCCTTCTATGTAAACCTAAAGCCTGCAGGCTTGCTCAATGAGAAACTCTAAATTGCCTACAAGTATTCGTGTGTGTGTGTTTTACCCAGTAATGCACTGGTGACGTCTCAGGAGTCCCTTCAACAGACAAAAGGCTCACAGACCAACTCAATCTTCAGAATTTGGTCATAATTCTGAAAAACTGTGAAACTAAAGCAAACAGCAGTGATTTTTGGGAACTGTTTTGCCAGCAGTTGGCGTGACTTAGTTCCCCTCATCGGTTCCCTTTCTATGTAACATCTCAGAACGCACAAATGCTCCATGTAAAAAACAGAACAAGTATTTATTACTTTAAAGGTGTACCTAAATGTTCCAGTTCTAACACTTGAGTTACATATTACTGTTTACTTAAAAAGGGACACTGCAGGGCTATTTACACATGAAGATCATTCTAGCCCTCATATGAGCCAACTGAATATTCTAAATTATGATGTCATCACAATTATCTCGACTTGGACTTGAGACATCGTTAACATTTCTATCCTGGAGATGTGGAATCCAAAACACGTGGGCAAGAAGGCAGAGACTAAAGCACGAAGCAAGATACTGCTGTGTTGCGCCATCGGAAATGAATGACTCAGCGGTTTCAGCTTGACCTATATTAGGGGTTAAATTTTAACCTCTGCTACATTGTTTTTTAACCATTTGGAGTCAGTTTCTCATAAGATGAAACTTGATACACAATTCTGACATGGTGAAATCAATCATTTAAAATTAAAATAAATCATCAAACTGAATCTTCATTACACTAGTATAAGAAAAAAATCTATCCCATAATGCCATAATTCATCAAATGGTTTATTTTTATTGCCTGTCTATATCAAACTGCACACACAGAATCCTAAAACCATTAGCAGCCGTGTCTTGCATTGAGAATCTGACAGTGGATCCGTTTTATCGCTTCAGGACCTTCAAGGAAATCGTATCGTTTCAGACGCGTGACGTCAAACACGTTTTGAAATACCCATATGGCTGCAGAGATTCTCAGTCGCAGAGATAAAGTTTCACCTGTCATCCAAGAGGCTTCTTCTGTTCTGCCTCTTGGATTTGAGGCAAAGCAACTTCAGGCCTTTCCTAAAAGTCCAGTTGGAGCGTCCACACTTCAGCTAACAATTATACAGACCTCGACTCCGTTGCAATAACATTCAACAACTCTACTTTCTACACTCAGATCCCCGTATGTACGTGTGTCACGCACACCTGGGACAGCGTTTGATACATACATAAGCCATGACTGAGAAGTTAGAAGTTAACAATTAACATATATTTTATTTCATATGTATATATATTTTGGGGCTATGAAATTTCTGTCCAGGGACAACAGATGAAAAATAGCCTTTTGGCTAATTCTGGCACATTGACAGAAATGTTTATTAATGTGCGCTGTCCCTGTTAAATAAACGAATCATTCATTCAACATGAAGAGGAAACAGAAACAGACTGATCACCTTCAAAGAACCGAAGCAGCGTTTTGAAGCAAGCTTTGATAGACTTTCAACTTTCAATCAAATGAGGAATCATTCATCCTGATAAAGACTTCATGAAGATCTTACCAGCAGTTTTCTTTAACAAAGCGCTGCCTTTCCAGCAAGTGCCATCACATATATGAAATATGAGCCAAATTCAGACTGAATTTAGCAGTAGACTCCTTGGTTATACAATTAGGCTTTATCACTGAAGCACATGTTGCTGTGCATACTAGGTGCAGAACAGTCAAACTGCCCTGGGGAATATCATCAAGCAAGGACGAAAACCTCCAGAGTCAACACAAAGATAACTTTGTGGATCAATAAAGAACAAAGCACAGCCTAAAAGCTGAGTGCCGACTTTCTCTTTCGAATGTTATCACCCAAAAACTAGAGAACAATATTCAAAGTGTTTGTCTCAGCCAACTAAGCAGCAAATGAAGGCATCGGTGGAAACCTTACCCGCAGCTGGGCGCAGACTCAGGTGCACCTCGAATTCATTTAAAGTCCATCACGCAGAGCAGGTGTGTTTATGCTAGGGAGGTATCTGCAGCAGGCATGGAGCTCGAACCAAACTGATTACACTGGGCTAAATATGGCTTTGTGCTAACACAGCCAGTAGGCAGATCAAATCTGATGTCAGAGGAGAGAGGCGGAGCCTGCAGGCCACAGGTCAGGTGTCTGCTGCAACCTCGGGGTTTGTAGTTTGGAGCATGTGCACATGCAAACAACCTCTGTTAGACAAAATGGTGAACAGTTCAACCTCGACTATTTCATTATAGGGAAAATAAAGAATGTGCTTGCGGTTGATGAGCCATTTCCATGTTTCGCTGAAATATTGTCAGACAATAAGAGGATGAATTTTTATTCTAACAGGTCATTAGTAGGGAAGTAAACGTATGGCATCAACACCTTAGAGAGAGTATCATTCCCAAACACCGAGAGGACTCATGTTCACGTTAAAGCCATGGACTGGAATTGTTTTGGTGAAACCTCTAAATGATTGGCAATGACATAAAAACTGGGCTATTTAGGTCATTTTTCATATATATATATAAATAAAAGATCAAAAGTCTGACTTATCGGTTCACAAATAAAGGAATTTGTTGCATTTCTTTGTCTTTAAATAGTTGTACGTTGAATAATCCTGTATGTTCTGAACATTGGTTTGTCAAACCAACACACAGCAGCATTAAATACTTACAGAATATTATGAAAGATGAATGCAGAATGTTCTTGGACATGTATTACTTATAACTTAAAAAAAACGAACGGATAAATGTGGGAAGCAAAACATACATTGATTCCATAATAAATGTGGTGGCAAAAGAAGTAAAGAGGAAGAAAACTAATCCTCATCATTGTGCCTCACAGGCGTGCGTGAGTCGATAATTATTACTTACAAATGTGGCACCTCTCTGGCGGTTTGATGACGACTATGAACCACAATGTCCCCGGTTTGAATTTGGCCGGCACTTTCGCGGCATCTCTCCCTACATTTCTGTATCCCTGCTCCTGCTTTTTTTTTTTTAATGGCATAACATTTTTTTAAAGTGAAGTGCACTGGGCTGAAGACATTTCTTATCAGCAGCACAGGAGGAGTCCTCGTGACTCGCCGGAGTGAAGCACTGGGAATTTCAGGAAAATCCATTTTCTAAATGTTAGCTGACATGATGGAGTAAAAAAAAAAAAAAAAGACAGCACTCATCTACGAGTGCAGCACAGACAGGGTACAGCAGGCACACACAAGGCTTGTAATTCATCATCAAGGAACGCAAGGGGCTGCTAGCACTTTTTGATTTACTCACTCAATAATTACCCTTGAGAGAGTAATGAGAAGTATATTGTGAACTTTCCATGTCATCAACCAGAGAGTAACGTTAGCGGAGCAGCAAATTCCAGCAGAAACAAATGAGCCCAGCAGAACAACGAACTCTATGGTGAGAAAAATGACTGTCCTCAGTCTGTTCAGTGCTGGAACAGCAATGGCTGTCCCCCGAGCTCATGCTGCGGCAGAGCGGCTGCCTTCCACTGCTGGACACGGGGCATCAATAACACTGCGGAGCACTCTGGCCTCCCACCATGTTTGATTCTCAAGTAGGCAGCAAATTGAACATTTTGCTTTCAAAATAATGGATCTATTTATTAAAGCTGCTAGTCTCCTGAAATAAAGATTCATGTTGCCTTGCAGAGGGGCTGGAGACACCAGCGAACTGTCTAGCGCCGCGTGGTTTACTGGGACAAAGTAGTACCCCCTTCTCTCAGTCAAGAACTGAATCTGAACAGTCAAAAAATAGGCCTTTATATGTTCTTTAAACCATGAACACAGCTCACTAATCACAGCTTTGCATTAGGCCTGCACTGGACCCTCCTCAAACAGCCAATGGGAATTGTCGTATTTGAGCATTTGCATGATTACAAGCACTTTTAGTCAAAATTACCTATATATAAAAATCCAGTCACTGAAGAAAAGAAATCCTACAATATCAAGATGAAGATCAAGTAAGTTGATTAAAACTGAAATGGATATGATGACTGACCCTTTCATATGCTGCTACTTTCTCACACAAGCCCGTGATCCGATCAGTTCCCAGCATCTGAGGAGTGGCTGGTGACGATGGCAGAAAATAAGGACTAACACAAGTACCAAGTAAAAAAAATGAATGTCAGCAAAAAGCACTGATGATCACCGGGTTATACAGTTTTACATATTTCTTATTATTACATACTTAAATAGTACTAAAATGAGAGGGTTTCAGCGAGCAGAAGTAAAACAACATAGAAGACACAGATGCTCCTGTTACTGTGTAATCTTCATTTGTGTCGATGTGGATTGTTAAAGCCACCCAAACTACCAAGAAAACTGCCTTACTTCAACTGTGCCAAAACAAAATAAAAAAATAATCCAATTGAAAACAATTATGATCATGAATGATGGCATCTAACAGCCCCCCCCCCATGTTTGCAATTCCCTCAAATCAGCAGTTTTTGAGGAGATGTTGATAAATTAATAAAATAATTCCTGTAAATGGATGCATGAGTAGCCTTTAGATGCCCTTGTTGGCTGGGGTATAATAATATGTCAACAACAAACTATGGGTCTTTATGCAGATGTGTAAATGCAACGATACCGCTATAATGAATGGCTCCCATCGGCCAGTTGACTGACATCGGAACAGGTCTTTGCACATATTAAATTGAATATTCTACAAAAATTATTGAGGCTCCACCGAAAAGCAGGAGAGTTCTGCTCAGCACAAAAGGTCAATGAGTAGACACGGGCTAAATGTCCTGCTTTATACCTGACTGACGTCTTATTGCGCTCAGCTGAATCACCTCGACCAATAGGAAACATCCCGTGACTGCGTTGATATCTGATTCATGAGAGAGGACTTCCTTTGAACCCGGCAGTAAATGCCAGAGGCGATTCGCACCAATGTATGGTATTATTGCCACACGTCTAAATTAGTACTATTGACCTAAATGTCATGACACCCTGTCCTTCCCTTAGTGATGGAGTGGTATTACACAATCCTATCAACCCACTCCACATTTCCACGGGAGAGCTTTATAAGCAACAAGGCATGTCTTTAGGTCAAACTGAATGCTGACAAGGTTTTAAGCATTTATTTGTCATACCATGTGGTGGCACCACAGGCACTGCGACAATTAGCAACAAAGTCTTCGAGAAAGGTCCCAGGCAGAGCGAGACACTACTGCAGGGCGCAGCATAGACGGCTGCTGTTTGGTGTGCTGAGGGGATTCCAGCAATTCCAGTCTTAACAAAAACGAAGTCAAGGCTTTATTGTGAATATCAGCAGGGAAGTCAGCAGCTGCCATCCGAGGCATTCAAAACATGTCCCTGAGACAGCGCGGCATCGTAAACTGGTACCTGCAAGACGTCCTCTAATGCTTCCATTTGATACTAAATGCAGTGTAATTACAAGGCTGACACTGTGTGTGTCCTCCATCATCATTAAATTAGGGGTTTGTGAGGATGAGAAATTGGCTGGGTTCAGCTTGGAGCCAGCTCAATCCTCACGGTAATTTACAGTATACTCGAAACGGGAGGCCAACTCCTCGTTCGTTTGTCTCTCGCACTGCAGCTAAATACAGATTTCTGACTGGGACAGCCAAAAGAGAATTTTAAATATAAACCTCTCACATTCCAAATCGTGATCCTTTACGACATGAAAGTTGAACATTGGCAAATAATTCAAGTGCTCTTGTTATAAAAAAAAAAGACAAACCCGTGAGAGGCTTTAGGAGTGAGATAGAACAGCATTATTGCCTTCTTTCACGCTGTCACACCCTCTGAAGAATTTAATATGAGGTTGCTGAATCACTGCACTCAATGGCACACTAATCCCACAGGGAAAGGCAGAGTGCAGATTGACGCCGAGGCTGCAGAGTTAGACACACTGCGCCAAGCCTGGAAGAAGTCTTTGAAATGACGGAAAGAAGCGTAAACGCTTGTCAAACGAGGCAAACCCAGTGATGGCGAGCGCCCGGCCACCCGGGTGGAGTGTTAACAAATGAGTTCAGTCTTTGTCATTTCTACAAACCATGTAGAAGCATCTCAACACAAAGGATCCGATGCTACTATGGCAGGTGTTGGTCTGTAAAAGCCTGTAAATACTAGATCATTTTGAACGACACCAGAAAGATACGACATATTGGACGTAAACGATCAGAGTGTTTGGAGCATCCCTCAAGTCTCAAGGTCCGTCTTTAGGTTAAATCAGGTTTATTGGTCACTGATCAGTGCAAGTGTCAGAAAGTGAGCGGCATACGAGCATTGAGAGCAAATCTAAGGGTGTGTCTCGACACTAGAAACCAGAGGGTGGCCATGTTTATTCACCTGTTCCTGGTGTTTCAGTGAGCAAGGTCAGGCCATTCCCGTTTGAGTTCACCTCTCATTAGCTTAAGAAGTAGAACGTCCTTCATGATAGTTTTCCCCATGGTGATGCGACATTACGGTTTGCTGCCGAACAGTAATGTTTTAGTGGTTATTATAACCTGGCAATCAACCAGGTGTGTTTGTCTGCCAGACATCTCAAAAGGTTGCGGGCAGATTTATTTATGAAATTGAGCGTTAGTGGATGATGGACCAAAGAAGAACTGATTACAATTTGCAGCAGAACAGATCCCGATTCTAAGTCACATTTTCAATATCACAAGACTTCTAACTACTTTTTTTATTTTTACATTTAAGAAATATTGTGAAAAATAACAGAAACTATAAATATTCCACAACAGATAACTCATCGCTGTGTGCAACTGGATCTAGATCACAGTTTTGGATCTGGAAGACTAGAATATGAGTCACAGTCGGGTATGATAGGGGCCGAAACACAGCACCAACGGCAATAACCGGGTTATTCTAGTCATGTAATTGGATTTTGTGTACCAGTATCTGTGTGAGGTTAGTTATATTTAGATAAAAACACCTTCCTGCATAAGAAACTGCGTCCACATATGACAAACACGTGACTCCAACCGAATATGTTAAGCTTTCCGGGGTCAAAGAATCATCAACAAAATCATCTAGAATGGAGTCTGCGGCTGAGGAATCAATACCCGGACGTGAGTGCGACTTCTGAAGCGTTTCCGGTTTGTCAGAAAGAGAAGTGACTCAACGGTGCGTGTTAATCCTTTCTTTACGCGCACTGTGGTACAGAAATTGGCTATTCTAAAAAAAAAAAAAGAAAAAAAAAGACAACTTGTGCTCGCTTTCATATCCAATTTCAAATTGTTTTTTCAATACTTCATTTATAACAATAAAAGAACACAAATGTGGCCTTTATAAGTCGCGCAAACTGGAAGCATGTGCGACCCCCCCCCCTGCTTTGAGTATTTCGTACACTCCTTTTGAACAGTATCGTTTTACATTTCTAAAAGGACAGCTGAGGTCTTCCTCGCCGTCGTCGAGTTCACAGAAACGTGAGAAGTTCGCACATCGGCCCTCCAGCGCTCCGAGAGGATGTCATCATGCCGACCGCGCAACAAGCCAGCCCGGCGACCGGGAGCCATTTGGCAACCTCGGTCCGCGTAAAAACACGACATGGGCACAAGATACGCGCACAGAGCCGATTACAGGAATCATTTAGAGCGCAGTTAGTCCCCTTACTTACCTCAAGCAGATGCGGCTCAGTGTGGAAAAGCAGCCGCTTTCAGACGCGTAATCCTCCTAATGAACTGGAGGGACAATCTGTGTTTGGAGGCTGAAAGAAACGCCCTGAAAATGTTTGAACAACTTTAGTACAGCTGGGAGAAACTTGTGAGTGTCGGAGCCGCACTTTCTTCCAGTTGTTAGTGTTTCCCAGGACAACTCGGTGGGAGGAGTCCGCAGGAGGGCTATTATTATAAGCCCCGGGGCAGTGGAGCTCCGGCGCTGGCGTCACGTTTACACAAGTAGATCTCTGGGCCAGATGAAGAAGTGGAGTTCATATTTATAGATAACTGGGGGGTAAACTGTGATTGCTCAAGTTAGAAACAAAGTGTGTGGCGGTCGGGCTTCCAGGAGCAAAGCTGCCCAAAATCTATCGCCGTCCCGAGTGCCGCTTTTCAAAATAAAAGCGCGTCATGGCGCACGCTTTTCCGCTCTGCTAATGTAGGATAGCAGCGTCATAATAAGTCCGGCAGGGGACCAACTAATGCTTGAAGGCGCTTGGCTTCTTGTTTCTTCAACAACCCAACAACAAGCCCTGCAACACTTTGTAACTCTGCCAATAGAGGATGCTTCTAACCCAGCCACCAGATGAAGCAAATGTGTTGCTGTTTTTAAATCTGTTTTTTTTTATTTTATTATATTTAGTATTTTTTTGTTTTTGAACCAGTATGGCATCAGATCTGACATGTTTGTATGACTGCTACTTTTAAATGTCTTTTAACTTATTTTGCTGTAACATGTCGTCTGTGAGCTGTTTTGTCTTTTATTTATGATGTTTTTGTATCCTGTACAGCACTTTGGTCAGCTGTGGCTGTTTTAAAAGTGCTTACAAATAAAATAGGATTGATTGGATTGGATGTTTGTTTTTTGTTTTTACAATTCTGAATGTTTGCAATGTAAATAAGAGTATTTCAGAGAGCAATGTCAGTTTTGGCTCACGACCCTGCCCAAAAGCACAGTGTTCAGACTGGCTTGCATTTCTGTCGTCATCAATCAGCTTTTTTTCAAACATAAACTATTCGGAACATGTCATTTTTTTACATAAGGAGTATTTACGAAACAATCTACCAATTTGGTGCTTCAAACAGTATAGTCTGATTAGGCAACAGAAACATATTTTTTTGTGTCGTTATAATCAATATGTATTTTTAATATGCATTATGTCGAGCTCACAAGACATCCTGGAAGCAATGTTTGCAGTACCACAAAGAAGTCATACTCCCTGTTCTACGTCCATAGGTTAAAGTCCATACCCTGTCTCCTTATTTCCCTCACCTTCGCTCTTGTCCTCCTCCTTTTCCTCATCCTCCTGTGTTCGTCCTTTTATTCCTTCGCGTTGACCTACTCATTCCTGCACTGCATTGTGATTGACAGCAGGTGCGTTCTGTTTTTGGGTATCAGGTGGTGGGTGAGTCCTGAACATAATTAATCAAAGAAAAGAAAGGTTTCTGCACAACAAAACACAATACATGCAAACTAACAAAACTAAAAACCCACAGCGAAAGCAACAATCAAGGCAAAAATAATATTAATCACAGTAGACATGCAAATGAGAAACAATCAATAAAGGCCATATTCCCACACACTTTAACGGTACCAGTCTCTGGACCAATAATTCAGCCTTTAGAACGAGTGCAACTGACAGTGTTTTGTTATTTTTTTTACTTTTTGAAATGGATTCAATGTCCTTCAACTTTATGTTGTTTGAAATCTACTATGTTTAGCTCATGACTCTGCGTAACCACAGTCGTCTGATTGCCTTGCAGTCGTGTCATAATCAGCGGTTTTTTTGAAGATCGTACATAAGAGTTTATACTTGGCCCAAATGCCAGCTTTCTTTTCCAGATGCACTTGTATGCATTCACACCAAACTGCAAAAACACATAGATGTGTTTTCTCCATCATAATTCAGGTATTATTCTCAGACAAATTAAAGAAAATGTTGAAAAACACAATGTTTTAATGTCATAATGAGAATAAAATTCTTGGATCTCACCAAGCCCCAATCGTTCATTTTAATAAACCTAATACCCTTTACAAGTTCGAGTTATTATCAACAACTGAGATGATAACTTAATGACTATAAATAATTATATCACCTTTAAATAACTTTGTAAATGAATATATATATAGGTAGGGTATGGGCAAAGCAAAGACCTTGCTGGGAATAAGTACTCTACAGGGTGTTGTTTTTTTGTTAGTATTGTGTGTTCATACCTTTGACTAATTTACTTTTGACTTCTTGTTTGCCTTCATAATGCTGTTTCAATAAATACTCATATAAAATAATAAAACTGCCCTCGATCAACATATGAAAAGACGTTGGATTGTTGTGTGTGTGCGTGACTTGTTGGGCGAGATACTGAACACAACATGGTGTGCGTTTGCATGAGTAATGATAAACAGGTGCAGTCCTGCGTGCTAACATCCGCCACCATTATAGATGTATTTGTGGAAGGCTGGATATAATGGATAGAATAATATAATAGAAACATCCCTTTTGCTTGAAGCACAGGTATCCACTGGGTTTTGACGAATCTTAATAGTTTTAAGGTTAAGTAAATGCTTCTGGTTAAATAGTACTAAACTGGAGGGTGTACTTGGTAAAAAAAAAAAAAGTACACCATCCAGCTCAGCAAAAGTGTCTCCTGAGAATGTTTAGGGTGAGGGTTGTACTATAGTTTTGTGTTTCTCATCGAGATTCTGTGCAGAATCAAACTCAAGCAGAAAACCTCACAGTGGCATCTCATGCAGCAAAAACACTTCACTTTATGACAAAGCGCTTATATTCAGCAATTATCATGCGAAAAGCAAGCGTGGAACCGTGTTGCAATCAAGGTAGAGGAAATTAAGTATACTGTTGCAATGCTTTATATATTTCCCATCCCTCCAGGTGAAATTGAACTGCAGAATGGTTGTTCGGGAGGCCCAGCAGGCAGCCGGGCCTTCCTCCTCACAAGCATTAGAGCTCAGAGCTTTTCTCTCTCTCCACATCCAATAACGAGCTGAGGGCTAGATAAATAGCAGGTGGTATTGAAAATAGTACCCATTTACCGCCATGCCATGCAGCACTTACACATATTATTGCAGCTGGAGGAGGACTAGAGGGACACGGAGGGAATGTTGAAGCAGACTACCAGAACATGAGAAACAAGCGTGACACAAAAAAGTACACTGCTGCCTTTATCCAGGGATAAAAGGAGGTTTTGTAAGTTGGAGAACTTGGATAGAAGAGGATGGAAGAGACGACTGAAAAACCTCCGGCCAGAGTAAACACTTGGACAGAAACACAAAAACACACTAGACGTTGAAGGAGGGAGGAAGGAGTGAGAGGCATATCATTTGGCTGAAGGGCCTGTAGTGTAGTGCATTCATTGTCTTCTGTTTCAGGGGAAACGCTCCAGCTCCGTCCACATTTCTTCTCGCTCAGTCTTGGTCATGAGATTTTAGTTGTTTTTCTTAGAGCTGCAAAGGGAAAAGTTTCCTCTCCAAGCTGTTCCCCACTTTACATAAAATGTGTAGACAAAGTATGAGCTAAGTTGTCAACGTCTGAAAGTCTGCAATTGTTTATTTTTAATTCTAAACCCTATCTCTTTTGAATGTTTTAATATTTTGACTCAAATGCAACATATATATATATATACAGTATATATAGTTCACGCCTTCAATCATAACTAACAGGCTTGCATTGAAAATAGGTGAATGGTAGAATATTGCAATTCTAGAAAACATTTTAACCTTAAGGCTTTAAACTAACCTGATTGTATCATCTGACCTTTGGTTAAATATGTGCAGTAAACTGGTGATCAAACTTTGAACTGTACAAGTATTCCCTGCAAACTATATTTTATGAAGCAACTAAAAAAGAGTGAAAGGTCTCAATGCAGAACTGTGAAATAAATCAATCATATTTTTTTTAATTAACACCACTAATGGGTCGTTCTGGTCCCCGTCACGTCCACAAGATGTCAGTGTCTCTGATGCACGAGGGCATAAAATACACTTGATCCCATCGTCTGGGCTTTAGTCTCTTTCTGTAGTCTAAACGCACCATAATACAAATCACTGTGTGTGTGTGTGCGTGTACGTGTGTGTGTGTGTGTGTGTGTGTGCAGTCATCGACGCACAGCAGAGATCAGATCAGGTGACTTTAGGCAAGCTGGTGTGTCCAACCAAAGGACAAGGATTTGAGGAGGTCTGGACCACGATAACCCCCCCCCCCCCCCCCCACCCACCCACACACCCATCCACCTTTACATCCAACCTCCATTCACTAAACAAAAGCACAGAAGATTAACTCCCTCAGATCTCTCCTCTTTAATTAGGAGCAAACAGGAGGATTCGAAGGAAGCACAGTTTGGAAAAAAGACGGCCTGAATTTTTGTGGATAACACATAATCATCATGATAATCAGTATCCTTGCAATGTAATAAAGTTATTAGCGCTAAAGTGTGATAGTTACATTAAATAGCAATTTGAATTTGAAATATATTTGTAAAAAAAAATTAACCATATGCATCAAAGAGACAGCCAAAAAGGGAAATGAGCAGCAAATGAAAATCTAGGATGGCTATGAAATTTACCTTCATAGTGACATCCAACATGATGCACAAAGTCTATTTTTAAAGAAGCACTCAGCAGAGGAAAAATAGCATAAAGCGATATCGCCGTAATTGCACCAGCAGGGCTTTGCTTCCTGACTCTGCCTTGTTATCTATAAATTATTCCATGCCCATACAGAAAACAGGCACTTAAAATCAAGAAAAACGAAGAGAAAGTTGAGTATGTGATATAGAAATCCTAGGGGGACTTAAAACAATATTACAGATCAATTGAATTTAAAGCAAAACACTCTGACACTTATCACGTTTTGAACACATATCAAATGTATTATTGTCATGGAAAGAAGAGAAAGCTAACATGCTATTTCAAAAATGTTAATCAGCCATTCAATGCATGGACTTCATATGTCAGAGGAAATAAACATATGACACACAGCTATGGCTTTCACTGGAGGAAATAATAATAATGTTCCAATCTGGACCAGTATGAAGAAGAATATAGAGTGTGGGTCGAATGGTTTTATTCAACTTTTGATTTCCTGGAGTTTTACATTCGATGCTTCTGTGATGCAGGGATGGTGCAGAACGGGACCCCTCCTCCAGAGGGAGCTCAAGCAGGCAGCATCAGCAGTAATATCAAAGCATTGTCCAGAGGAAGACTCTCTGCAGATGAAGGGCAGAGGCATCAGGACAAATTGTATGTTAGCCAAAGTCTAAACTTCTCTCTCAGGATGACTCACATCTATATTATCATGTGTGATTTCACTCTTTGTCACGAACACAAACAAGAGACCGGACCTGAAAAGAGAGCCATGATGCTGGAGAGCACCCAAACTGCAGCGTTTGATTGGTGGAGATTGTGTCTGGACAGACGGGTAAAAGCTATCAAGGGCGGGACTAGGGGGAGGGGATGAATGCAGACTGGCGAAGACAGAGAGTATGAGGGCTAAATTTATCCAATGGCTCGGCTGGGGTGGAGCTAATCCTCTTTGCGCTCGAATTATCTGGTTTTTGGATTAGAGAGCTTTGCCTCTATGCAAGACATCTACTCTCTAAAATGATGTCCCATTGCAGGCCGTACCATGTCCCCTGGTGGGGGTGGATGAGTTGGTGGACTGGCTGCTGTCATAATAAAGTCTTTGTTTTAATAGATTAAAATAATTTACGGCACAGCACATTAGTGGGGACATTATTTCACAGTATTGTCTATAGAGTGTCAGTTATTATATTTTACCTTGTGTAGTGGACAGCTATAGATATTGGTACCACACGCATTAGATGATTGATTTATGTCAATTAAATTATAAATAACTTATTATCAAAACATTAGCAGCATTAAACGTTTTACTTCACTAAAAGTAGAAAAATAGCTAACTAGAAAAGCACTCTCAGTGCACAAACCTCCGCCAAGCAGCTCATTTCACTCTTAATTGCATTTACACCAGCGACATGGTGATCTGGATCATCATCAAAATGTTCTCAATGAACCATCAAGTCTTCAGTCCTGCGTCAAGGAAAGACAAATAGTTCAGCCATCTCTCAAAACACATTTGTCGACACTTGGGATGAATGTGCAAACACAGCAAAGCAGCAGACCGATTTCTAACTCAAGGACATATAAATGGAGCCTGCAGCTGTTGCTGCAGAAGGGCACAGCCCGGCTGATGTTTCTGAGCGTTAGCCAATGCTACCACAGCTCAGACCTGCAATGACACAGGTAGCGGGCACCTCCTGTTTGTTGTGCACACGCTTTGACATCTCCTGACATTGATTACAGAGAGCACTGGGCACATATTAACATTTGCTCTTCTGAAGTGTCCTTGGGAAAAATCTCTCCACCAGCTCCAAGGCTGCTGCGCTGCCAGCCAAGAATGACCTCTGATTCAGAGATCAAGAGTATCACAAAAATAATCCTGTGGACTGGATCCAGTCGACTCTCACTGCAGCAGAGCCTGTTGCTATTTACACTTTAGAGGCTGTACCATGGTGTCTTGGTGGTGGGGGTTGGTTCCGGGGAGTTTCCTATAGAGATGAGCCCTGATGTGGGAGGGGTGATGGGGGCGGGGGGGGATCGTGAGGTTGGATCCTAATCCCTCAGCCCTGGCTGCAGTACGGCCTTAGGATAAACCGACATGTAGGGTTTGGGCAGATGAATATACAACTTGGACTTTAGTTTTTTAAGTCTTTTTGGTCCAGGAGATTTTTTATTTTTATTTTTTTTTACAAGTGATGACACCTCTGGTAAGACAACCCCCTTTTCCCCTCAAATATTGGCCATGCTGTCCTTTTTGATCTGTTTAACAGGACAAGAGAGAAATAATGTAGGCTGAAATAATACCTGTGGTGCCATGCTTTAATTCTTTATTGTCTCCCACAACAGCATTATTTTTTTTAACTATTAACATTATTAAAAAGTCATATAGCAAGGATTTGTTTTAAATATTTCGTCAAGTTTAAGTCGTCCTATTGCACAATTAAAGTCAAAGTCCAGAAACGTATAGGACAGAGGAGTCTCTAATCAGTTTGACTGCCCTCCATTGTATTTGGGACAATGTAGCATTTTGTTAAGCTATGGACATGAAAATATCACATTATTCATCCCGACATATTCGATCAGCAATTCTTGCTCCATAACTTTGTGATAGTGTTTTACTGTGAAACACATTTGATAGGTTTGCAGACAAGTCCTGTCCAAGAGTCATCTCGGATCATCATTTGACCTTTCAATACTACATATTACAATATTAGAGTAGCTGAGATGAAAATAAACTCACTGTTTTATTCCACCAGCAGATACATGTAACGAATTAGAAGATTAAAAGATGTCTGTGCATGTTTTTAACTCAATATATCTGTCCTGACGAGCAGCCAGACATCTCACACTGTTGATTAGTGGCGTTTAGGTGAGGTTAACCGCTCGACAATGTCTGCCATTATTGAGGGAATACGATATCATGTATATGTATATGTATGTATATACATGGTAACGATGCAATTTTCATCATTTCCAAGCAAAGAATTACTCTTTGCTTTATACCCACGTTTGATAGAGATAAAGAATTGATTCAAGCAGAATGATAAACAAACAAATAGTATAGACTGTGCGGATGTGATGCTGCCCTGAGCAACTGATAAATAACACATCTGTGGGGGCGGGGGCCGGGGGGGGGAGCAAAATTCATAAATAGCAATTAATACATATATCTTATATCCAGGTTTCTGGATGAGTGACAACATGAATAAATAAACACACTTGTCTATGAGTGACTACCAATGGTGTGCCCTTGAGCAATGCATTCACAGCTGATAAAAAGAAGGCAGAGCAAAACATTTGGAGCTGCACTGTGACCGGCGTTGGAAGTTTGCACTCATGCTAAATGTATTTCAATTTGCTGGATGACTGATGATCAGACCATAGCTGGAAAGAAAAGGTCTGCAGCTCCTCGCCCCAGAGCAGCAGCTGCTTCTGCGGAATATGCCCAACTATTTTTCCAAAGTCTGTTACTACACGCGTTAATATCTGTCTGTGTGTGGTTCTGTTTGTCGCTACAGAACAAGTTGTATTTGGTGAAGGTGCCAGTTTCATGTCTCTCAAGCCGATTCTGAGCAAATAGAAGGTCACTTGTGAGATTGAGCTAGCTTTTGATCAATTACAGTGCAACCTCTCCTCTTCTTGTTAATGCTCAGACTCACATTGATTTTCACGAGTCAAACGAGATCTTTGACTTTTTAATAAAAGGGGCGCCGTCACGGAGGGCAGACTGGGGCTTTGTGCTTGTTGGGGGTAAAAGGTTTCAGGTTGGTACATTGACAAACACAAATATGAATCAATATGTTAGAAAAGAAAGAAGAGGGAGGGAGAAGGAGGAAAATTAATATAGGCAGCCGGGCTGTTATGTAAGCACCAGCTGTGTGTGCTGTAGCTGGATGATGGATGCAACACACGATCGCTCAACCAGACCAAGCGTCCACCCGCTCTCTCGCCCTCTCCTGAATTATTCAAGTTGTATTATTCACATTACTCAAATAAACTGAAATAAACAGCATGTACTAGGACCAAAATATCACAATTATTGTCGGAAATAAAGGTAAATAATGTGCACATTTGACATTTAACTGTGGAATCGTTTATAAACACGCATCCAGGAGCAGCAAATATATTTCAGGGCTTCAATCCCGGCTCCATAATCCACCACCACCATCAGACAATTTTACGAGGTTTGAAATGAAACAATAATGTGAGGCAATGAGGACAAAATGAAAAAAAAAAATCTGAACTCCTAATCTGGATTAAATTGCAGCAGCTTCAGTCCCAAACAGACTTCGACAAACCAGCCATCCGCATGCTAGAGGATGATACAAGAACAAGAAAGTGACATCCCAGAAATAATGGAATTGTCTGGGGGGGGATAATTGGCATGAATTAACATAAATTTGAATTGATATTCATACTGGTGCCTGTGAGATTCTGGAGCGATCCATTATTTTTTTTACATGTAAGAAGTAAAAAAGAAAACAAAGAAAATAATCATGTCCCATGAATCCTGTTGCTTTTTCATTTCCTATCAACATTAGTTTCAAATTATATTAAGTGCTACAAACATTAGCTTCTTCTGAACAGCTGAGCAGCATTTCTCATTTGTATTTATTGAAATACAGATTTTAAATATTACACGCCTTTAAAGAGGAGTCAGATTCCTTGACTAATCTTCCATAACATGTAGGACAGATCGTATGATGCTGTGCATCTCCAGGACCGGACCATGTCGATTATTAGTATAAATCTTAAAATATTTTTTTGCTTTCCTTACAGATGAAAGTTATAATTATAATGCTATAAAAATAGATTTTGTCCCACAAATCAGTTTACTGATTTTATGACTTCTCTCAATCTACTATTCCATTTAAGAATTTGCCATTGTTAGGTCATTTTACCTTTTACCTAGCTTTAAAGGCATTACTGTCAGGGTCAGGGAGCCCTTGAAAGAGTCACAGAGGCATTTCACTATGAATACAGAGCAGTTGTATCAGACAGAAGCAAAAACTTTGAGTCAGACTGTGCACACAAAAGTTCAATCAAGATGTGTCTTATTTCACATCTTATTAGAGCCGCTCTGAAGTAAGTTAAATTCTCCCTAATGTTCAGCTATGCAGCTTGGTCATCAGCCGTTAATTTTCCAGTGCATCATCGTTTGTTATCTCTAAGTTACAGAGGGTCCAGCCTTGGGATAACAGTTGTTTGAATTTGAACGAACGTGTCCCTGACTTCACTGTTTATGCATTCATTATGTCAGAGATGTGTGTGGCAGCCAGCTGAATCCCTAAAATGCAATCAGACTAGAATTGGTGCCTCTGGCCTCTGCAGAAATCAAGGCAGGTCTGAGTCATAGTTGCAGCAGTGCCGTGCGATGGATCAAAATGGCGCCAGAGTGTTTTAGCAGGAAGCCAGATGAATGGATTATCTGCTTGTGAGGAGGGACGAGGGATTCAAGGCATACAAGGGATAGATCCCGAACACTTATAACACCCGCACTTATAAATACCCAAATATTTAGTATTTAGGCAATTTAGTTATAATGAATCAGTTTGTCATAATAGGGAACTGGTAATACAATCAAATTTTCAAAAGTTAGAAAAAAAGTTAACTGTTAAACAGCGACACAAAGCAAAATAAGATGAAGGGAAATTAGAATCTGCCCTTCTGTGAGTGCATGAAATGCTTTTCCAGGCGTCGAGATAATGCTGAGGCCTTCATGCTTTTATAATATCTTCATATTGTGAAGCTCTTTGACATCATATTTCTAATGCATTGTGTTTTAGGTTCAGCATGCAGCAATCCACGAACCAAAAAAGGCAATAGTCATTTACAATTGTTGAGGCTTTAAAAATTGAAGCAGCGATTCCCCAGAAGGTCGACTTGGAGAACACCCAGAAGACTGCAGCAATACAGCTTCCTGGACGATTGTTTCATCATAGCTGACGACTTGAGCGTCCTCAGAGTACGACGGCTACAAGGCAAAGTCAGTCCTGCTCCTCAAACCCCCCAACAGGAGCCATGGATGACACTTATCATAACAACGTGAACCAGCAGATGACCGAGGGTGGAGAATACACCTACACCCAGGATGGCGGCGGTCAGGGTGGATACCCTTACCAGAAGGACTACACTGGACAGGACGATGATGCTGCCAGTGATGCCACTGAGGGTGCAGATGATGATGAGCAGATATATGAGGGAGAGTACCAGGGCATCCCCCACCCTGACGAGATCAAGGAGGCTCGGCGGGCAGCTCGGACGGAAGCCAGAAGGAAAGCCCGTCTGGTTGGCCAACAGGAGGAAGAGGAGGAGGAAAACCTGCCAGAGCAGTATGAGGCCATCATGGAGGAATGCGGCCATGGACGCTTCCAGTGGATGCTGTTCTTCGTGCTGGGACTGGCACTAATGGCTGATGGCGTGGACGGCTTTGTGGTGGGCTTCGTCATGCCCAGTGCTGAGAAAGACATGTGCATATCCAACTCTGGCAAAGGACTATTGGGTAAGTGACAGCAAAGGAAGGATGCGAAAACTGAGGCTTCTATAAGATTATGTGGTTTAGTGATAAAACATTTGCTTGACAAGATTTTATTAGATGAACTAGAAAAGCACTCAGAGAGCGCAGACCTCCGCCAAGCACCTTGGTCCCCCTATATTGTGATTTACACCCAAAATAAGGTCCTACATTTATTTATTTAACCACGTGTGATATTTGATATCATTTTTAGTTTAGAAGTTATTCACAAAAAGCACACATTTGGTAAAGTAATGGCGGATTCTTCTGCATCGAAATCCATAGCTTTTGAAGATACAACAAATCTGTTTGCCCACTCCTAATTCCACAGTGTTGGTAAAGGCGAGCAAAAACGGAACCTCATTTGTGGAGGTAAGAGATATTATTGTGAAATTTCGCTTTGTTGTGAAATTTCGACTGGACCTGTCTCCTCAGAGTGGCTGGTGTTGGGGAGGCCGATGCAAAGGACAGGGTGAAGTGGAGAAAGTTGGTTTGCTGTGGTGACCCCCAATGAGACAAGCCAAAAGAACAGTAGAATGTGAATAGTGTTTCCTTTTGTTCAGTTATCTTGATTGATTCCCCCCCCCCCCCCCCCCCAAATATGGCATGACAGCAATTAACAGGCTCAAAACACACGATCTTAGGCAATCAGCTCTGTTCCTAACGCTGTGAAAACAAAGCTGTAAATTAAAGTCCTTTATTTCTGAGGCCTTGCGTGTGTCCACTGTGGTAGATTGCCTATCGCCACACTCCTGGGGATGAAGCTTCATGAGATGCTGATGAAGAGCCTGGGGATGATTGCATTCAGAGTGTGTTCCAAGGCTAATGGGCAGCATGTTGCAGCCGTCAGAGATCCTTGCAGGCTGCAGCGCGTGGTGCTGAGCTGTCAGACACGCTTCAGGCCTCTCACAGCCTGTGGTAGCAGGAATAGGGCCCGGTGAAAGTGAAATCACAGCGTCTTTGCAGAGAGGGAGGCGAACACTGATCATTGGTAGGGAATATGAAGTAGCTCTGCAGAATGATCCACTCTGATTCACACTCATGCTCCGTTCACCAGATGCACAAGAGCAGACATGTTTAATCTCCCCCTCTGTGTCTGGGGGAGCAAACAGACTACAAAACAGTTTCTGAAAAGGAGGAGGCTGTTTGATGCACTATTATTATAATAATAATAATAATTATTATTATTATTATTATATAATTGAATCAATAGAGAGAGAGAAACAGGAATGTTTTGATGGGATGTAGAATGTTGGATAAATAAAAGAGAAAATTCTACCAGGGTTTGAATCTTCTGCTTGATTAAATTTAAAGTTTTCTCTTAAAGAAATTGAGTCAGTCGTGTTTTTGCACAACAATATATGTCAGTCAAGTAAGATGTCCAGCTAAATGCAGCCCCTCCTTTCATCAGCTTTACATTTTGTCTGCTGGGCGACGTCAGCGTCGTTGTTTATGCACATTATCCATCTCTTCTTCTATTTCCTCCAATCAAACCCGCTTGTTCTATGTCTCGTGCCTCATCCTCTTTGGTGTGGATATTACTTCCCGAAATTGCTTTGTTGGCTTTTGTAGCCAACATTAACAACACCTTTCCACTTTACAACATCATTAAACAAAGCCCTGATGAAATGTCAAATCTGATGTGTGGATAATGTCCCATTAGTTTCCCACCTGTACTCTTACATCAAAGCGTTTTTTATTTGTTAGCGATCTGGTACTAGTTTTGTTTGTTGGATCAGGAATGCAAATGTCAGTAATGACTTCAGTCAATGTCGGAACTATTACGTGCACCATTGCTTATTTATAAGTTCATTATTTTATGAAGGTAGAAGATGAAGAGATGCCACTCCCAAAGTGTTGGGGTTCCCATGGAAACAGTCCTGTTCTGTCCTGTCTCTGCAAAATGCGACAATACAAGCATTTGCAGAGCAACTGTGCGCCAGCGGTGCAAACGCTCCTGACAAGCTACTGTCAACCTCTTTCTACATTATTCAGTCAGCGTTGTCGAGTTAGTCTGATTCTCTGAGTTAGAGAAGAGAGTCACAATGAAAATGGAGAATAACTTAACAAGCCATCGTGGAACCACGCCACCGGCTGTCCATTGTTCAATAGTCATATAACTTACGTTATACTCTGGGCTGAAGCTACAACACGGGGAGCTTAATTTATAATATCTGTCATAAAAAACAAGTTTTTAAACAAAGCCATCTGCACTTCCATAGAAACCTCACATCTGTTGGGGGGGGGCATCATTCTTTAAATGTCACATATTCACGCTCGGTGGATACTTCTTCAGGTTTTTGCACTTTAGATTTGTTGCCAAGTGGTGAAGGTGTTAGCAGTACATTCACATTTAATACTCCAAGAAGGCGAAGTCTGTCCCCTCCAGGGATTCTGTCTTCACCATGCTCAAGGACACTTTACTTTTGCTGCGGGGGATGATCCTGGGCCTCCGCCTGAAGGACAGGTTTTCAGTTCACACGACTACTCTGTCACCCTGCCTATGCACATTTAGATCCTCTAGCAACAACGTGGCGATGATAGTAGGTGGCATGTCAGCCTTGACTCTCTGTCTCCTGATGCCCCGAGCAGTCTCCTGTTGCATGACTTAGGGATGTGTAGCTGGGCGTGTGAGCATTTGGATCGTCTAGTAATCCACAGGGAAGGCGCAGACTGTGGCTCCACAGGCTGTAAAGCTGCTTAGTCCCCGCTGTAATTAGGGGTGTGTGTACCGTAGTAAAAACATAAAGCAGGCAGAAGGTACAGATCCTCAGGTTTAAACAATGCACTGAAGTGAGGAGCCGACGTTGGGTCCTGACCCTGGCAGCAGGTGTGTGTGTGTGGGGGGGGCATATTTCTCTCCTTAGGTGCATAAAAAAGGATGCACATAAACATTGTCATCTTTTTTGTGCAATAGTGGGCAGCACAGTTGGTCACTGTTGAGACCTAACATAGGAAATAAATGGCAGCGGTGACCTAATCAAGAATGCATCCTGGGATAGTGTCCAGGTCTAAAGGATGTAACATGTCAAAAAGGAAACTGCAGAAGCAGGTCTGAACGAAGCTGAAAGCTGATTGAATAACGTGACGGTCTCGTCTTCTGCGAGGATGCAGCGGCACACACTGATGGTGTGGTGATTCAAAGGTAAAGGGAGCCCCCTAGTGCCGATTAATACTCCTTTTTTTCCTTTACTGAGGTATAAGTGTTTCGAAAATTCGTGCAGAGAGCTCACACTGTGTGTTTCAGGGACATCAAGACATTCTGGATTGTAAAGATTAAATGTCACAACATAATGTTTCTGACCTTGTGTGCATTTACAGGTCTGCTGGTGTATGTAGCCATGATGGTTGGGGCACTGCTCTGGGGGGGTCTGTGTGACAAGATGGGGAGGAGGAAGTGTCTGATCTACGTCCTCACCATCGACCTGCTCTTCTCCTTCCTCTCCTGCTTCGCTCAGAGCTACGGCTTCTTCCTCTTCTTTAGGTTCTGCTCTGGTTTCGGGTGAGACACATAAAACACATTTACATTTTCATCCCTTAAACCGAAAGAATGAAAACTCAGATTTACATAATGTATCTATATATTTTTTATTCAGTAAAAGCTGACCTTTTCCATAAATAATTATTGTATTAAAAAATGTCTCGATCATTTTAGGGGGGGGGGACTACATATCTGCATTTGTGTAGCAAAAGTTTTGAAAGAAATTCAGCAGCACTTAGACCAGCTTAAAGAACAGCCTGAGGGCATCATAAATATATGCAGAGGGGACATCAGAATTCACCACGCCCATCCACTGACTGGTTAGCTGCTATATTTATTATAATATATAGTATATATATACTACTACTAATATAAAAATATAAAACATTCAGATGCATCCTGCACACAAGGAGAGTTTTTTGTGTTAAGTTCAACAGAGTGTGCCTTTATTATACCAATTAAAAAAGTGAACGATGCTCTTTGCTTGTTTTAAGCTTCATTTGGGATTTATTGCTTGCTTCCTGCTGTCCTCAGCACCTCGGTGCCATGCACAGATTGATTTTGCAGTTTTTAAAGACACATTCATTTTGATAATGATTGCGCCACGAGTGTTCTCAGACCTGCGATATTGAAGTCAGAGCTTATTGCCAAGCTAAAGAAAATAATAATAATACAAGGTCACCATAATAAAACATTCAGCTGTTGCCGATTCACTGGGATAACGAGCCCCATGTTAGTCATCAACACTCTCTTTTGCTGGCTTCACAAAGCACAAAGAACAGGCAGACTCCTCAACCCTGAATAAGATTTATCATCATAATAAAAAATAGAAACACAAATAACAAATGACAATGGCCATTATCTTAATTTAATTTTTTTTTTTTACTATATATCTCTTACATTTCTTAAAAATGCGAGAAACAATGCAGACAGTTTCAGTTTGCCTGAAAGGCCCTGGCTGACAGGCCACTAACGTTAGATCCACTTTTGTGGGTAGGCCTTTGAAACTAAGGTACAATCCCGCATCATTTAACTCTAACCAATAGTCCACATCAAACAGCAGAGTTTAAGTCAACCACTCCCTCCTGTACATTTTAACAGGAAGGCTTCCTATCTTGCTGCTTCCTCCCTTAGAATCGGCGGCTCCATCCCAATAGTGTACACCTACTTCACAGAGTTCCTGCAGCTGGATAAGCGTGGCGAGCATCTCAGCTGGCTCTGCATGTTTTGGATGCTTGGAGGCCTCTATGCTTCCTTCACTGCCTGGGGGATCATTCCTCACTATGGTAACAGACGCTGACATGCAGCTACACACAGCTACAACAGCGTGTGATAGATTTGAGTAATTATTCACTGTAGAAGGATTTGACTGTATAAATACGGGATTATTTTCCTCTCAGTTTGCATGAGCGCTTCATGATAAAATATGACATAAGTTTGCCACCATTAGAGAATTATTATATATTATGGAAGGTCAAAATAAAAATACAGCTACCTCTGTGAAAATTGAATTTCCAAATTTGAATCTATGTCATATTTCCATTTTTAAAAGACTCAAACAACATTTTTCTGGCACTTCACTAAATCTGCCAGCTACGAAGCTTCTTGACTTATTAACATTTCATTTGACTTTACTTTATGGTCTTGCAGGCTGGGGCTTTGCCATCGGTTCAGAGTTCCAGATGCACAGCTGGAGATTATTTATTTTTGTGTGTCTCTTCCCGACGCTGGCTGCACTTGTTGGAGTCATCTTCATGCCAGAGAGTCCCCGCTTCCTCCTGGAGGTCAGATAAAGCATCATCAGATTAAAATGTGCAGGATTAAAACATATATTACAGTACAGTCTGCTTCAAATGCAAAAAAACCACATCTATGTTTAATTAATGCAACATTGTCAGACCCTTAACCACGTGTGATATTATACTTGTATGTTACAGCAGGGCGGCTAGGATGCCTCTGAATTATGACCCCATCCAATAAGAACCAGACCTCACGAGAACACTGTTAATTGCATGAGGGAAATAAATTTGTCCAAAATTCTGGGAGGTGTGACAGAAAGCGCTTGAAGTGTTTTTAATGTATTGTAAGTTGGTAGGTGCATGTTTGTTTGTTCAGAATGCCCGACATGATGAGGCGTGGA
Organism: Brachionichthys hirsutus; assembly: GCF_040956055.1. Taxonomy (NCBI): domain Eukaryota; kingdom Metazoa; phylum Chordata; class Actinopteri; order Lophiiformes; family Brachionichthyidae; genus Brachionichthys; species Brachionichthys hirsutus. Next base: position 165,321 of record NW_027180317.1, on the reverse strand, counting down.
TGATCCTTCGACGAGTTCATGACACTAACTGGAAGGCGAAGGGCGAGCCGGAGAGAGTTTTCACCGTATGTCTTCATTTACAATAACACATGCATCAAACTACAGATTATTAGATCTAATTTACAGAAATAACATGATTGGATTCATCTATTCACTTCTGAGACATGACTACAAGTCTCGGCATAGAAAAGATAAAATAAATATATACAGTAGGCTGTACAATTTCAACATCACATTGATGTCTGTCTGTGCCAGACATGCTGCACATCATTCATTTTAGGTCACAAATAGCATGCTATATTCTTATAAGAAAAAAGCTGTATAACCTTTATTAAACCAGATGAATAGGCGTGAACAGTGAAATGAACGATGGCAGAATTAGCCGTTTATCCATTTCATGTTCAGGATGCGGTCATGCTGCCTTGCCGTCACATCGTCAGGACTTGCTGAGTCATTGTTAATGTTCGTAGTAACACAACCACTTTTCCTTCTGTGTATTCAGTGAAAAGGGACTTAGATAAGGGAAGAGCATGTTTATCATACCTTTTGTATAAATGTGTGTCTTTGTCAAGGTGACCAATATTAAGACTCCACAAACTCAAGACGATGAGTTCATAGAGATCCAGAGTGATACTGGAACTGCTTTCCAGCGCTGGACCGTCAGACACATGACCGTGCTGCAACAGGTCTGCAGATCACTCCCACTCAATCAATCAAATCAATATGTGAAAAGTGGCTTTATGCTTTGTGTGTCTGCTTTCCAGGTGATGGCAAACATAATGTCCCTGTCTGCTCCTGCGCTCAGGTTGCAAGGGCTCTTCCTGGTTATTGTCTGGTTCTGCTTGGCATTCAGGTAGCATCATTTATCTTGTCCAAACTGCGTCAATAATTTAAGTCAAAAACCTTCAAAGAATATATGCTTTTGCAACCATGCCGGTAATTTTTTCCAAATCAAGCATTTTTAGAACATTTCAAAAAGCTAAAAAAAAAAAGAAATTTACCCCTGTGATTAAATCTAATCATGCATATCATTTCATTTAATGGGCCCGGACTTGTATGCTTTAATGTCTATCAGCTACCACGGGCTGGGAGTGTGGTTCCCTGATATGATCAAATACATGCAGTACGAGGAGTACGAGTCGAAAGTCAGAGTCTTCCACCGAGAACGGGTCGAACGTTTCCACTTCAACTTCTCTCTGATCAACCAGATCCATCGTGAAGGAGAGTACATCCATGACAAGTAACTTTCCTCAACAGCACCCCACATGCACATTCATGCTATATTTAAAGTCCACACCAGTGTTGAATGATGCACCGCTCTCTTTCATTTAGATTTGCCAACATTGAGATTAAATCTGTGAAGTTTGAGGACTCTCTGTTTGAAAACTGCTACTTTGAGGACATCAAATCAACCAACACCTTGTTTGAGAATTGCACCATCAAAAACACCGTCTTCTATAACACAGGTATCAAGAAAAATGAGTATGGGACAAAAATTATAGGACCTTTATAATGCTGATTCCATAAAGTTTAGAGATCAATAAAAGGTATTTAATCTAATTACCATATATATATATATATATAGTGAAAGCATTAATTATGTATTTGCAAAATGCTTATCCTCGAGCACTGAGAGGATAATGATACTGCAGCCAAATGTAAACCATAAATCAAAGCTGCTGCAGTTGCATCCTTTTATTACCCTCTTTCCTCTGCAGATCTCTGGCAGGAGAAGTTTAAAGACTGTCAAATGGAGAACACCACTTTTCTCCACCCGAAAAAAGGCTGTCATCTAAACTTCCAGGAGGAGAACGACATTGTCATCTACATGGTCAGCTTCCTGGGTAGTTTGGCAGTGTTGCCTGGCAACATCATCTCCGCATTGTTCATGGACAAGATAGGAAGAATCAGAATAATAGGTGAGATCGGCAATGCCTGTGCGGCAAACTCTGACCGATCGAACCGATTGCATCTGATCTATTGATCCGCAATCTATCTTTCTGTCTAGGTGGATCCATGCTGGTGTCGTCCGCCTGCACGTTTCTGTTGCTACTCAGTTTCAGCCAAGGAGCTGTAATATGTTGGCAGTGTCTCTTCTATGGCGCCAGCGTAGCAGCCTGGAACGGACTGGAGGTCATTTCTGTTGAACTCTACCCCTCCTCTAAAAGGTGCAGCCGAACTCTGCACCACTGGTGAAAGGTCCCGTGTGGCCCCGACCATGCAGCAGACTCCTTCACTTTAAACACCGAATCATATCAATCTAATTTGAGCCGGGCATTTTCCTCTAATGCATAGCAAGAGTTTAGAGGAGGGGAGGGGGGGGCAGCGAGGGAAGACAACACTTTTCCCAAAAACAAATGCCCACCTCTTCTTTGGTGAGGTCTGTCAGTGGAGCTTTCAAATGAAACTGGATCAACAGTTTTCCGTAGACAGACCAGCCCACAGTTTTATTTCACACGTACAGTGAGAGCTCTCAGTGTGCTGCTTGCCAATCAAACTGTTGAGTGTGGAAAAACATTGGCCTTGGCTTCACACCACACTTGATTAACTTTGATTAACAGATTTTGTATTAAACATTTCTAGAATCGCATGGTTATTTGTTATTGAATCCCAGCAATAATTAACAATGTTTAATATCTGTAGGGCTAAATCAGAAAGCGCTCAGGCCACATTAGCAGCTCATTACATTCCAACTGTGTATTCTCTTGAGAGTTTCCGTTTCCACCAGCTGAAGCTAAATTCCTGAGGCATGATAACCTTCAAACTTCTCTTGGGAAAGTGAAAGATACTGTTTCACCATATTGATACCAAAAGCATCGAACCTCAGTGCCAGCCTGGAATCACAAACGTCGAACCAAACACCATTAGCAGATATGAATTAGCAATGATATCGCAGCAATTATGGATGATCTGCTGGAGAGTTGTCATAAATCCCAACAATATTGAATGTTAATGCTTAAAATCTGAAATTTATTTCCATTTTATAACGTTTTATATATCTTTTTTATTTGTTCTCCAGTGATAGCGAGAATAGAAACTGAGTTTCATTAAGAAAAAGATTTTGCCCATTGCAAGGTGCTTTGCATTCAGTCATGTACATTGATGGATCTAATCTCTCTCTGTCTTTTTCAATCTCCAGAGGGACGGCATTCGGCATCTTGAACGGGATCTGTAAGTTTGCGGCCGTCGTCGCCAGCTTCATTTTCGCAGCCTTTATCGGCATCACAAAGATCGTTCCCATCTTCCTGGCCTTCTCTGCCCTCGTCTGCGGCGGTATGGTAGCATTAAAGCTGCCCGAAACCCGGGAGAAAATCCTCTCTTGAATCGCCAAACTGCAGCGGCCTGCAGGCTCCCTCTACCGCAGCTGTGGGGAGAGCTTCTTGGGAAATACAAGCTTTAACTGACAAATGAGAAATTGAAAGCTGAGGGCTAAAGGTCATGCTGTGCCGGCTGTATTTTATGGACGTGCTCTGGTTATGTCTGATTAAAAATCTTGAAAGCCCGTCTGGTTGCCTATGTGAACTGTGGTTGCTCTCCGCTCCCTCAGGCCGCCCGGCATCGCTGTCACAACGTAGAAAACCTAGTGTTTGTCATTTCCTCTTTATCGGTGCTGCCTATCCTCCTGTCACAATCAGCATTTGTTTAGTGTGAAGTTTTGTGTAAAGAAAAGATTAATATGAGATGAAAATGTGTCTGTATTTGAAAGGTGATGTAGTTCATGTGACCATGTTGTGCTTTGCGTTCATTCCCTGTTGGAGAGAGAGAGAGAGGTCGTCGAGTCGCAGCCTGAATTTGATTTTATTCCTGTCGTATTTGCTGCCATGGCTCAGCGGCATCGGCTCTGCTGGTGTCGTTATCAAAGAAAACTGTTTAATTTCATTCGCCGAGTCTTTATTTTCTCCTGTCCTGTGCTGTAAATAATCCTCTTTAGTCCTCTTGTTGTTGCTTGGTTTGTTATCTCTAATCATAAACATGGATTAACCATTTTATCAATTGTAGGAGTATTTTGTATTTATTTTTAGCCGACTCCAAAGCTTCCCATTTCTTCCAACCTGAACAGCAGCTGGATTTCCCCCCAGGTTATCCTCGACTGACACGTTTTATCCCTTCTGATTTGTAGAGCTGTGTTCTGTAGGTGGTGATGATGTAGAAACAGTTGTATTTGTCACATCTTGTTATGACAAATTGTAAGGAATTGTTCTGTTTGTTAATTTATTTGTCATCTTTTTTCTAAAATTGAGAAAGATATTAAACAATGAAATTACGTGTTTTGTTCTAATGATCATATTTTCCTATTTCAGATGATGTTTATATATTACATATTTTACATATTTATTTTGGCAAGAAAGCAAAGAACTGTATTTCTAATAATGTTGGCCTACGCATTAGAATACAGTATATTGGAACAGAATCTTAGAGGATTGTCAGTTTCTACTGTGGACCGAGTGAAAAGTAAGCAGAGAACCTTAAAAATCAAAGAAAATTAAGATTTATAATGAGAAAGACACAAATACTATTGTGATGATTTAGAATATTATATGTTTAATTATTAAACAAAGAAGATTTGAATATTGTTTTGTTCTATAATTAAAAAAAACATTGATTATATTCTGAATTACTTCCTTCAAGACAAATCTGAATCTTTTCTGGCACTCTGAACCAGTAATGTGAGGTACATTAGAAACGGTAGCATAGAAACGTGCATTGAATCCTAATGATGGTGAACAGGAGTTGGGTATAACTGTTCCCATGCCAGCAACAGATGCTTGTTGGGGGGGGGGGGGGGGGGGCTATGTGAGGAGGGCTTGTAAAAACATGGCAGAACATAAGTGTGAGCAAGTGCCAGTTGTAGGAGGATGTGTTTACTCTGACAGAGGTGTGAAAGACACTGCTGATGTGTACACCAGGTTTATCTGGATGTCAGACTGCATGGCAGCGAACAGAAGACACGTGTCTCTAAAATCAATGCTTTAATTGAGAGTTTGTTTTTATTAATGCAACTAAAATTCATGATGGATTGGATTCTGCTACTTGAATGTTCTGTAATAAAATAGCTAATTTAACACTTCCTGTTTCAACAATTAAATTACATTCCATAGATTCTACTTTCATACTGAATATCGGTGTCTGTAAATGTCGATCTCTCACAATTAGAAGAAAATTTACTATCCACCTCTGTGTAACCCCTGCAGTTCCAACTATGTTTCACACCTGGGGTGCAGAATGTGTCTCCCTCACCTGGCACTTCACATGTGTACACACACACGCACACACACACACACACACACACACACACACATAAAACACATGCAAATATACAGCATGTAAAAGCATTCCCGATGAGATCGTGCAGTTTGATTTTATTCATTATTCTGTTTTATCAGGGAAAGTCTGATGTCCATGACTCACCAGAGTTAAAATGTTGCTGCGACTCTGTAAAAAATAAATAGCTTTCACTCAGCGGGGGTTAAATCAGAGGCTTATAGTCTTGATCCAGTACTTTGTGTGACTTTACATTCACTCACACACTGTTGCACTGAAAGGGACAATTTGGGCCCCAAATAACATCAATTTAGGAAATATTATCAAGACCTCACAACCCAACTAAAATGAAACTTTAAAGCCTTTATATCCTCTGAAAGAAACCCTGGAGTTGCACTTCTGCTGTCTTCTCTCTACTCTGTGTGACCCATGCACCACCGCAACAACTTAAGTGCTCATTTTCAAAGATTTGAAAAGTGCCATTAGGTTTGGGCTGAAATAAAAACAATATTATTATTAGATTGCCTCTTCTTTTGATGACAAAGTTTTATTGATTGGAACGTTAATAATCGGTGTAATGACAGGCCAGTCCTTGTTCTCATCATGTCAGAAGTCATCGGGATGGAAGGACCGAGGGCCAACTGATGACTCCGGGTCTAAAGGAGCCATTTTGACTCTCCCTTCCACAAGGTTCAAAAAAACTTTTTATTTTAAATGTTCTCATAACTTATGAAAGCAGAAATTATTCTCACTGAGCTGTAAGAAAGAATACTGTCAATATTATTAATCAATAATGAAACAATTAATTTCACGATGATTTATTAACAAAACTACCAACAAGAGAATATTTGTGCAAACCGCTTATAAGATCTGGAAACTGCAGTACTTGTTTGTATCCCATATGGACCCAACTGAAATAAAAGCAATGTGTGTCCTTTGTGTCTCTAAAAAGACAGCGCGCCTCAATGTCCCCCACCTTTCTAAATGAGCTGTATATACTGTGTACTTATTATGTTACTAATTAATACCATGACAAGTTTTGTGCAGCATTGTTACATCACTGTTTAATACAGGAATCATGGAGATGAGCTTTTATTCCCAGCAGAAGCTCCACGCTGGAGGTCCTGTTGGGGTTGTTGGATGCAGGAGTCCCAGACAGGTGGCAGGTGGCCCAGCCTCAGAGCCAGCAGTGGGTGGGTGCTCATCCACCCAGAGGTGCCAAAGTTCTAGCTGAGCTCCCACAGCCTCACCTCTGTCAGGGTGACTGGCAGGGTCGCTCGGGGGTTCAAACCTAGTTCAGCCTGCCCTCGGCCTGACACAGCATACATGGCACCATAGCTTGTTGAGAAACTCATATATTGTATATCGAACTGACTGAGCTGCACGATCCAGTCCGTTCACCTGACCACACTGCTGAACCGTTTCTCCATCCGGATGGCAAAGAACAATGACAAAATGCTGCGAGAATATATTTGAAACAGAGACGAGATCATTTTGTAATTTTCTACTCTTTATCAGAGGAATTAATTTACAATGATTTAAAAAACAACATCGGTTTGCTTAGAGGTCTTAGTTTAAACATACCATTCAAGCACTGAACTTGAGCAAATCCGCTGAAGCCTTGCCAAAAGATTTCCGATTATTATTATTTATTTATTTTTACATTATTTCACCCTTTTAGTATTTTTAATAGGATAAAATATCAACATATTGCAATAAGAATTAAATTTCAGCAAATCACCCCAAAAATATGCCCCTTATATGCTTTAATTTGACCAATCAAATCAAACATTGTTCAAGTTTTACAATGGGGATCAGTACTATATGCTTTAAAAAAACAAAGTGTAGAACTATCAAAGCCGGTACAAAAATGCATCACTCAGAAGTTTATATTATACCCTTTATGTCGTCCTACCCGAGGAACACACAGGACAGAGGAGGACAGAGGAGAGAGGGAGGACGGAAGCAACCATATTTTTCCAGCATTCCTGGTTCTCACAGCTGAGGTGTGAAGTGACGCCTCCAGACTCATCAGTTCACATCAGCGTGAAAACATCACGCCTCTGCTTTAACCGGATAATGCAGGCCGATAATGCTTCATTAGATCTATTTACATTTAGTAATTTTACAGGAGATTGGCTCATATTCAGGAGCTCATAGGAGAGGAACATTAGAAGGGGGAGGATTCACTTCTGAGGTCCGGGAGAGTGAAGGATTGGAGATCACGGCTCACACCTGGCTTGTTATGTCTATAAAACGATCGTGTTGGTGAGAAGTGGGATATAAAGCGGATGAGTGCAAGAGAAAGGTAGAACGCATTGATGTCAGGTTCAAGGTTGGTGTGAGGTGAACAAGAAGGGTCAAGAGGAGAGTTTCAGTCTAGAAGGAGAACAGGATCATTTCTGACACTGATTTCTACAGGTCCCACTTTGTTTAATAATTGTTCTGCACAGCCTAAGATGTGTATCGTCACAGGCCTTTATCATCGCTCAGTTGAGATTCTTAAAGAACACGTCTGCATAATGGAGTGAAGCTTATGTTTGTTCATGAGTTGGAAAGAATGAATTGTGACTAACGTTCAGCATAAAGACTGTTGCAGTGTTAACTTAATGCATCAACACATTCTTCTATCTAGCAAATACCTGATCTATTTCTTTGGCTTTGCAAATGAACATGTCCAAACAGTCCCTGGCCTTTCATTACACATGTGCAAAATGCATCTGGGTTCCTGCAGGAGCAAAAAAAAACAAAAACGGCAAAAGCAAGACCAAAAAAATCTTTATTGTTTTGAGCAGGAGTCAAAATTCACACTTCCATTACAGTAGCTGAACTTTCCCAGACAGAGAGTAGAGAGAGAGAGGTTCTGCAATGTGTGTGTGTGTGTGTGTGTGTGTGTGTGTTTTCAGGGGCCTATGCTTTGGACAGTGATGGTTTGTGAGAATCTGTGGAGGTGTCACTTCGCACCTCCGCAGCCTGGCCTGGACTTATAAACCAGTGCAGCAGAGCTCAGCAGCATTCACAGCTTCCCTGGCTCTCCAGTCGAGTCCTTTCTCATAACATGGATACCTCTTCCGTCTCTCTCCTGAACTACAGCCTTCAGTACCAGTGGTGCTCTGACTCGGACTTCTCTAGCAGCTCCTCTGCAGAAACGTTCTCTCCTGTACACTCTATGGACTCCAGCCTCTCACCTTCCTACCAGAAACAGCCGCAGCCTACTCCCACGGCAGCTACGATGGAATACTCCAAGACCCTGAAGTCCTCATCTTGCTCCCTGTCTGTCCGCGGCCGGAAGTCGAGCCGAGGCACTCGGATCCGTAGCAAGCAGAGGGAGAGCGCCAGCGAGAAGGAAAAGCTGAGGATGAGGGATCTGACCAAGGCTCTGCATCACCTCAGGTCCTACCTTCCACCGTCGGTGGCCCCCGCTGGACAAACTCTGACAAAGATAGAGACCCTGCGTCTCGCCATCCGCTACATCTCCTACCTGTCAGCCCAGCTGGGCCTCAGTGAGGAGGTGCTGTTCCAACGAAGGGAACAAGGAGACACCTCTGCCAGTGACACCTCCTCACCTGACATCCTCAGCTATTTCCAGCAAGCCTCTGTGGTAAGCCAGAATGTCCAGCTGCAGAACCTGGGATTTTATTCAACCCAGTGTCAAAACCAGAACACCACAATGCATTCTGGGAGCAGTAGTTTTGGAGTGGATCAGCGCAGTGAAGCTACTCAGAGAGAGTTGAGCTTGGACGCGATGCTGCACTCATCTCCAGCCACTCAGCCCTCATGTCAGGTAGGTGAACATTTACCCCTGAACATGAATTATTAACACTCATCTTTTTGATTTGAAATAAAATGTACAAAATGCTCATCAAATATCCTTTTGATCTTTTGGTACAGATGTTTGGTGAAGACTTCTGCATGCCGTTGGTTCCCATGGAGTACTGGAGTTAAACACTCAAGCGTTGATCTTCCAACAACAGACAGAAACTACTTCGTTGTTTTTGCTGCCTCACTGTGAAACAAGTAATTTATCGGAAATATATCTTATTCTACATTGTATTTATTTTATGTGCTGAAATGTTCCATGTAAATATCGATATCTAACAATTATTTTTTTTATATTTCTTTATACCACTATTTATATTAAAATATTAAAATATATATATTTTTGTCATCATTCAAAGTCTTCATGAAACATCATTCACCAAACATAAGAATGCTCTTTCCAATTGTTACTGGTTCAATCAACACTCACATGCATATATGTAGGGACCTTGTAGCATGTGGGGAGGGCATAGGGTGAGGGGTGCCCCCCGTGGTATAGGCGCGCCAGGAGCAGCTGGGAGGAAGACCGGCCCCTCTCCAGTCACCAGCCCATATTCCGGGACCCTCCAGTTCCCAATCCACTGATCTACTGCTGCTACAGTAGATCTTACAATGTTAGAAACAAGTGATTTTTTCCTCCCTTGTAAAAATCAAAGGCTGCCACACGAAAGTAATGAATCTGCATAAGTGACCGGGGGGTATGACATTTCACTGCACCCTACACCAAGAGGCATTGTGTGCATAAACATTTCCTCCAGAATACACAGAAGTCATGAATGTTGTCACAGACTGTCAACAAATTAATGGTAACAGGTAAAAGTTTCATTTGTTACTGCACGAGGTGGAAAGCATGCATTCTGATCTCCTCCACAACAAAGTCCGGCGACTGTCCAGACAGGAGGTGCTGAAACGCCTCGCTGCATGTCTGGAAGAGGTGAGAACTTTCCTGGGCGGCAAAGGGCTCACCTTTCCTGAGCAGGAACAGTGGTTGGAAAAGCTACACTTCATGGTAGCTATGACATAAAATATAAATGGAGTGAGATTGTAATACTGGTTAAACTTGTATTTGAAACATGGAATGCAATGCCCGACACTTACACCAATATGACAGAATCACATCTTCATTTATATGTTCTTATCAGTGGTAAACAGGTCATAATGGATATTGTGGAGTGTTGGAAGTTGTGTTCTAAGTGATCGCATCCAGTCGCTTCATTTCCAGTGCTGAGTGACATTTTTGAAGTGCTTTTATTTTGAAGGCCGTGGGTGGAAATCAAGTAGTTTGTATGTATTTGTGTTTGGACTCTTGATGAGAATCGTACATTGATTTATATGAATCATATTAATGTTAATTCAGAATTACATTTCCCATGACTTTACTGGATGCATTCAGAATTCAAATTAAAGCAACAAACGCCCATTTTAAAGGAGCATACTTGTCTGTGTCATTCCTATATTGCTCACATCTTGAATCACTGCCGCTAGCCTAGAGGCTAATAGTGTACAATCACATTTCCCAAATTAATATTGACATTGTTCAAACCATTTTTGTTCTCACTGATCTGTAAAACATGTGAGAGTGTCATGTTGTTTTCGTGTTGCCTCCTTCCTTGCAAGAAATAGCACTGGTTGTTAGGTACAGGGGCTATGTGGGGGAGAGTGGGGCAAGAGGACTGGTTGGTTGGCAGTTGTATGTTTAACAGATTTTTGAATCGATAAATGGGGTTTTCAATGTTAATCCTGACCTCATTCTGGATAAAGATCCAGAAGACATTTTGCATGATAGTTCATATCGGACCCCTCTATGACTGTGATTTTTGGTGAGTGAATTGAATGAATATTTTAGATATGATTGTTTGAAAAAGCCTCCGGAAGTTTTTTATTTATTTATTATTATTTTAATCCAGATGGGTATCCGGATTGCTCTCAATGGGATCTAAATTAGACCAAAACCCATTATTCTTTTCCATCAAACAAACAATGTCAAAAACATAACCTCCTTGGCGGAGGTAATATTATTTATAGCAGCCTAAAACTTCCTTTTGCATTTGCATGCTTTCCATGTCTTGCTCATCCTACTATTGCAATGTAATTCCATATGACACATCCATATATACATGTGTATATAATATTTATAGAATTCCATATATTACATTTGCAGTTAGTTGCCACAGAAACACATTAGGAACATTATAACAACCTCCTCTTATGGTCTTAAGCATTTGAGAAGTCAGTAGCTGAGGTTTCATCCCCTGCAGACTGGAGATCAGCTTCTGGGGCAGCTTATCTAGTTTATTTAGAGTATCTTTGTTAATGAAACTCTACAAACACAGAGAGGTCCGTGGCACCACTAAGTCTAGACCAAGAGCGCTCTTACTCTTTCCCCCTTTTTCTCACCTACAACCCTAATTACCTGCTAAAGCCAACAGAGAGGCCTTTAATATTCACGAAGAAGAGTGGCTCTGCATAGCAGGCTGGAGAATTAGGCCCGAGTGTTTAGCTTCCCACATACTTGCAGTTCATTTGAAATGCAAGCTGCGAACCTAACAGAGACTTAATATACTCACTTTTATCACAGAAAGGCTAATAAACTTTGGGAGCTAAACGAGTCTGGGATGAAAGGGTTAGCACTTCTGTGCTGATTATTCTCTCATTACATGTGAGTAAACACCGTCAGGCTAATGTGGATTAAGAGTAGAAAGATTCCTTCTATCATCCACCTGGAAGGAAAAGAGAGAAGACGACAGCTGGGAAGATTCTGCAGAAGGTTCAAAGTAATACTTAATTAAATATTATGTAAAATAAAGAGGATAGTTTCTTCACTAAAGCACGCAAATGGAATCACAGCAACATACATTAAAAATAATACACTGAGCTGTGGATAAAGATGACCTGCCTAGCCTTTTGTGCAAAAGCAGATTAATACCGGGTATGATAAAATATAAAAGTTGGGTCATGTCACAGTGGATCTAGTGGAGCTGTTAAGCCTGGTGTCACCTCACATATTTCTAGACAGATGATAAAATGGAAAAAAATATTACAATAAACCCGCTCCGACAATATATTTAAAATGGCATGTAGATATTTAATTTTTACAATTTAAATTTCCAAAGAATTTGCATCCTGTCTTTTTTAAAGAAGGATTTTTTTTCCCAAAATGGAGGTGGTGGACAGGTGTGTGACTGGTTAGCACGTCATTCACAGATTTGCACCTCTGCTTCAGAGCAGGAGTCAAATGTGACGCGGAGGATTGTGGGAACGCTGCTCAGGGCCCAGATCCACGGTCATTCAAGTTCACAGAAACAGTAGGAAGAATCCAGTGATCTGCTGATCTTGGCAAAAAAGAAAAAAGAAAAAGAAAAGGATCATTTGAAAATTATTTTTGAGATTATCTTAGCTCTCATTGTCAGAGTGATTCAGTGATGGATCAACATGTCAACATTACTATATTGATTTATTTATTTATTGATTGATTTAAAGTTAAAACTCTTTGATTCATCTTCTAGGTTAAACTGTTTCTTGCTTTCTGGTCTGAAAGGGGGAAGTAACCCTCATGGAGACCTGGTCACAGTGGTTGGACCTGATCGCTTTTGTTAATTCTGATTAATAATATCTATTCAGGCCACTTCTGCATATATATAATGTGTTTTTCTTTCTTTGGGAGTCCCAGGCCAGTGGAGCCAACTCCTGTCTAAACAGGTTGAGGTGTAAACTCTTTACACCTCAGAGCCAGAGAGGCACACTTCCTCCAGCAGGGGCACAATGAATGACACGCAGCCTCACTGTTTCATTAAAGCACTAGTGCAGCATGTATGGATGGTGATGCAGCATGCTGCACTATAGCATGGATGTCTGTCACTGTTATGTCATATCTTTTCTTGGCAGCCTCGTGTTCCCAGGCTGGCAGGAGAGCGAGTTCGCCTTCTTTATGATGCAAGCTGCCAGGTCACACCTTGTCCTCAGGCTGACCAGTTTCCCATGGGACCCCCTGCTTTAGGTGTCAGCTCTGCTCCCAGAGCTTCTCAGGACCAGAGGTGGCTGCCAGAGGTGCAACATCACACCTCTCACCACATATATGAAGCCGCTTCCTTGGCCCTCGTCACTGTCTCCTGCCTCTGCCTTACCAGAAACACAGCCTGCTGCTCGAGGACAATCTTCGACTGCAACTATGGACATTTCCTTCTGCTCTGCTCTCCCGCTCCTGGACAGCTCTTTCCTCTTTGACTGCGAGTCACTGCCAGACAAGTTTTGCGATGCTCCTGCCTTCGATTCAGCCTCAGATACTGGCTACTTTAGTGCTGGTAGCAGCCTGTCTCCTACCTCTTCTGTGGATTCCTTCTGCCTTTCCCCCAATTCCATCCAGGCTGTTGGGAATGAAAAAGGCTCTTCTGACTATTTAATCGTCAACCCCCCTTCAGAATCTCATCTGACCCACAAGACACAGTGTCTGCCGCACTCAAGATCTTCCACGGCCACTTCCACCGCAAAGAAATCCAGGTCCAGATACCCGGGGAAGAAGCGCCAGACAGCGAGCGAGAGGGAGAAGCTGAGGATGAGGGATCTGACCAAAGCCATGCATCACCTTCGGGCATATCTGCCCCCTTCAGTCGCACCAGCTGGACAGACTCTGACCAAGATCGAGACGCTGCGCCTCACCATCCGCTACATCTCCTACCTGTCGGCTCACTTGGGCATTAGTGAAGAGGCGCTGGAGCAGAGGAGATCCTCTGCATTTGTGGAGAAGCCCCAAACTCTAAATCAGTACCTGGATCAGCCAGTAACCAGATACAGCACACAAGAATCAGCTTGTAGCACCCTGAACACCGAGCAGCTGTCCTTTGTGCAGCCCTCATACCAGGTATGCTCACATCATGGTTGTAATGTTTCAGTGTTTCATTACTTTTTAAAGTGAATAACATTTGTAATGGTCTCCTTTTTTCATTCACAATTTTTTCCTAGCTTTGATGCATATATTGTTTTTGCCATCAGGTTTGTGGTGGAGTTCCCTTTAATGGCGGCCAGCACTGGATGCCACAGCAACTACAACATAACTCCTTCTCTGGACACTGTTGAAAAAGGTTCCATCAGTCAACTCGACCATTTTCATTGCAACAATGAACTCTAACAACATTTATGAACAAGGCTTCTCATCTTTGTTTTTTTGAACAAAATATGTATAAGATCTGTGTTACTTTTTGCAATAGTGTGTATTTATTAAGCTTTCATTATGTGACCACAATAAAATGTATTTATAAAAAAAATGACTCTTTATTTTGAAGGATTTGCTCCTGGATTTCCAGTGCTATGATCACTTTTACACACTCGACAGATGAATCACGCAGACTTGGCTTTTGGCCCCTGTTTCCTTACACAAACAGCTGTCAGCAGGACATTTAGGATCTGAACAGGCATCACATCCCCTCTAAAGTCCTTAAGGAAAGACTCCCACTAAGACCAGTGACAACTGAGCTAGGACCAGTTAAGCGCCAACTTTTCTGCCCTGTGTAAACATGACTGGTGGTTCAGGACTCGAAAATAAGTAAGCGCATGATAAATATAATATATAATTCATTATGATTCAGGACTTCTCACTTGTCTGTCAGGTTAGCTAAATATCCAATTAAATAAAAATCATTCTTTAAATATGGAGATACAAAATGTTCCAGTTTAATATGGATTTTATTTCCATGTTATCCATCAAATATTGCAAAAATATATATAGGAATGCAGCCTATCAAGTGCAGAATATCCAATTTTGTTGTGTTAAATTAGTATAAAAATGTAAATGTTACTAAGTACATACAATATTAAAATGCATCATCCTAATACAACACTTGGTTTGTGAATCTTTGTTTATAAAAAGGGTTAATCAAAGCCTTGCATTTAAAATGGCTTCATCATATTAAGCAGCGTATTTATAACAGTCAGGATTTACATTAGAAAGAAGTGTTAAATTGGAGAAGATGATTCACTGGTGAACCATTCAAACACCATTTCCTTGTTCACGGCCACCCAGTTCATGTTGGTCTTGGTTCTCTCCAGCGCCTGCTCGAGAGCCATGGCTGCTGAGCCCAACTGCCCCGCATGGTCTTCTTTGAACTGCAGTAACTGATAGAGAATGGATGAGAATGCTAACTGAGATTTAACTGTGCATGAAGAGGATTGTCTTTGCCATCACACTTATGTAACAGCATCTGAGCAAGAACTAATGTCCGTCTAATTAATATTATTTTCATTGCAAATTGAGAACGTGAAATGGAAAAGGTCAGAAGACTCTGAAGGAAAAACAAAAAAACAAGACATATTAAATGCTGTACCTGGTTGTACTCAAACTCAGAGGAGAATCGTTCGGTGACTCCACTAATTAAACCTCCAAGGGAAAACGATCCACCACCATAGCTGAAGAAAAACACAAACAAGACAGGCCTTGATTACACTGCAAATAACCAAAGCCAAAACTCACACTCTGCATGCTGTTATCTCTGTCAGCTCTTTTCTCCAATTGGTGCTGTATATTAAATGCTAATGTCTGCATGAATGCACGTAGACTCTCAGCGTCATATTTTACTTTTTCTAACCGGGTCAAGGGTCATGCTGGAGCCTTTCCCAGCAGATAACGGGCACGAGGTGGGATACAATTTTTACATCACCAATTCACCTAATTTGATGTTTTTGGTGGGAGGAAGCCCGAGAACCCGGAGAGAACCCATGCAGACACGGAGAACATGCAAACTCCTCAAAGAAAGGCTGCAAGTCGGATTCGAACCTGTGACCTTTCTGTGAGGCAACAGCGCTAACCAATGGGCCACTGTGCTGCCCTCCAACTCTTACATGTTCAAGCAAATAAAGATTCACACAGAAATAAATAGAATATTGGACTAATTTGTGCATCCAACAACATCTGAGACAAATATCCAATATTTAATTAAAGTTTCTATCAGGAGGCCTAGCCTGACACTGCACTACTCGTTCAGGTATTCTATAGCAGCAGCACCATTCGATGTCACAAACATGCGGGCATGACGACAAACTCACTCATTGAATATAAAGTCCCACTTGGCTCTGACAAAATCCCATGCCAGAGCCTGACCAATGGGGTTACTAGCAATAGAAGTTATGGCGGAGGTGGCATCCTGCTTACGGATCTTCTCCGGGTCCAGACAGTAGTCCAGATACCTGAAACACATTAAGTGAGGACAAAAGCCTGATGCACTCAGAGGGCGCTGCAGAACGTGAAGCAGCCTAACAAAGAACAAACATTGAAATGTGATCCAACACTAAGTCAGTGATACTGACCTGTTCAGCAGCCAGGGCTGTGTGGAGCAGGACAGACCATGCATGAGTTTATCAGCTTCTGAAGCAATGGTAGCATTCTTATACATACGCCAAGCAAAGTCCCACTCAGCCACTCCTCCTGCAGCAATTGCATTGCAGTACACCGTGGATTTCAGGTTGGGATCAATCCTGCAGTAATCACGGAGATGACAAAGAGTAAAATGACAATGGTGAAGGACGATAAGGGCTCAGAGACAAAGAAAAGCATTGAATGTAATTTATTTTCAAGAATGAAATCATGAAAGAAACGAGTGGAGCGTGAACACACGTGTTGTTAGCCGGGTTATTCATCCACTCGCTGAACCAACCAGTGGTCAGCTCCGCACATCCTTCCACTCCAGTGCTGCAGGCCAAGGAGATAGCATTCACCTGGTTGTACCTGGATGGGGACGGAAGAGTGTTTGAGAATAATCCACCTGGGATTCAGATTAATTCTGTGCGATCCATCTCAGGGAGAGCAGGTTTCTATGTTGTGTTGTTAATGTCAGAATTCCATTTGAGTGAATTATGTGTGCCTAAACTCCTTCCACTATGTGCACAGATTGTGCATGTTGAAATGTTAACGGTACATCATTGAATTACCGTAGAAAGAAATGAGTAATTATACTCTGATTTGCATTAATGCATTGAGCTGTAATTGTGCTTTTGTTGAGCTCCGCACAGATGGGGGTCAAAGCGATAAATACTACAATATAATTTTAACAAGTTTTAATAATGGAATAAAATCGGTAACAGTGAGAGAGAGGAAGCTGAGCCTGGTACTTCCAAAGTGGTTTTCCCTAAGGATGATTTAGGATGTAATAAAGGACATTACGGTTTGCATCCTTACTGGTCAGTGTGCTTCTCTGGGATCTTTGTCCAATTTGCTGTGATCTCGCTGAAGTGCATAAACAGAGGAGTGACCTGTTTCTTTATGTAGGCCTGCAAATGAACACACTTTATTATCTCATTTATCTGTTTTAAAATGGCAACGTGTCACCAAGCAACGAAAGCGTCACAGGAGTAGAGCAACATATAACATACAGACGTATGATCCTGTACAAACCTGCATCGGGCCGTACACCTCGCTGCGGTCAAACATGAGGAAGAAGTAGCCTAAGTTATGGCTGGCTGTCTGCCAGGGCATGTAGTCCACCTCTTTGTTTAGGAACTTGGTTGTCATCAGAGCCAGAGTTGTGTTCACCAGCTTTGCCCTGTAAGCAGCAAATACGCTCTCAACAAAAACGCCTTGAAGAGGAAGAAAAAAAAAAGGCCTTACCTTGCAAGGTTGAAAGCATCATCTATAATTTGCACTCGGTTGATGATTGGAATATCCTGAAAAGTAAGCAGTTAATAAAATGAATGGCTTCGTGGGCCATTGTCAGTGATTTAAAAGGCCATGCAGCCTCGATGGTGCACCTGTGCAACCTGTATACCTGGTGTCGGGAGCTCAGCTTGGCGAGGAGACGCTCCCAGTTCTCCGAGTCGTAGTTCACCCTGTAGAAGCCCTTCATGTCTACGTTGGCCACCAGCCAGTCATTCAGACCAAGTGTCATGTTCGGATTTGTACCTGATTGTGAGGAGTCAAATATTTAGCGTTCAGTTCATCCTTCAACGCTCTTAGCTCAGCATGAGTACCTGCAACATGGCCTACCTTCACCGTCCGTAAGCCAGTAGTGCTGCTCAGCCCCGCCAGTCTTGATCCATGTAACTGGGACAAACCACTTGTAGCTGCAGTCAACCATTCAAAAAGACAGAACGAGTTTGACTCGTGTTTAATGCCACCTTGTTCTGTATATTAAGCCTGTTGGTGTTGAACTAAAAATAGCTCCTACTCGAACTCCGATGGCGTGTCCACGACAGAGTCTGGGTCCAACAAGAAGTGTTTCTGGGTAATTTTTCCAGTTTGGGTGTTGATGGTGACGACTGGGAAACCCATCTGTAGGATCCAGCGGTTCATGATGTCCTCTATAGGGAAGGGCAGCTCTATGCCAGCTTTATTCACCTCCTGGGGACAGGACATGCAAATTAGATTGTATAATTCTCCCTAAATGCCTACAAAGGATTTAATTGTTGTATTGTGATTTATTTATTTTTGCACAGCGTTTCTTAAATTTTTCTGCTGGTGACCCAAGCCCCCTAGAAAGAGCATTGGGCTTGAAAGCAAATGTGACATAAACAGACTTTGATGCTCCAATGCCATTTGATGCACGTGGGTCCGGGAATATTTTTCCCATAAGCGTGAAATTAGAAAAAAACAACTGTAAAACAGTGACTATGATATTTTTCTAATTGTAGTTCCAAAGTGATTAGTTTCAATTTCACAATTGGATCAATTCAGTTCGATATTCAGTTTGCAAATTACCGTACATTAAATACAGAACAAGCATTGATTAGACGTTAACAGTCTGATGCGACAAACACAAGTTAAATGTTGCTCTATTTGCATTCAATTTAGCTACGTTACCTTTTTATGGCTTTTTTAGAAAATTAATACTTTTGAATTAAGGTTTTGAGCGGGCATTTCCTATATCGACAGATATCTTACCATTTGCAGGTGTCTCCAGAGATCCTTGTAGACCGTAGTATTATACTTGAACTCCTCCAGGTATGACTGTAGATAAAAAGAAAATCTACTGATACACTGTAGTTGTGCTTTTGTGAGGGAACGAGATACAGGTCAGTAGCGTGGATATAACAACATGAACAAAATAAAAGACCATGTAAAGATTAGCTGTACTCACATGGAGTCCCTTGGAAAAGACGTCCTCAGTGATAAAGTTTGAGAGCATCCTCAGGACTGCAGCTCCCTGAAATGAAAAATGGGAGGAAAATGACCATGTCAGTGGGATAGAGCTTTTTAAAATTGTTATTCTCTAGTTCTTTTTTTGTTTTTTACAGTTCAATATCTAGACTCCCGAGTTAAAAAAATACTGCACCTTGCTGTATGTGATTGAGTCAAACAGCTGATTGATGTCCTCTGGCTTCTGAATGTCCTCCACATTGGATGAAAGGGGATGGGAGGAGGCTAAAGCATCCACACCCATCACACCAATAATCTCATTCAGAACGATCAAATCTGGCTGCAATATACACAAACACACGTTCGTTTGTAGCATTGGCTGAGACTGGACACTTTCCCAGTGAAGATGGATTTCAGTATATCCTATATTCAGCATTAGATTTCTCAGCTAGAACAAGGCATTGCCAGGTAAGAACAGAGCTCACCATAGTCCACGTTGGTTCAGTGTAATTGGCTCCGAGATAAGAGACGTAGGTAGCAAACCCCTCATTGAGCCACAAGTCATTCCACCACCTCATGGTCACCAAGTTTCCAAACCACTGGCAGGACAGAGCAGCATCCTATTAGCACTCTTCAACAATAAACCCGGTTACTGCAAACTGGTATGAATGTGCTTTGGTGTTATACCATATGAGCAAGTTCATGTGAGATGACTATTGCCACCCACTCCTTGTCTCCATTGGATGACACGGCAGGATCATATAAAAGGGCAGTTTCTCTGTAGGTGATCAGGCCCCAGTTCTCCATGGCTCCAGCACCGAAGTCAGGAAGAGCGATCTGGTCTAAAAAATAACAAAGAGGGAATTTTCTTTCTTTTTCTTTTGTGACTGCTATTTTTCGCCTTAGAAGGTAATTTGTTACTGTGTTATTTAATTTATTCAATGCATCATTGTAAAATTATATTACTGTTAAGTATTTGTATATATTATTGTTTTCTTTATCTATTTCTGCACTATGTACATATAGTTAATTATTCTGTTTTTTGTTGAGTGGAGCATTGCTGCTGATATAATTTCCCTAAGTATTCTGATTCTGATATTGATTAATAAAATAAATATCTTAGTCTGTGTGGATGCATCATCTATACCTGACTTTCTCAGGGGGTAAGGAGAATTGTAGTAGTCCTCAAAGAATGCCAGTATCGGTCCGGTTTTCTGCAGGGCATAGTCTCCTTGGTTCTCCTCAATAGCTTTCCTGCGAGCCCAGATCCTGATCTGGAAAACAAACATTGCTTCACCAATCCAACAAAGCAAATGTCCAGCAGAGGACAGCATAGAGAGGACAGAGGACTGACAGGACAGAGCAGCAACCAGCCGCTGTGTGAATCCATTTGTTGCCTCAGTACCATTTACTTATAGATCATGGCTTTAACAGCAGTATATGCATTTTAACAACTGATTGTAATTTTATTTCAATCAATCTTGCGGTTCTGAGTGATCATCTTTTTCTTTAATGAATGCCACAACATGCACAATGGCTCAAAAAAGGGGCTCTCTCACACAGCTGCAGGTTCTATTGTGCTACATCAGTTTCAATCATAATTCAAGCTGTAGTTGTTACAGTGGTACTATAACAGCCGGAGCAAGAGGACAAAAAGCAGTATTAGTAGCAGTGGTAGTCGGACGCTACAGTACTGTAGACACATGTAGAGAATGTATTGATCACTTTTTTGGGGGGGCTGGTTACACTCTTTAGTGAGATCAAGACATCCGAATATGCAGCAGCTCATAATGTTATTTTGTTTATTAAATATTCAAAATTCTTACAATATAAACATATACAGGAAAATAGTTCCAATGCTGAATAACCACCTATAACTGAATATTATGCAGCCAATTATCCATATATAATGTTCTTCCAGTAAGGTGTAATAAATACTTACCATGACAGCTGCACCAGGTTCTGTCCCGACAAACTCAAAGTCACACACAACAAATGCCAGCAGGTAGGTTGACATAATCTCTGTTGGTTTAAATCTTGTGTAGAGTAAATCCTGGCCATCCACACTGATGCTAACTGGTTCTGCGTGTGGAAAAGGACAACAGCATAATTATTATAAATGCGGAGTCGCAGGCTCATTGGGCGCTAATGTGTCACAGCAGAGGGCTGTATGTTTGTAGCCACAGTATTAAGAGTTATATATATATACAGTATACACACACATGGATAGTTCACATGTAAATGTTGCACTGGACACTGAAACAAGGACTTGCCATAGTTCATGCTGTTTGAAAGAGCCTTCGTATTGTTGGGATGTATGAGGCTTATGTGGAAGACAGCTTTCATGGCCGGTTCATCAAAGCAGGGGAACGCTTTCCTGGCATCCGTTGGCTGCATTTGAGTCGTGGCCAAAACTCTGGCAACAGTAGATCAGATAAAAAGCCATTTTATTGAATGCTCAAGGCTCAGATAAAGTCTGTGTTTTAGAAGATGTTATGTTCACCTTTTTACATCTCTCTCAACGTTGCTGTCAGCAATTACATTTCAGTAACACACCGGAATACGCGAGTGTGTTGTTTTTAGCTGTGTGTTAACTCGTGAATACAGTTGATAATGTTTTTCCTGTCAGAAGTTCTGTTTGAATTTACTGTACGATTGACTTCTGTTGAAGTCCATGCATTAGTAAGAATAGAGGCTCTTGCTCATTGATTCTGTGGAAAAGAAACCAATACCTGTAATTTATTTTCTGTTGCTTTTCTAACAGGAAACCTGAAATGTTTCTATGCAACCGATCAGCAGTGTGGCTGTTCGTTCCACCAGCGCTCAGGAACGGTTTTCACAGAGCTGTCTACCACAGTGTCTCTAAATACGTCCACTAGGAGTCTCAAAAAGGACATATTTTAAATCATCACATCCCATAGTGGTTTTAAATATAACAGAGTATGCAATTCATTTTTCTGTTCTTTCCATTTCAATCTTTTTTGTTTTGTACTGAATTTACAGTAAAAGTATAAAGGATTCAATGCTTTTCTCATTTTACTCTCAGTTAATAAGTACATTTCCCTGAATGAACAACCATGTCAGAAAAGTTCAATTTTGGTTTAAACCCATGTTTTCAATGTCTGTAAAGTGGTCAGTGGGTTTAAGGCCGGTTCCACGACTACACATTAGGTCTTATCTCGTGAAACTAACTAGAAATATTCAGCAAATTGTTTAATTTGATTTCGCTTTCATTTGAATAAATCTAATAAAGTTTCAAATTAAGAGCATCATACCTTCTCACTCCATCTTCCATGTATTCGCTTCTGTAAAATCCTCCGAGGTCATCAGCCAGTTCCCCAATGAACTCAGTGTAGAGCTCATACGTGCTGTCGGGCTGCAGCAGGCCGCTGAGCTGGATCACAAGGTACTGGGTGGGAACCTCCAGCCATGTCATTGTCATGTCGGGCGCAGTGGCTCCATGGAGGCCCCTGAGCTTGCCGTGATATCCATCAAAGGTGGTGAGGTTCAGCCTGTTGGAGTGGATGATGATGAGGTCGGTCTCCGTCACACATCTGAAGACCACAGTGCAGTTTCCAGTGAATATGAATAATCCGTCTTTGTTGGTCTCCAGCCGGGGCCACAGGGTCACGTTGTAGGAGACGGGAGCGAGGGACTCTGGAAGTCGATAGCTCTGCCAGGGCTCCTTCGGCGTGGAGGGCGTGGTGGTCGTGACGGTGGGGCCGGTTGTGGTTGCAGGTGTCGCTTCATTCTTGGACTTCTCCTGAGAGTAAACCACAGATAGAGCTATGATGGTGGAGACGGCGGCGATAGCCACAACCGCACAGGCTACTGCCACCGCCTTGCTGATGTAGACACCTTTTCCCATGACTCCAACCGAGAAGAACTAGACAGAAGCAACGAGAGTGGTTGCTTTCATGCTCTGCCTTGTTAGATTCAGCCCAGAGTTAATGGTTCATCTTCTGGGCGGGGGAAAACAGCTGAAAGTACGATACTGAGCTGAAAAAGTCCTTGAGATAAGAGGGAATCCTCCCTATCGCTAAACTCCCTACCTGCATCACAGCCCAGAATAAAGAGTCTTGTTGGAAGCTCGGTTGTCTTCACTCTATTTATTCAATGCCGTAAATTGTGTAACAGAAGAAATATAGTATGTGTCTGCATATGTGTGAGTGTGTGAGAGAGAGAGAGAGAGAGCGAGAGAGATCTGACTTTCTGACAGTGAAGAAGCCAGAATTGCATAATGAAATGGGCTAAAGAGATGTTTATGGGACTGGATCAACTTTTATTTAGTCTCAAATGTTGCAAACTCGACATTTTCTTTGGTCGACCGAAACAACTGTGGCTTTAAGAAATGCTTCCAAGCCAATGCTGAAACAGAAACACATAGTTTGTTCTCGGGCAGCAAAGAAATATCTTTTTATGGCTTTTGGTCAGCAAACTGAATGAAAAGAAGAGATGGTTCATCTCGCAAATGTAATTAATTAAGGAAAACCGAAGCATCTGTGTGAGCAGAGTAAAAAAAAAGGAGTAGTGTTAAATAATCATGAGGTCAAAAGGTACTGCAAGAGATGATTACACTGAAGACTTGGCAATGTCATGTTGATCAGAAGGGTATCAATTTTAAATGATGATGTGGAAAAAAGTCCCAATTTGCAACATTTGGAAACACATTGTAATCAATTATCAGACACATGCTTCTCCCAATTCTGTGGGGATTCCTTCCTAATCAGATTGTCGTTATTTTAGTGTCTATCTTGCAGATTGACAAGAAAAAGGATACAAATATTTGAGATAGAACTTCAAACTCATGGACCCATCCCCCACACTGACTGTTCTGGTCTCATTGGAACCAGCATTCATTCTGACACACATTTGTTTTTGGGTTTTTGCACAGGTCTGTCTTTCTGGCCACTAGCACATGCATACACACAATAACCAAATTACCACCTTCCCTCAAGCGAATGTTTCACCTTAAATGTAGTTATTTTCATCTCAAATGTTGAGGTAGCCTTTCACCTGCAATCACCTGAATCCCATTTTAAAACGGCCACATGGCGAAGTTGAGATTTTCTCTCAAATGTATATATATATTTTTTGTAATTTACTGACATGCACAAATTGTATTTTATTGCCACAAACACACATACAACACTTTTTGATACACTTTTATTTCTAAAACTGCACAGTTTTCCTGCTGTAATGCAAGAAACACAAAGAAAAAAAAAGTGAAGGGAGGGAGGGTACAACATAAATTACAAAGGTCATAAACGCAGCAGCAACTCAAAACCACTGAACCCTATGCATTCCAAACATGATGTGTCATTAGAGCCTCCCTTCCTGAACGCATACATCTTTCATTCTCTATGCTCACTTCCTGAGGGTGATGTCACTTCAGACCTTCTCTAAGAAAGTCAGGGACATGACCACTTTCACAGTTTGTCTTACAGCAACACTCCCTATAACACCTCTGTTCATTATTCTGCAGATGATCAAGTATCATTGTCAATTCAGTGTAAAGTCGGTCAGGATAATGTATGTAGAAAAAGCGCTAATATGTCTCCGTCTATTCACTGAAGAGGGACTGACCCTCATTATACAGTCCTTCAATGCTAAGGAACGATTGAACAGGAAACCTGATAGAAATATGAAATTATCAGTTTTTAACAAAGCAGTCATTTGGGAGAACGAACACATCTGTATATGCAATTGAATGGAAATGGAGTATGAAGCAAACATCCTATCAGGATCAGGGTGGCTAATTACATTCACAGGTTTCAGCCACTTGTAAAAGTAATGTCAGTGAACTCTGAAACCATTCTACAAGTAGATAAATGTCCGAGATTTATGATATAAATGCATTAAATAATACAAAGCAGGAAGAATAAAATTATGTGAACTATGACAGAAAGATAATTACATTATTTTATTTTGAAAGTGAAAGAAATGTTACGAAAGTAAAAGCTATTGTTATTCGTTAAAATGTTTAATTCAGCGACAATCACAGACAAGAGGTGTGCTTGTCTAGTAGCCATGGCTAAAGTGCTGCTATATAATGACACGTGACCCACTGTTACCCATCCCTTTGTTCTTTGCTCTGTGATTGATCTCCACCGATGTCCCGAGTCATATCAGTTGTGTTTGCGCAACTTTGCAACAAGGGGTAGTCATTTATTGTTCCAGACGATTCTTGTCATTATACATCCTAATACTGTAGTACAAAAGGGAAGGCGTGTCGTTTCGGTCTTCTCATGCGGACTCCTCAGTCAGCCACGCAAGCACGTGGGCTTTGTTCTCTTTCACCCACTTGAAGTTGGCTGTGGTCGTCTCAATAGCCTGCTCCAAGGTGCCCGTCGCTGAGCCAAAACCAAGATAGAGGTTGTCTTCTTTGAATTTCTTAAGCTGCAGAGTAAAAAAAAAAAGATTTAGGGTCAGTCCTTGTCTTGTGTGTCTGAGTATATACCAGTATGGAGAGCAGTGTGGTTGCGCTCGTGTGAGCCGCATACCTCGTGCAATTCAAATTCTGTAGAGAATCTTTTTGTGATTCCACTGATGAGATTTGAGACGGAAAATGATCCCTTTCCATACCTGAAACAGAAATTTGATATGACGGCGGTGATTAGCAGAGGACAAACTTGGTTATCCTTCATGAACATAATTCATCCGATAAAATTCCTTGAAATAACAAGGTCCTCCAAGTAAAGGAAAAGTTTATTGCACCTTTATGGGAAGGCTTAAAAATAACTCATTACTCATGCTTTATTGCTGAAGATTTTATGAGTTCACTCTTGTTCAGAAAAGAACAACTAATGTGCGTTGGGAAAGACATATTTCAAGCTAAATTTCTCAGTACTTTGAGTTTTTCTTCTCATTTAATAAATGCTTTGAATTCAGAGTATTAAATATGTTCTTCCCCTTATTAATTCAAGGAGTGAGATCTTACTGTTGGAAGATGTAGCTCCATCTTTCTCTGACAAATTTCCAGGCCAACGGCAACCCCACAACATTTTGGGCAACATGCTGGATGGTGGAGGTGGTGTCTTGCTTGCGGATCTTAGTTGGGTCCACTGTGTATTCCAGATATCTGCACCAATCAAAGTTTTGATTGGTTAGCAAAAATATTCATTCATTCCTTTCTATTTTTTCTGTTTAGGAAATATTATTTCATTCATTCATTCATCTTCTGAACTGCTTTGCCCGTTACCAGGTCGTAGGCCAT
Organism: Brachionichthys hirsutus; assembly: GCF_040956055.1. Lineage (NCBI taxonomy): Eukaryota > Metazoa > Chordata > Actinopteri > Lophiiformes > Brachionichthyidae > Brachionichthys > Brachionichthys hirsutus. Next base: position 138,967 of record NW_027180317.1, on the reverse strand, counting down.
GCTGGAGGCCTATCCCAGCAGTCAATGGGCGAGAGAGGCGGGGTGCACCTTGGACAAGCCGCCAGTTCAATCATTCTTACACACACACAGTCACACCTATGGACAACTTAGTGTAAGACAGCTGAAAGAAGATGAAATTAGGATTTTAAACACCTGGAGCATGTAAAGAGTGTTTTATGTTTCTTGGTATACAGTAAGATTACATTTACTGGAATAGTAGTCAGTTGAGACTGAATGTTTGTTCAGATGAAGATAATGTTAGGATGATTGTATAAACTGAGTCCATATTGTATGGATTAATCCCCAAAACAGTTTGTGCTAAAACAATGACTACAGTCATCTGATTTCAGCTGCCAAAAACACACAGCTGGAATGGATGTTGATGGACCTACTGGACAAACAGTCCAGCAGGTCTATCAACAAAACAGATTTGCATCGTTAAAAGGACACAAAACATGAACCAGGACAGATCAGAACTTGTCCAGTAGTATCTCACTGTTCCCGTAAATTATCACACACACGCAGAGACAGGTGACTGATTCACAAAGCTTGAATGAAGATGCTTCCATAAATTTGGATGCTGAACATGCCTATTCAAAAGCCAGGGTATTTTAGTGCAGGCCATGGCCGCCCTGAGCTTGGACGCTTCGGATGCCAGAGTCGCATTCTTGAACATCATCCAGGCAAAGTCCCACTCCTCCACACCGCCAAAGGCTATGGCACTGCAGTAAACTGTGCTTTTCAGGTTGGGATGGATCCTGGTCAGAATCAAGTGAAACAACCATAGAATAAAAGAAATGAATGAGAAATATAGTGAGTAAGTACACTGGGGGGAAAAAAGAACAGAAAAAATGCAAGAAATATACTCAATTTGAAGAGAAAATAACTTGTTTCCAATTTAGAATTAAGAATTAAATGGTTAAGAATTAAATAAAAAGTAGAAAATAACTTTTAAAACAAGATAATTATTCTCACACTCCCACATCTGAGGTCTTAAAATATGGCCAGTAAAGAATGATTTATAGTTAATAATCCTAGTCAGATGAAGCCAAACAAAAGGGACAAAGACAGGCTCCACACAATCCTAAATCACAAAACAACACTTGAACTGGTCGGTGCTCACGGGTTGCGTTGCGGATCTTCCATCCACTGCCTGTACCAGCTTTCGATCAGCACCCTGCAACCCTCCACACCCATGCTGCAGGCCAGTCCAACGGCGGTTATCTGGTTATACCTGAGGAGGGTTCGTACAGAACAACATAGCACACGCTGACGCAGCAGCAACTGATATGTGGTGGAAAGATTAAGAATCTGAATCTAATATTGAATTGAGTTCAATTAGATACCAGTAAGTTGTAAAAACACATCTACGATAAGAATTCTTACTGGTCGGTGTGCCCTGCTGGTACTTTGGTCCAGTTTGCTGTTATTGTCTTGAAGTGCTCAAAGAGTGGTTGGATTTGTTTCCTGAGGTATGCCTACAATAAATACTGGCAGTTATTTTCTTTGTCCAGGTGTTATATTCTCAGAACCAGGATGAGCAGTATTTGTATTCATAGTGAAGCGGCATTAACCTGTAGGGAGCCATAGACCTCGGAGCGGTCGAACATGAGGATGTAGAAGTCAAAGTTTCTCAGCGCCGTCTCCCAGGGAATGTAGTCTCTTTCCTTGGACAGATACTTGGTTGTTTTCAATGCCAATGTTGTATTGATTATTTTGCCTCTACACAAAGGGAGAGGGGGGGGGGGTACACCACAGTGTTCAACACACACTGATGAATGGAATGTATTACACTTTTATTATTGGTCACCTCGCCAGGTTGAACGCATCGTCTATTATCTGTGCTCTGTTCATGACTGATAAAGCCTGAAAGAAATGACACACAAAAACATGAACTCCAATCGTATTACTACATACATAACAGCCGGAACGTCTGTAAAAACAAGCATCATATACTATCCTGGTGTCTGTAGTTTCAGAAACCCACATTTAATAGTGGAATAATGACTTTAAAATTTAAAACTTACTGAAAATGCAATATGTAGGATATCATTTGCGAAAACTGCTACATTTCAGAGTACCGTAAACACACCGAATGAAAACTCTCTGCAGAAGAGGGATTGTGGCTGACCTTATGGTTGGTGTTGAGCAAAGACAGGAGTCGATCCCAGTTGCTGGGGTCATAGTTCACTCTGAAGTACCCGGATACATTGGTGTTCGCCAACAACCATTCCTCTCCTGATACTCTCATCCCACTGTTAATGTCTGGAAAATATGGAATACGGATAACTGGTATACTCACCTGATGCTGTGACCAGTGATTGTCTTCCCTCGATATGCAGCAATGCATGCTGTAACCATACCTGTCTTATGAAGGAGCCAGTATTGCTCCTGCTCCACACCTGTCTTCATCCATTTAATTGGGACAATCCAGGTGTAACTGGGCAGAAACAGGCAGTGAGTGAAAAAGCGGGACAGTGGTTTTTAGTCACGCCGGTGGTTTGACTAGATTATTGATGAGATCATTATTAACTATGCTACGTGTACTTATGACCGTAAGAGGACGAACCTACTGACTTTAAACACCCTCTTGCATACCTTCTAGCACCACCAGGTTCACATGACATTTTTCCCGGCAGCTATTGGATGGATTGCTAGGGAATTTGGTAAACAAGCTCATGTCATCAGGACGAATGGTGACAGCTTGGGTGGCATGCTCGGTTTGAAACTAGCACTACCCCAATTATAAAACAAAACAATACGTTAAATCATCCTGTTAAACATGAAAATCATTGCACGTGATAACGTCAGCGTGTTGGGTTCCCAATGTTAGCATTTAGCATCAGGCACCACTGCAGAGCCTGATAGAGCTTGTTTACAACTACAGTACAGAAGAGCTGAAGGAATCAGTCTCTGCATTGATCGTTTACACTGAACTTTCAGGATAAGGTGAAACTGATTGCTACTTGAACTCAGAGGGCCTGTCCACTACAGCGTCTGGATCCAGTAGGAAGTGATTCTGGGTGACGCATCCGGTCCGGGTGTCAATGGTGACCAGTGGAAAGCCCATCTGAAGAGTCCAGTGGTTCATGATGTTGTGGACAGTGTCAGGAATACGTATATCTGGTGTGTTTTCAACTGCCTGACAATAAACAGAGCGCCGAGAAATGTTAAGAAGAAGCACACACACACACACACACACACACACACATCTATGAATGAGCACCATGCACGACACACAGACTGTAGTTATCTGCACTGACCTGTTGGAGGTGGTCCCACAGGTCCGTGTACACTGTGTTTTCAAAGGCAAATGTGATGAGATAAGACTGGGAAGATAAAGTTGTTCAAATGTCAACACACCACCCTTGTTACTATAATTAAAAAATAGGTTTAATTCATCGTACAATACGTATTCATACACACAGACAGTGGCATTACAAGTGAGAACAACTCACACTAAGTCCTTTGGCAAACACAGGCTCAGTGAGGAACTCTGAGAGCATCCTGAGCACCGCTGCGCCCTGAAAATAACACAGAAAGCACCAGCGCTTGGTTGCTTCTTATCAACATCCCATAGCATCTTATAATATAACAAGAGTCTGCATCCAACCAAAAAGAAGCCTTCGCTTCCCCCAAAAGATCTCATATGGCTTTCCCAGATGGAATTTACATGAACAGAATCCACTAGAATCGAAATGATTTTAAATCCACTCTGACTCACAGTTATTGCGTTTGCGTTCATTTTTCATGGAGTAAAAAAAAAATTAATGTAATAGTCAAAATAATATGCAGAATATTACTGTCACCTATAAAGGTCGACATGTGCTGTATGTCAGACAGACCTTGCTGTACGAAATGACGTTGAACATCCCAGAGATCTGAGCAGAATCATTGACCTCTTCCTCTCGGCGGGACAGTGGGTGGGAAGATGCAAGGGCATCCACGGCAAACCCCTTGTGCACGTCATACAGTATGATCTGGTCTTTCTGCAGCCAAATAGAGACATGAGGTAGCACATGGCTTCTGATCTGTAGGTCTGAGGGAGTCGTTGATCTGTGGTTATGACGGTTCTAGCGTGGCTCTTACAATGTTCCAGGTGGGCTCAGCATAGTCAGCTCCAAGATACTCTACATATGATGCAAACCCCTCATTCAACCACAGGTCATTCCACCATTTCATTGTCACCAAGTTGCCAAACCACTAAAAAACACACAAAAAAAGGATAGATAGTTATGAAAGAGCATGTTAAGATTCTGGCAAACATTATCTATAAAGTACCAATACATGATTTAGCCGGGGCTTCAAGGATCCAAAAGAACCAAAGAACTGGATATTGTAAAATGTTCGTATTAGATCACTTTTGATGTCAAGTTTTGAATACATCTAAAAACACGTTTCTATAAATGATTTAGATATTTTATTATCTGTCTTCCGCTTTGCAAAGGGAGTACGCTGATTAAATACATCATGTACTCGTCTCAATGCCCAAGGGAGGACCTAGCTGAGTGTGCTCAAAATTGAATACGAACTTATTAGAACCCTTCATTCGAACATGCGCTACAGTCTTGTTCTCCCCATTATTCAAATTTGTGTAATGACAGTAATATTCCTACCATGTGTGCAAGTTCATGGGAGATTATGGCTATAATTCTCTGTTTGTTTCCAGTGGAGGATAAGATGGGGTCATAAAGCAGGGCCGTTTCTCTGTATGTCACCAGGCCCCAGTTCTCCATGGCCCCAGCATTGAAGTCTGGCAGAGCGATCTGATCTGGTGAGGACATTCATGGTAAATCAGACGTGTCTTTAAAGAACTGAAGCAGTCAAGTCAATGTTTGGTTGTCCATTTGGTGTAAATTACTTAAAACGATGGTGAGGAAAGACATGAGGTTTGTATTTTAGTCATGAGTAATTTACAAGTGGAATCTTTTAACCCATCGACGTAGGTACTGTATTTATCTAATTAGCTATGTAAATAACACCATAAACAAATTTTAATGAGGCTTATTGCTAAATTTATGATTTTTGTCCGCATTGGTTTTTGCTAAATAGCAAATGCTAGCATGACAACATTCTAAATTAAGTCCATTCTATTTGCATAGCACCATATTATATATAATTAAAAAAAAACATAAACATTATCACGAGGCACTTTCCAAAACTTACAGGTGTACATTATACCAACAATCCCCAATGAGAAAGCACTTGGAGACAGCAATGAGGAAAAATGCTTTCAACAGGCAGAAACCTTGAGCGGAACCCAACAAAGTAGGAACTATAGCCATGCTCTCAGGATAACATTTTCTCTAATTATGCGGATACAGAGTGAATGTACCTGACTTGGAGAGAGGATATGCTACGTTGTAGTAATGTTCATAGAAGTGAAGGATTGGCCCTGTGACACTCAGAGCGTAATCACCGTGCCCGTCATCTATGGCTTTCCTTCGAGCCCAGATTCGGACCTGCAAAGAATTTTACTTCAGATTGATTCTAGAAGTAGTATGAACGTGGATAAGTAAACATTGTTAAATATATGTGGATAATCATGGAAGCTTTTATTTTTACTATCTAGTCAGTTCAACCCTGTTTTCTCTTTTGCCTCGGTGAACTTGGTGCTTATTTTCAAAGACATTCTCTATTGCTGCTGTTAAAGTGGCTACACCAGCGTTTCCCATCAAAACAACAGCTTTTACTATTGCACAAATAGCCATTTCACTGCTGGAATTTTGGAGTGTCAAAAAATGTATGCCTTGTTACATAATCATTTTTTGCTTACAGCTGGTGGTAACACATCGTCTGCTTTGTAAGCTGTTTCAAAATGGAGATTCTTTTCTGGGGAGTGTGAAAAGAAACTGTTTTATATGCGTGGAACCACTATAGGTTTTTTAGACAATTAAACTTCTGCCACCCAACAGATGCACAATGGAAAATGTTAATTTTGGTGACTCACAAGTTAAGTCGTCTACCTGTGCAGTAAAAACGTACTAACTCCTGGAAACCCAATTCTGCACGTTTGATCATGATCAATATTCCTAAAACGTACATCAGAACGGGAACAATTCTTGACTCTGACCTGTTTTTTTATACAGGTTATTTGAACTAATTTTGAGCTTTTATCTTAATTCAACTGTAAGCTGACTATATTGGTATGTTTACAGACAGAGGGAACAAACGTTTCTTACCAACAAACTGTTGTTTTGGGTTGATTGAATATAAACAAAATCACAGACGATGAATGCCAGCAGATACGTGGACATTCTCTGCGTGCCCTCAAATGCAGTCAGTCTGACAGGAACGCCGTCAATGACATCATTTGTTGTGTCTGTCCAGAAAGGCGAAGAGGTACAGGTTGACACTCGGAATATTAAAAGGAAGTAGGTTATATATCTTTTTTTTTTTTTTTTTACAGTGGACCCATCTGTTACTTAACACAATTTTTTTCACAAAAATCTTTTTTAAATTCAAACCAGTCAAACATGGAGTCAAAAATTGAAATAGCTCATCCTGTTGTTGATCATATAAGTTTTACTTTATCCCACATTCCATAAGGAGGGATGGAAACTTAGAGATAAAAAAAAGTTTGATAGGAGCGAATTTATGTGTTTCAAGAACAAACCAATTTCCCTGCCGTTGGACAGGGCCACTGTGGTTCTGTCATGTATGATGGTGACATAGAAGATAGCTTTCATTGCTGGCTCGTCAAAACAGGGGAAGGCTTTCCTGGCATATGTTGCTTCCATCTGTGAGACAGCAACAACTCTGCGAAGTGTTCATGTTAAACATTAGCACAAAATGAACATCAACCATGCAAAATGAACTCCAGTCAGGGAAATGACCTCCAAGTAGCAAGACCACAATGACAGTGCACACCTATTTATGCCTTACTTTTATTTATTACGTCATTGCTTACTTCTTCACGCCATCCTCAAAGTATTCACTCCTGTAGAAGCCCTCCAGGTCATCTGCCAGCTCCCCCTGAAATGCAGTGTGTAGTTCATATGACGCTCCAACAGCTAGTGGGCTGCCGAGCTGAATAGCCAAATACTCTGTCTTCACAACAAGCCAAGCCTTTCGTATAGGGGGTGCAGCGGCTTCACCCAGACCCCTAAGATAAGCATGGTGCCCGTATAGGTTGGTGAGGTTCAACTTGTTGCAGTGGATGATAATTAGGTCTGTTTCCTTCACACATTTGAAGACCACCGACGAATGCCCAGTGAAGATAAAGAGGCCGTCCGCGTTGGACTTCAGCCGAGGCCACAGGGTCACATTGTAAAAGACGGGAACAAGGGAGTCTGGAAGCCTGTAAAGGTCCCACGGCTCCTTCTGGATGGAGCCAGGTGTAGGCATGGTAGTGTGCATGGTAGTGGTGCTGTCCGGTGCCCCACCCCCAGGCTTGTCTCGATCCTTGGATTTTTCTTTGTCATAAGCAATGGACAGACCTATAATTGTAGCCAGAGAAATGGTCGTCAATACAAGCAGGCCAATGACCACATTTTTGCTGAGATAGTAGACTTTTCCCATGTCCACTGGAACTAGATCACTGTGGGGTCTGAGTCTGTGTTTGTCCAGGACAGCAGGGCTGCTCCCTTCCCAGTTGATGGTTGAGCTATTAATGTGGCAAAAAACACATCTTCATAGCACCTAAAGAGAAACGAAACAGATAGGAAGACTTTGGTCGGTCACTCTGCAGCTCCTAAATATGTACAGGTTAAGTAACAGACTCACTAAATATTGGCTTAGAGTTTAAGTTTTATTGTGACAAGGGGAAACAATTTCAGTACTTTTTAAAGTGAATTCATTGTTACATCACAGTAATTTAATTTAATTTGCTAAAACACACAATTTCCATTATGTGGCACCAATAATATTTGCTAATTGTACCGTATATTGTTTTGGCTGTCCAGAACGGATCCAGCAAAGCTCACGGAGCACTTTTGTGATCATGAACTAATTATGGATTTAATTGTAACCAGAATTTTTTAGTGAAGGTCTGTCTTTCTTTGCTACATTTGCAGGCTTTTGTCCTGCAGTATATTTCCTTGTAACACATTTTTCAATTGTCTTAATTCTTGTGTGTATGTCATTTATTTTTTTAAACAAAAATCACTTGTAGATGGTTAAAACGCACCACTTTTTACAATACTGCCACCCAAGGGTGGAACTGCTTGACTCCTGCCCTCAAAACATGCACCTCTTTGGCCTCCTTTAAAACAGCCCTGAAAATTCACCTTTCAGGGGGGCAGAAACAGACATAGTCACCACGACTCTCTCCGAATCAATCCCCATCCCCCTTAACTTGCCCCCATTCCCCCCTTTTTTTCTCCACCTATGTTGTACATATGTGTCGTGAGCTCTAGCTTCTATAAGACACATTTTCTCATGATTTTCTACCATTTTATTGAAAAAAGACTCCAAAGATGAAAAGTTCAATGAATCCTTCACGCACCAACAAAAGAAAACTAATTATCCTCCATGCTTGCCACCCCCCCACCCTACGGGAGGCACCGCCACATTAAGTGACATCCCAGACCATCACACTGGAGTGAAAGTGGGTTATGAGACCAAACAAAGGAGTCTACATTGATGCTGTCAGGGTACAGCAATGTAGATACCTCATTGGACGCTTCCGTCAACCCCATATCGTCATTGGGAGGAGCAAATATGGCCTGAGAGCAATAGAAGTCACAGGAGAGGACAATAAAGTTTACATCTTTCAATGAATTACAGACAATTCCTATTATATGCAAGGGTTCATGACGCATGGATGAATCCAGCTGCCAGCGCTTTTCATCCAAAACATGGAAACCCCTGTATATTCTCAGCTGTGCGTAGTTATCCTCAGAACTAGTCCTGGAGTTGCTTCCTACTGCTGTCTTTTTCTGTGTGCTTTGGTATGACCTCACACCGACCTGCCCAGCCGGCGGCGCTGCCCCTAACCCGGTCAGTCTTCACACCTTCATTCCACAACGCCTTCCAATAGAAGCTCATAAAGCTTCGCCTCACCTCTGTGTCCTTGTCTTGCACTTGGGTCCACTTTGCAAACACACCACAAGGCACAAGCTGAGCCTCTGCCATGAGGTGCCACACAGTTTGTGGGATTTAGTTAAATCTTAAACACACCAACGTTCAAAAGTGTTTTCCAATCCACACGTCATTACCAACTAATCTGAACTGATCTAAAACAATTTTGAAAATGTTGCAAATGGGAATATTCATTATAAATGCACACATATAATTTATCCTTATTTCAGAATTTGTCCACACAAATGTTTGGGTTACGGCAGCACGGTGGCGCAGTGGTAAGCACTGTTGCCTCACATCAAGGTCACAGTTTGAATCCAACTTGCGGCCTTTCTGTGAGGAGTTTGCATGTTCTCCCCGTGTCTGCGCGGGTTCTCTGGCTTCCTCCCACCAAAACATGCACATTAGGTTAATTTGTTACACTAAATTGTCCATAAGTGTGTGTGTGTGTGTGTGTGAAGGATCATCTGTCTTCGATGAACTGGCGGCCTGTCCAGGGTGTACCATGCCTCTGTCCAGACCCGGTAACGGACAAAGCGGTTCAGAAGATGAATGAACTTTTGAGTTATTCTACCTGTACATAATGACTTTACCTTTACCATCCGCTCTGTGTGGTGTCAGCGCCATCCTGAATACTCTAGTTTTAGCCAGCTGAAGGAAGTGCAGAAATTACAAGCCAAAGAGCCAGAACCAGAAACACACTCATGATGACAGACAAGCATTAAATCTACACAAGAGCCAAGAAGTCACTCCGAGGCCTCATGAATGATCTCCTGGTTAAAGCAACAAGAATTGAAAATGTGTTACTTATTGCACTGCTAACTTTGCATGAACTGTATTTCAGAGGGTTTATTCTGTCTATAGTGCATTTTTAATCAGTTTGCAAACTGTCATGGAAGTACAATTTTGACACAGATGACATCTGAGTAATCATCTCCGATAGAAAAGCTAGACATGCTGTAGAGCCAATATACGGTCTTTGCTGTTGGACATTATAAATCCTTTTGTTTTGTAGGAAACCACACAAAAGAAGAGACTCCGCCATGCAGCATGTTTGATAAAAGTGTCAAACGTGATGGAAACTGTACATACCAGAACTTGGGCAGCTGGATGTCATCAGCAAGCTCAGATTTTAGTCTGAATGAGATGCAGAAGTTGAGCTGGAATGATCCTGGCCGATCTGAAACATCGGCTGCATCTGTGAGGGCGGAGTTGGGAGGTGGAAATACTCACCACAGGTTTTTCTGGGGATGTAGGGAGGGAACAATTGCCTTGACTACCTTCCCTAAAAAATATTTTAAAAAAGAAATATTTAAATTGGAAAGGACGGGGCTTGAAAGAATGTGGGTTTATCAACAAGGCTGCAACCCCATTGTGGCAGAGCAGAAAGAGCTGGGTGGTCACAACCAAACTACTTATGAGGAGGAAAGATATCAGCTGATTTGAGCTGCTAGACAAAAAAGGCAACGTCAGGAGATTTGATTTTATTTCATTTAGGAATGTTTTTGAAACATATTTCCTTGAGGAAATCAACAGACTTCATGGAAAACCCCCGAGCAGCGTATGGCTTAACCAAATCCTATCACACGTTACTACAAAACACCAAGTAAGACACAAAAATACTTTACACAAACAAATAAAGACACGAAAAGGAAAACAAGAGCCTCTCAAACTGAGTGTTGCAAGAAGCAAGATACCGTCACAGCACATTAAAATGGCTCGAACATCTTTAACATTTGTTGAATGGGACCATTCCTGCACTCAGGAGAACAGTATCACCCAAAAGGCTACAGCGATCCCAGGCATGATTTATCAGAGAAAGAAAAAGAAAAGCGAGTCGAAGCCCAGACTATACGGACACACACTGGGAACACGGGACCCAGAGTAGTTTGAATAATTGTGACCTAATGCAGATGCCAAAGGAGAAAGCTCCGTGGCCAGGAAGCGTTTTCAAACCTTGGACGAGTCAAACTCTGAAGGAAAGTCAGAGGTGTTGGACAGAAACAGTCACCGGAATGACGGATTGTTTTTCTTTTGGAAAAAGCTGGAAATCAACTTGGAAAGAAAAGACGGCAAGAGGAGCATAATACACACAGATGTAAATATTCCCACTGATGCTTTACAGAATTTACTTTACATTATTGTGCAAATCTTTCAACTTTAGTCATCTCTACATCGTTCACAAGCAGAACTCTAAAACAGGTCACAGCTGAGCTCCTGTTCATGTGAAAAGATGAGAAGAGAGCGAGCTTTTGCGGCTCCAAGATGGACGTCTAAAAAGGTTTTCTCCAAGTTAAAAACAGAAGCGAGTGAAGGGGCGCTGCACCAGTAGCACACCAGCCCTGCTCCGCTGGAATGCTCCTCAGAATGGGGAGAGGCTCGGCACTTTGATGTTGATGTCTCCGATGTTGATGTTGCGGGGAATCTCAGGCAGGTTCATGTTCTTCACGGCAGAGACGGCGCGAGCGGGGGCCGCCGATAGCCCTCCCTGTCAAAATAAAAGAACATGGAAGAAACCTTTGTTTTTGTCTTTATCTTAAGAAAGAAGGCGTTTAAGAACAATGCAGAGTTTCGAAAGCATGTCATGAAATTAAGACCTCGCCTCGTTCCATAGTACATTGCGTGTTCTATTTTCTCAAAAAATGTCTAAACAAGACATGTAACACACATTTGACTGCTCGACTTTAACAGGATTAAACATTTTGGAAAATGTGCTTTTTCACTTTTGTAGAAACTTCAGTCCAGACCTGCGTCATATTTATTGTACAGACATGAATTCTCGAAACCCACTCATGCAGAAAAGAGAATATGCTCATCGGCCACTTTATCGCTCACCTGCTTGCAAAAGCATATTTGGAATCAACCAATCACGTGGCAGCAACTCAATGCCCTGCTGTTTAGGCCCGTAAACAAGATTCAAGATTCAAGATTCAAGGTCAAGACTATCAAGCTGCCGTCCAAACTGAGCATCAGAATGGAGGAGAATGGTGACTTGGGATACGGTATGGTTGTTGGTGCCAGAGAGGCTGTTGTGAGCGCACAGCTGATGCGCAGCGCACAAAAACAAAATCCAACCTGAATTGAAAATAAAAGAAGCACGTAAAAATTCATCCTGTGCTACTTTTCAATGTGAGCCAGTGAGTGACCGGTGACCGGCTGCTGCAGCTAACGATGAGTCACGTGCGTCTAATCGACGGCCGTCCTCATGCGCCGCCGCCACAGGTGTTTGAGCGAACAAAGCGGCGTGGCCGATAAGGAGGGAAGACGCGCTTATGATGCGACGTGCTGCTGATGTTGACCCTTTATAATAATTACAAGACAAACGGGCAGTGAGGTCATCTCAGCACGCCAGAGTGAAAAGGAGATGCAATTCTTTAACACTAGAACGACCAAGGTAGTCATTTTGACTGCTTTCAAAATTTGCAACGTTATAACTTGGATTAAAAAAAAAAAACTATGTACCAATGGGATCCTGACTTTTCCTAAATGTGTGTATATATTATTATAACATTGTTTTATACTACCTCGACTGACCATAGCAGTCAGATTGACTGCGTGCGTTTTACAGGGCGTCACGTGTCACCCTTTGCTACATAGTCCTGCTCTTTCTCCTGCTCTATTGTCTGTTTGTTTTTTAGGCTCTGTGAAGCTAAAACCTCGTTATAGCTTCACTCTTAACCCAAAAGAGACGAAAATGACAAGTAGAAATAAAACGAAAGTTATGGAGGCTTTAGCCTTGCTTCAGAGCCTTGGTGAGGAAGACTCTGATGGACGGTGACCAGTCGTCCCGCATCGTGCGGGATTGCACAGCATTTTTATCTCAAATCCGGCATCACGCAAATAAGCAAAGCAAATTGGCATCGCAACAGCAGAGCGTCTTCAGTTGGCTGGCCAACATTTTACAGCATTTTGTAAATTTCATAATAGTTAATAATTATCATTGTTAAGGTCTAATGATGACACCAACCTGTTTTGAAAGGAGGATACATTGTAAGAAAAAAGGACACGTGTCAAATGTCACAAGGTGGTGCGTGGGAGCTGCACGGGGGGGGTTACCTGTGTTCACTGAGTGATTGTGAGCCATAAGAAAATTGGCATCGCAACAGCAGAGTGTTTCTTTGTAAAGTTCCTAACAGTTAATAATTATCTAATGATGTGTCTAATGATGACACCAACCTGTTTTGAAAGTTTTTTGTATATGTGATGGATGACCTCTCACGTAAACTTTCTGACTTTAATTACAAAACGAATGGTGACCGGTGCAGCTGCATGGGAAGGAAAATAAACACATTCATCCATTTGAGAATCTATGGCGTGTACACACACACACACACACACACGATGATCCACACCAACGGCGCATTCACACAAATCACTCTACGGCCCAAAACACGCAAAAACAATGGCATGGCCTTTAAATGTGCCCACTAGACTAACCTCCGACTTCTCCATGCGGTTCTGCACTTCGACCTGTGCTACGATCTCATTCATGTTGGTCTCCAGCACCATGCCACCCATCACCACCTCCTGCAGGATATAATGGACCTACAAACACAAAACAGCAGCTGATATAGTCAAGTACACATACACCAGTATTTGGTAAGTTCAGTCAGTTTAGGCCTGACTGCAGCCAATGAACATTCAGAGGACACTACTCAATGCTAGACAATTGTGTCAGAGAGAAAACGTAATAATACATACATACAATTAAAAAAAGATGGATTATAAAAAACACCAATTGTGATCAGAGTTCATTGTCTGAGGCAGTGGGAAGTTTCGTGATGCATTTTTGAAATGATGTCTTCTCTAGCTGTGTTCATTACAGTCGAGACACAAGTCACAAAGAGCAGTCCTCTCTGGAGGACAGCTCTTAGGACCCACTGGGCAACACTTTCTACTTCTCTCTTAAGTTTAGATTTGTAAATTATTGTGAGAATCATGAGTCTCTCTTCTGTTGCAACCCTACTTTGTGTACTTTTCCATTCATAACGCTGTATTCTTAAATGTTCTTTTTAAGGGGGGGGGGGGGGGGGAATATAGCAGCAATTGCTGCATGAAGTAAAACAAAGAAATGAGAAGAATTAAATTGCCTAAATCTCTCATGTCCGTGTAAATCTATTTTAAATCTCTGTGTAAAAATTAAATTTTGTTATGTGTTCAGTTTTGTTGCACTCGTGGAGCATCCTCAGAGTGAAGGGTTTTCGGTCTAGTAGAAATATTTCCACGGTTCATCTTGGAACATTCCTCAGGCCAAGCCCCGCTGCACCACATGAAATCGATTTCCTGCTGAGAAAATTCAATCAAGATGGCCGTAGATGCCCCGATTAGTTTCCAGCAATGCTTCCAGCTCCAGCTCAGGAGACCTTGTTGGAGCCTGAAACCGACAGAGCTAAAAACCTTTTTCTAAATTAATTATCCTACAAAAGCCCCTAGAGGAGAAACTTCTTGTCTCCATCATTCCTTGAATACATTCCAAACTAAATACATCCCTCCAACGGTGTAGATTTCACTCCAGAGGCTAAAAAGTAAATGAAGTATTTCAGCTCTGTGGAATTTGTCAGCCACGTTCAGGACTGGCGCCATGTATGATAGGCAGTCGAAGTTACAAATGTTGTTCACAGGACACAGACAGAAGAGACACATAACGGGAATGCAGATGTTCCTGAAAGGCAGCAGGATCACCGGAAAAGGGCCGTCAATGTGCAGCTCATTCATAAAGTTCTCTCCATCCCTAAACATAAAACTCTGCTCACCACAACTTTATTTATCACTTAAGACAAACAGTTTGGAGTTCAAATACAGTTAAAGCATACATTCAGCATCAAGACAGAAAACTTGAAACAATTGATTGGAACAAACAGAAAAGGTTCTAACCAGTCTGCACCCACCTTGTCCATGTGGAATATGAGGTCCAGTTCACAGACGTTTTCAAAGCATTTATCAAGCGTTTCCACAAACACCTGCAATGGACAGGATTGGGACGATTAATTGTGACATTTGTCAAATAAATGTCCATGGGAAGCATTTTGGAGATTAAGACGAACGATGAACTTTGAGGACATAACAAATGCTGGAATTTAGTCAAGAAGCTGTCTAAACAGTTCTTATGAGATAAGTGACGAAAGATGATGACGACGAAAACCTGCTAATAGTCAGTGGTTTGTTTGACTTAAGCTTTATACATACATGAAAAACTGGTGACCGACTTTGGACTATAGTATTGACTACAATAAGGATGAGGTGATAAAGTTGGATCAACGCAAGCATTTGGGTTTCATGCAGACAAAAGGAGTGTTAGGGACATATTTGTGAAACCGTACCAAGTACTTCAGAGTAATATTCAATCTTTATCACCAAGCATGTGCTCGTTTTTGCGTACCACAATTCTCCTTTACTGCTGGTAAGACCTGACGTCGGTGCTGAGCGGAAGAACTGAGCATGCCGACTCGCTTGCTACATAAAGCTGATGTTGCTTAACATTTTAAGGCAACTAACTATTTTGTGTGAGGATGAGTTATGTTTCTCATGAGCTGCCAAAAGTACAAGTACAACAAAATGTCCCCACATGCACAATGTTCAGATTAAAAAGGACGTATCAGCTCTCCCAGAGATAACTTCATTTTATCTGCCTGTATGGCCAGCATCCATGATGTCAGTGTTTCCTTGTTTCACATTTTATGAGTTCTTATCTGTATCTGCTTCATTTAGAACGTTTTCCACAGCAGAGCAGGTTTCAGTTCTCAGATCAGCAGTGCTGACATGAAGCAGTAAGGAGGCAATGCATTAAAAGAAGACAAATCTTAAAAGCTTTCCCCAACAAATTAATAATTGAATAGCGCATAATGTAATGGAAAGAATGTTTTTCATTACGTCAAAGGAAAGAAAAGGTGTCTTCTTCCGAGGCTAGACCATCGCGTGAACAGAGGGTTGTTGTGGAAAAGAGGAAATATTGTTTTACAAATCAGAAATGTAAATAAAGCAGTAGAAAAAATAAAACTGACCTGAATGAGGTCCAGGATGCCAAGTTCACTCTCAGATGAGTCCACGCAGAAGACAAAGTAAAGAGTTGCATAGTGTCGGTAAATCAGCTTGTAGTCTGAGCCACCTATAAGACTGTAAGCAGGGGGAAAAAAAAGGTTCATTTAGAGGAAAACGCAGGTCTGGCTTTGTGTCGTGTTTTCAAATGAGTTAGATTAAATTTGACAAATAAATGACTACATGCTATGAAGTTAATTTCTGGGACTTTGCCTCCCTCTATTGGTCAAATACGTGATGCTGCTTCTGAAGGCAGCTGCTGATGGGTGACTTCACCAAATTGAGAAAAGTGGCTCACAGTGGCTTACAGAAAGCTCATAGCACTAATACGTCTTTGTCAACATGAAATTAATGGAGTAATTCATGCCACCAAAAACATATTTATTCTCTGCTGTTCATCCACAGCCCCAGGCTACCTGCCGATGTACCCTTGATCACGATACTTAATCCCAGCTTACTTCCCAAGTGCCTAGCTGCCCACTGCTCCTCAGGGATAGAATTCCCCTCCCAAGATCAATACTACTCGTGTGTTATTCATACAATCAGAGCAAAAAGTTTTACTTGCCTCCCACCCTCCAGGAAGTTGCAGACATTGTCATCTCTTTTAGATACCAAGTGAAACGTCTCCCGAATTATCTGCTGCTGCATGTCCTCCGCCTGCAGGAAAACACGTCAACAATTCTAGGAGATGTAGACTCTACAGACACCAAACCATTATTTAGTACAGTCAGTGTTGCTTTTAGCTACCGGTAGTTGATAGAGAAAAATACAATAGCATGCAAATTGCACAGGAACCTTTTGAGACCATGAGCTGTAAACATGTCTCACATTTATCAAGTATTTTTTCCTTTCATGCATTCTGAAACTCTCACAGGTGAGCGACATAACAGACACACCTCACTCATTTTTAGATCCGATTGATAAGATCCTTGATAAGTGAAATTAAAATGAAGAAATAAAGATTTCTGACAGTCACAAAGCATAACAACCCACCTGTACTTAATGCATTTAAACCAACAAACAGTAATAATGTTAGAGATCTCACGCAGACGTATCTCACTAGACAGAAATGTAATAGAATCAGGTTGTTATGATTCTGACTCCTTGTGCTCAGATTGGGCAGCAAAGAGGTGCAGTGTGCAGTGCTGTAGCACCCAGGAAGGAGGTTCCGTGTTCGATTCCTCTCTGTGAGGCGTTTCTATGTTCTTCCCGAGTCTGCGTGGTTTCTTCGGCTTCCTCCCGCCTCCAATAACAAGCTGCTTAGGTGAATTGGTCGACAACAAATTGTCCGAAGGTGTGTGTGTGAGCATACATGTTGTTTGACCTGGGATAGGCTCCAGCAGACCCATGACCCACAGAGCAGACAATTGTAATTGTTTCGTCTACAAGAAAATGGATGAATTGATGGATTCTGAAAGGCCTAAACGGTTTGTGTCTGCAGTCTGAAGATAAAAAGACAGGTATGGAATATTGCGAAGGTAATGTTTAACCCTAACTAGCTCTAGTCTGGTTTATACTGCATAGGATTATATGCGGTCTTAACAAATGCCTTTTTACCTGAACTGGGAGGAAGATGAAATAAAACACTATCTGGATCGCTCCTCTTACGCTACAATCACTCAAAACGAGCAACAACTAACTCTTGAGTTGGAACTAGGCCGCTGCCACACACGATAGACAACGCACTTGTCTTGTTCTTGATGACTTAACAGTTAAAGGATAATTATTAGCAACAAACATCCAACACAGCTAGCTAAAAAGAAAAGATCACAGGGATAGCGAATGTTAATAATCAAATAGCAAAAGTACTTACAAAATACTGATAAAATCTGATCAGCCTCGGCTTTCCGTGGTTGTTAAATATCAAGATGGCTTTAATCATGTCTACTTCTTGGGCTTATCAAGTCGCAGTGTGACGTAATGATTAAAATATCGAGACTGTCTGTTTAGTGGCTTTAGCGCTGCGCTTCTCGTTCTTCCAGCTGCCGGATGTCTCAAGTTTACATCCGGTTGTGTTGCCACACCGAGTAGCCGACCCTGAACAAACACTTCCCAATCGTAGTTCCGGAAGGGTCATCGAGTTCAATCACGTGTGTTCACAAACTGATTACGATCAGTCTTCCAGTAGAATGCGGGTGAACGTCATGTATTGATTTCAGGATACGTGTTGAAAGAAATTGACACACAGTGATGTGGAATTTAAAGCCTTCGTCTCGGTTTCTGACCATTCAGTTTTGGTGACTGATATTGTAAGACGCCAACACCCAGGATCACCATAAATGATCTGAGATGCTGCTTTCTCAAAATAAATGTACCGATAAGATCAAAACCAGAAGAGAGCTCAAAACTGGGGTGGTAATTAACAACGTTAAATGGCAAAAAGTTGTTTTAAAATACTGTGTTGGGCAGAAATGTGGCTGGATATACGTGAAAATTTGTAACATAAATTGTGACAAATTCCCTCAAATCAATCTCATAGAACACAGGCAGTGCATTGTCTGTAATGTGTACCATTTGTTTAAAAAACATCTTTCTTTATTCTGTCTTTATTTTGGAAAGCATAATAAATAGAGGGTCTCAGACAACCTGGGGTTTGTGTCACTTTGTTAAAGATGAAATGTGTAGCATCATAAAGTCCATATCCCACAAATGTCTACAATGATGAGTCTGTTTCTCTTTTTGTCTTTTATTTAATATCTGACACAATGTTTCTATATTAGTACACCAGCATCTGAGGCACCATGTGTTGCTCAACGCCTGTTCGCACCTTCAGGCTGCCTTGAAATCTCAGAGGAGCTGTATTCAATACAGTAGAAATTACTACGGGAGTCCTAACCTTCTGCCCGCTGACATAAAAATGTCATATTATTTCACAATTATTTTTTCAATAAACACTACTTGATATGCACAGTGGAAAAATCACACGTGAATTATCAGATGATTTACTGTGACATACATGCAGCATACTGGATCGTCGGCACTATAGAACACAGCAGTCCTGTGATATTATTGACACCTCTGGTTTTCCTACTTTGACAAATTGTCAGGAAGTACAGCAAAAATAATTAATGTGAATTTATCATTAACAGCATGTCAATGCAGAATTTTAAGTTTATATGATGCACTGTAGGGGTGGTTCCCAAAAACCACACGTGCATAATTTAATAACAGTAAAAATGTATTTATATAAGCTAATTATTTCTTAACGTAATAAAAATTGGCATCTGTATAATTCAATTGTAGTTGCATACTTTTGAAAGGGGGAAAATACAAATAGGTTTTCTAATCCCAGATCACTGTATGATCATATAAACAACTCTTTCATGCCCAACTTGTCAGTTGTTGTTTCATCAAACGTAAGCTTGCTGCTGTGTGGTCTGCTGTCAGTATATCTGGGGTCTCTTGAGCAACAACCCAAGAACTAATTTTCAAAACAGGCCAACTGACATCCTGTATTGTGATCGACTCAGCAACATCAAAATGTCAGGCCACATTTCCCGCTCTGATTCCATGTCCATTACCGGTAATTCTCGTCATTAGTGCTGCACAGCCACCTGGGCTGTTGTCTGCATATCACCTATTATTTTCTCTCTAAATTCCCTTCCTCCTGCATGAGCACGGTGGAAAACAAACAGACGCTCATTAGCATGTGTGACCGGTTGGTGGTAAACAGGCTTATTTCCACATGAGTGCAGTGTGAGAATGGATTCCACCAGGACAGTCGAGGTAGGTGGGCCCGTCGGCTGCCTTCATGGGGACTTTAATAGGGACTTAACAAATGCAAGTGGACAGGCACAACATTCTCTGGAACAGGGAGGTCAGGTTGGTACAGTGAGCACTTGTTTGTGGGTGACTCACTGTATGTGGACTCTTGGGTGGCCACTGATATTCACTTCATTTGTAATGTGAATTTTTTTTTCCTCTCAGTGCTAATTGTTGGATTGTGACGGATGCCCAAATGCTGTCTGCCAGAGATGAGGTAATGTGCGGCGTTCAAATAATGCTTCTGTGCTCTAGTCTGTAATGTGATAAAAGCAGCCTGTAATTACAGGGATAATCAAAACCATCAGGGGGGTTCTATGGATGGTTTTGTTTACTGTGATTCTCTCAGAGCATCAAAGGATGCTGATTGAACTATTTTTTTGAGCACAGGGTTAAGACATAAAGCAATAATTGCAATTGTACCTGTCTAGGTCTCAAACAAAGAAAAGTTTAAAGTCATGTGACAATGTGTAAAACGCCCATATATGACATGTGCAAATGCAACTTTTCTCCATATCTATGAAGCTCAAGGCTGTAATATGATGTTCATTTTCTCCTAAGTCTTAAGAATTGTTTCAATCTTAGCAAACTAAACAAAGCCTAGGGTTAAAAGAAAAAAGAAATAAAGAAAAATCAGACAAAGCATCAAAACTGTCAGGATGACAGAACCTTCAGTATATCTGGTGCAGCCTTCTAGAGAACAAGAGATGCATAGAAAAAAATTATGTTTAGTGTTATATTATTATTTTCACAGTTTCCTTGGGGGAAAAAGTGTAGTTTCTACGTTTCACTCGTGCTTTAATTATTTTATTATGCTGGAGATTATAAATCAGCAGTTGGTTCCACCCCCCTCAAGATGGCAGCATTTTGGTTCCTTTCCAGGATCTCGGGTCGCATGAGTTGGTGTTTACCAAGCTCCTCAAGACACGACCACACGGGAGGAGGGATTTACTTCCCCAAATTTCTGATTTCTTTTCTGTGAAAATGTTCCATATATTTCACATTTTGATGTGGTCAAATTGTAGAACATTGATTGGACTAATAGGGATTATTAAAAAAATGTGATCGTTACCTCTGCCAAAGAGTGAATTAAAGAACCCTTCCGGATTTAAGAGAACGCATGGCTTGTTCCGAGTGGCATCCTATTTTATTTTATTAATTATCTGATTGAATTCTATTGCAGTTGGCTAAATTCTTAATAGCCTTGCAATAGCCTTTGTGGACAACATGTGTTGATGACAGGCCTAAAACACGAGACAGCGCATCATATGAAAACACGCCTGTAACTAATTAAGAGTGTAATTACAGCAGTCCCGAACGGACGCCGCCTTTCAGCCGTGTGTTCGTGAGGCCGAACATCCCTGGTCCTGGATCAGCATCCCGGATTTCCTTCGCACCGCGTCGTAAACAGAGTCTCTGCGGCTGTGATCAAAGAGGAGACTGGCGCTCCGACATCTCACTCTGTACAGATTTTGTATGCCATTTTGGCGCGTTGGAGTGTCGCAGGTGACAAATTACAAATTAATGATTTCGTGAAACTGGTAAACAATTGTGTTTACTGGCTGCTGGCCCACTGAATAACATTTACCTCTGGTATTCATGGGAGGAAAAATAACGCTGCGACATCTTATGCTTTGGCAATGAAAATGATAAAAAATGGAGACTGTGCGACACGGTTTAGCGTCTAAGGATCACTACACTACTTTCAATATTTAAACAGAACGATAAGGCTGATCTTAAGACGAGTGTCGGGCAAACCAGCAGTCACTATGGTAACTGTTCAACCTGCATTAGGGACACACACCGTCACAGACTGGAGGGCGGGGCAGAAGCTGGAGTGAGTCATCTTTTCAAATAGAGACGATCTCTGCGTACGGCGCCGTGTTTATAGTGAACACGAACACGGCGGGCTGCAGACTGGTCGGAGGGGACTACATGTACAAATAAATACCCAAACAGGCGTCCTGTTCGGCTAGCTGTCAACGAAGACACGTTTGGTTGATCTGACCCGGAGCTTTTGGGTGAAATGCTGAATTTTCCGTTGATATGAAGGCGAATTGCAGATATCACGACAACGCTGCGTGTGTGCGCGTTACGCGCGGCTGAGGAGGAGGAGGAGGAGGAGGAGGAGGAGGAGGAGGAGGCTGCTGCGGTCTGAACCCAGATTTTATCCTGGGTAATTCGTGAGTAGCCGTTGTATTGTACACTCAGGGGGACTGTGCATTGATCGAATATCTCCTTTCGGGGTGACCTGCCTTCTGTCTCCCGTGGATCCGACAGCAGCAGCGGGACGTCCAATGTTTGTTTTCCTCCAGACATGGAGCGTGAAGAAGATTCCGGAGGAATCCCCGCCGTCAGTGTAGCTGCGTCGGTTTTCATCTCGTTGCGGTGTCGTCTTTGGCGTGACTAAACCGCGACACATTATCTGAGATTATTTTTTACATTTTTTTTTAATCGGCGATTTTTGGATTAGAGTCCAATTAGAACCCGTGGGAGAGCTATCCGGCTAGCCGCTGCGCAGTAGCCATTAGCCCCATTAGCCTAGATTGTGCAGGCTGGGGGGTGGGGTGGGGTGGGGGGGGGGGTAACAACATCATTTTGACCAGGTTTTGTATACGGCTCTTCACCCTCGACATACTTATTCACAGGATTTTGGAGGGATTCCTGGTCCAGGAATGGGGTCTCGCACGGGAAGGAGCCGCTTGACCTTGTTTTGGGGTCTGATGCTGGGTCTGTCGTCCTGCCTCCGGCCCGCCGCAGCAGAGAGTAAGTAACGCGCCTCCACAAATGTGTTCCGTTACGGGAGTGATGTTAATGCATGAATGTTTTTTCCCGTCATATGTTGATCTATAGTTCACTGGAGGCCAACAAATTTTGTGGCAGTTTAAAAAGAAAAAAAAAAAAACGTTTTCTGCATTTGTAAAAATATCTGGAAAAAAAAATACAGATTAAGAAATAAGACATATGACAATGTAGTTATGTGGTTACACGATAATGGAAGACATTAAATATGATGTATGGGTTTGTCACTTTAATTTTCATATGTAAGAGGAAACGATACATGTTTGTGCTAGAAGTGAAATGAGCTTTAGTTAACTTGGTCTGGATGAATTCCACTGGTCAGATTAGAAGGAGTAGCTGTGACGTAAATTGGCTTTAAAATAAGTCACACAAATTAGTCACTGTGTCTGTAAATACATCAGCATGAGTCAACCAAGCTCTGTATGCTCTGCATACCACACTGTCAACTCTTAGTCACAGTGTGTTGCATTTATGATGAAGGAAACACGGAAAGTATCCGTCAGTCTGACAAAAATATTTGATTTGTGTAATTCACTTAGTTTGTTTGAGCTTGTCTTCGTTGGCATCCTGAGATCCGATGTATTGATGCTGAGGTGAGGAAGCGGTACCTACCGTAAACTGTTAGTGTTGCATCAGCTGGCAGACGCCATATTTACAAAGTTAACAGAACACAGTATTTTGTTTGATGGATGTAGATCACGTAAAGAATTTCAGTGAATTTGTGATTTGGCATCAGATGGGATAAAAATTGACCATCATCATATAATAAGTGGAGTAACAACAGTGAAGGTTTGGGTTTACATTTAATTTCAGACTTATTATTTTGTCATGTCCTCTCACTTTTCAAGCCGGGCTTTAGTGAATTTAACACGATCTTGACTTTCATTTCAGGATTTATTTTTTCCCTGCAAGCATGTTCTCTGTAAAGACTGGCTGAAATCACATCATTAATTCCTGTTTTACGCAAAGGTTTCAGTGCGTTTTTCTTGGGCTAATTACGGTAATTCTGCTTTAAGAAACAAACTTGGAGATCTGTTCATGGCTGCAGCAGCAGTTGATCGGGGCACAGCAACTGTCTCCCATCTGGAAAAATAGTCCAGAAGTGCTGGGGCTCTAAAATGGTAGTCCAGAAATATTAATTGAACTAAATTATACTTATTTGAATTATGAAAGAAATTGAGTGAATGTTAAAGTAATGACTAACTGCTGCATATAGCACGAAGCCCGTAGCTTCTATAAGCGCGTAAACATTTAACTTTAATCAGTTTAAAGCCCCTGTGTTTATTCAGACGGTCTTTTTAGGGGTTGCCATCTGAACATTTTCCATGTCTCCATCTATCCTGTAAACTTGGCTTCCTGATTCATCCCATTCATTATAACGTTAGGGAGGGGTGGCGTGGGGGCTTGAACCAGGGTCTGGGTTTTAAAATAGAACAAGCCAAAGTACATTCGCAAGGAAAACAGACTAAGTTCTGTTGATTGGAAAGAGTGAGGAGCTTGTGAGCTGCGTGTCATGGGGTTTACTGTTAGCCCCAGTGGTGACAGGACAAACCTGGGAGCAGCAGAGAGGTGCTCCCATCAAAATTCTACATTTATTCTCCCTCCGGTGGGGAGCTGTCTGAAGGTTCCTTGTGTGGCTAAACTCGGAGCATTCCTGCTGGCTTACTATATCAGTTGTGACCAAAGGGCAGCTGGAACCATTGGTCTGGGTTAACCAGGTTCACTTGTAATACTGCAGACCTGGATGAGCTAAACACCTTTTACCTGCCAACAAAGATCCTTCTAAATCCTCTAGAGATCCTAGAGAAAGGCTTCCCAATGCATTTCTTCCCACCACATCTGTCATGTGGAAAAATATTTACGAGCACCCCCCCCCCCCCCCCCCCCTCACTGTGATGGGAATGAGGAGCAAGCAGACTTGCTGCGGTCTCGTTGCAGTGCATGATGTATCAGTTTAGCAGACGTGTTGCGCCCCGTGTTTTCTCTGATGGCTCTCCTTGTGGATTTCCTCTGATTGTCTGTGACTAGTCAGGGTGCTGCGACCAGCTGGGAAACCATTATCAAAAGTAAATATGTGATGTGGAGGCTCATCAAAGCAACGGCGATAGGCTTGTGGACTCAGCTGTTTAAAATGTGTCGGTGCACGAGGAGCGGAGCGTACACCTGCTAACGGTACGGCATTTTCACTCCAGTGGTGCACAAGACACTCATTCAGATCAGGAACCTTCATCTAGTATCTTCACAAGCGAGTTCATGAGCAGTTCCCATGAAAGATAAGCATGCTGGCGTCAAAGGGAGGCCACAGAAGGTGAGGCGCCGAGGCCGTGGTGATGTAACGACGCAAGTCTTGTGTATTTCCAGTCCTGTATGTTGGGATCGTAGTAGCGGGAATGGAGCCTGATGAGGGCTGCTTGCACTGCCAAGCAGATTATAGCGAAAAATGGAGCCATCACACGAGCACAATGCTGGCTTTAAATAACACCAAAGACATTTTCAAACGGTTCATCGAATCCGCCAAACGAAAACGTTCCGCAGTTTTAGTAGAGAAGCATGCAGTTCTTAAGCCTTTTTATAGGAACACTCAGAACCAAACTGTTTTTTTATTAAAATGCTGAATTCAAAGTATTACAAGTTAAACGATGAGCTTTAGTGAACTTTGAAGGTTGAAAGAGTTAACGGCGATAAATCATGCTTTTTGGTCGTACTGAACAATCTGCAGAAAAATCCTTATTTCAATAAAAACAAAATGAATATTGTGTTTTGTAATCCTTAATCTGAAAGTTATGCAATGGTTTTAAAATTGATTTCGACAAACTGTTTTTTAGATTCTGTTTTTCCCATTTCTTTTTTTTTTTGGTGCCACTCCCTAAATATTAGAAATAGAGCCTGCAAAAATAAATATAGAAATGTACCACTTTCTATGTACCGGTAGTTATACTTTATGAATTGACTCAATAAAATCTCATTTTATACTACTTCCTATACACACCATTAATCTTTTAAGGCTGGACGGGAGCCGGCGATTGGCTGCATTCGGTCACGTTGAACAGGTGTGAGTCTTGCACAGGAAACTTAATTTGTATGTTAAAACGGAACTGTGGAAAAGCAGTCGTTGTGTTCACCTAGAGTATCAGGGAGCAGCTACTCTATTACCCAGTATATAAAAACGCTGATGCTATACGAGATAGTCCCTTTGTCACTGACACTGGATCCAGCTATGTGAGTCCACCTTTGTTGACCATTTTCTGTGGTTAGTTTTAGAGCAACGACGCTTCATGACAAAAATACTGACTTGACACTATTGTTTATTTGATGGCTAATAGCGATTTGTTTGTTTTTGAAAACATGGTTTTGTGGTCATATTTGGCCTCAACCATAATTTAACGTTTAGATATCTTTTTATTGTTTTGCGCCAACAGATAATTTTGAATGACCGTTAAAGCTCATCTCTGAACATTGGTTTTTCTTTTCTGAGACCATGCAATGTGAAGCCTCGTGTTGTGCTCTGATCTCAAACCACGTTGAGAGGTCAGAGGGAAACGTCCATTGCCAACGGGAATATCCGTCGTGTTCTTTTGGAAATTGGACTTTATTCCGCCTCAGTGCCATTATTTTTTTCTAGAAGAACGCCGCATATCTCGTCAGGAACAAGAGTTTTTTGTATTAGTAGAACTCTCTGTAACTGATTTCATTACATTCTGCATTGGAAAAAAATCAATCTTTACCATTTACATTCAGTATCATAAATGTATTAGACATTAACAATGTGATTAAAAAGGAAATAACATTCTATTTGTTTAAATTTGTTAATTTATTTTATTAGTTCACACAGTGATGTTTTTAGCTCTTGATCGAGCTGCAAACATCATAAGTATACATTTATTTATATGCATTCATGTGGCTTCATCAGGCCCAATTTGTAATTATGAAATGTCTAAATTCAGAAAGATGATTTATTGGGACTGAATCAACTTCTCCAAACCTTTCTCCATCACATTCATACTGTAAAACTTTATCGACCAGCATCAAAGAAGCAGAGGGATGACTTGCTAGCTGCTTGGTGTGAGTTTTCCAGGACTCATTACCCTCTGACATTTGAAGTCTAAATCCTCCCCACAGTGGTGTGTGACAATTCCCCATGTTTCTGTGAGTGCATTCTTCAGAGCACCGCACACAGGTGAGAGTAAATGTCGGGAAAGCAAGCGCTCCTCCCATCATGGTGGGTCAAAGTTCCTGATGAGGGTTCGCATTATTCCCCACACATAATTCAGAGGAGAACTTTTGTCACTCCTCTTTGTAAGATGGGTATGGAGATTCTCAGTCATCCATCATGGTAGATTTCATTTTGACTAAAGTCAACTGGACTGTTAGGACAATCTTCACGATGTTTCACCTCTCATTCAAGAGACTTCTTCTCTTTCTAGTTTAGTCCAGTGTGTTTTTCTTCATAGTGCTATAGCTGTTACGGAAGCTTGACAAAACCAAACAGTGGAACCAAACTTGGGGTTCCACTTCACACAAACAATAGCTCGAAGGCAGATCAGTATAAACCCTGGAGGTTAACCCGTGCTTGAATAGAATCCGGATCAAGTGTTGACTTTGTCACACAATGTTTACTTTAGTATCGCAAACACGCTTTGTCAATAATGGCACAGCTCGAGTGTCAACATTTGATATACGTATGATGCACGTCTCTTAATTAAATATTGATATTTAGACAATGGAGGGCATTATTTTAGTTCTCTTTAATGTTGTGTTCATCTATTTGTTGTCTGCATATGTTAACCAAGTAGTGTGTCATTTTGAGAACTGTTATTTGTTTTGCTGTTTTTCTTAACTAACTCGTGTTGTGGTTATAAAACTGTTCCGCACCAAGGATACATCCAATGATCAAGACCAGTTTTAATGAAGTGTTGGCTGCTACTGTCGAATTTAATTGATGCGGACCCCTAACTGTGTCCTTTTGTCACCCCCTGCAGTTTGTGGCCCCAGCATTGATATTGGCAATGACATCAGTGAATTCAGACGTCTAGAGAACTGCACGGTGGTCGAGGGTTACTTGCATATCCTCCTCATCGGTGACAAAAACAACAACATCAACAACCAGGAAGTCTTCCGCTACCTCAGCTTCCCCAAGCTGACGATTATCACAGACTACCTGCTGCTGTTTCGAGTGTCCGGCCTTGACAGTCTGAGCACGCTCTTTCCGAATCTCACTGTCATACGCGGAAGAAACCTCTTCTACAACTATGCCCTTGTGATCTTTGAGATGACCAGCCTAAAGGACATAGGCCTGTACAACCTGAGGAACGTCACCCGCGGCGCCATCCGTATCGAAAAGAACCCCGAGCTCTGTTACTTGGACTCCATAGACTGGTCGCTAATCATGGATGCAGAGTTCAACAATTATATCGCTGGGAACAAGCAGTCAAAGGAGTGTAGTGATATTTGTCCAGGCATCATGGAGAACAACCCTCAGTGCAGAAAGACCATGTTCAACAACAACTACAACTACCGCTGCTGGAATTCCAATTACTGCCAGAAAGGTAAGCTGACTGTCCATCATAAATGAGAGCTCGTCCAGCAATTTGAATTGCAAATGTGTCAAGCAGATTGTTCCTTCAGCTCCATGTGCAGATAGTAATCTGGGAGTGTGATGAATGGCTGTGTTGTGGCCTTCTACCTGGGCATGGTAGGGGGAGGTGCCATTCATGACTGACTTGTCTGTAGATCTTTACTGTAATCCAGCTCAGGTTTATGGAAACAAGAAGAAAGTTCTAGATGGAGGTTCAGAGTAAGTCAGCCCAGGTTATCGAGCACGGTTTTCTGGATTGAAAAACTTTGTCAGTTCTCCACCTCTTGCATACAAACGGCACCCGTTTCACCATGCATTCAAGATGTTCTGTGACATTTGTAGGTGTTGTGAATGTTCAGCTCATATTCGCTCATCTTTCTAAAAGGTGAATTAAATCAAGTAAATTAAGGGTATAAAAGCTCAGATTTGAATCAAACTCTTCCATGCACAGTGAGCATGAACGTTCCCTTTAATTTTGTGTTTACGATGCAGCTTTCTCAGTGACTTTTCAAAGGATGTGTTTTGTCTGCGTGTGTCTGGCTGACCTGTTTCCCTGGTGACTGGCGCCTCACTGCAGACTCAGCGTGTTGATGTTTTTAGTCATGTGACATAGAACTGTTGCAGACGTGGCCTGGATAAGATGCCCGTGCACACGCAGGCATACACACTCAAACACGGATTCAGCTATCTCCGTATGCACAGAATCTGGTTGGCTCTGTGAGTTACTGTCGTGTTGAGTGGTCAGCAAGAAAATGTGGTGGTGAGGTCACAATAAAATCTGGATTTTTTTCTCTCTATTTGTTTGGGAATTGGTATGCTTGTTGAGAAGTGAGGCTTTCATCCAGTAAGACACATCATCAATCCTGATGACTTAATCAGTCATCTTATGGTTCGTGACCTCCTGTGTCCACAAGAAACTCTGCGTGCAGCTGTCTTCATCTGCATGCTCGTGCGTACCGAGTTTAACAACAACCTACTGTCTTGCTTCAACTACTCCTCAATCAAATAGGACGTGAGAATTGTGTTGATTTAATGTTGATCATGTCCAATTAATATCAGCCATCAGATATGGTGCAGTTTACAGGACATTAACATTTGAGCAGCTAGAACTTTGCAGGTGCTGTGAAGAACAGGAATGTATTATCATTATTGCCTCCGCCGAGGCGGGGGTTGTCTGTCCATCCGTCTGTTAGAAAGATAACTCAAAAGGTTCTGGGTGGATCTTGATGACATTTTCAGTTAATGTTTGCTGATAGAGATCCTGGAATATGGATCAGTTTGAAATTTTCAGTGACATTGCAGTCAATGGAGCATCAAAATGTGTTGCTGGATATCTCGATTGATTATTGACCAATGTTTTGTTGTAGGGTGGAGAGCTCTATCCTACCACCGAGTTTCATCTAAATCAGATCCAGAATTTACAGATTCAAACATCTGTTAAAAATACACATCGGCTCCGATTCACTTTTACTTTTCATGGTTGGTGTATAAAAATTCTTATGAGTGGAATGAACTGCTCGGCGGAGGTCTGCGCTCTCCGAGTACTTTTCTAGTTATTATTGTCATTATTCTTAATGTTTTAAATAGCCGACAGCTAGCGTGTGGACTAGTAGCACTTCTATTAGTAGTGCTAGTGCTTGACAGCTGCTGCTGCTACTGTTTCTCTCGGTTCTGGACGTCTGCTGCTCCTAGCAAAACGCCAACCAGAGTCCAAAAGTGTAGCTTCAAACATAATGATCGGTGTTTAGTGTAACATTTGGATAAAATACTCTCTATTTCCTAAATGTTTGACTGAGAATTCAGCCGATTATTCGACAAGGAATTAACCCTTAACCTGTAGTCATGTGCAGAATAGTTCAGTGAACTCCACCTAATATAACAGGAAACAAATGTAGCTTTTACTGAAATGCATTGCTAATAATGGACTTGTATAATGTACACAATAACAAATCTACAGTATATGTCGACTTGCGACTGACGACTGTTCGACTTTACAACCGCACTGGTCGGTTGTTTTTTGTTGTCTGTTTGTCTGTTTATCATGGATAAATGTTACCCATGGGAACAATGAGCTATTGTAGATACTACAGCAGTGGCAGTCAGTCGATTGGTGGTCTTAAATATGAATGCAGCGCTGCTGCTAAACAGATGTGATGGAAAAGGCAAAGACACCTGGTGGCGGCTAGACTTTTGCGCACATTTTACAAGTGGAAAATGCTAATTTTGACCATGACTACCAAAGCTAAAATTATTTTTACTGTTTACTTTCAGAACCTGGCTAACTGGACATGTGACGAACCTTTAGGGCCTGCATGTCTTTGTAGGTTAATGTCACATTATAATCGGAGAACCCCCCCATTATTCCTCCGTTGCGTTCATTTCCAGGCCGTCAGTGAAAACACTGTGAACAGGGTATCTGTCTCTGCTGTGTAGATACTAGTATGTTATAAAGTCACACAAAAAAACCTCAACTTTTTGACCCACGTTTCAGTTTTCTCAGCCACAAATGAAAGCCATGTGAAGTCTTATTTTTAATGACAGCCTGAATCATTTAAGAGTCGTCTATGATTGAGATAGGCCTAAAACAACAGCATAAGGAAACAAACCCAAGAGGCTGCATTTCTATTGCATGTGCTAGCGTCCTGAGTGTGTGTGGCAGGAAAGAATAGTGAAGCCTGATGTTTCTTACTTGCTTTCTACCCGTTGCAGGAAAGTCTGACCCATATGATGGTGTTTGTTGTTCTCTTCTGATAATGCCCCGTATCAAACTTCAGGGATCTTATCTGGGGCCTGTTTTTTTGATGCGTCTTTCATACAGGCTTCCTCTGCTGGTATGAATGGTAATTTTGTATTCAAAGGCATTTTATTCATTAAATGCACTCATTCATATAACTAATACAAAGAAAGAGTGTTCAAAGCTTGTTTGCTTTTCTGGGAAAGTGGGGATTCTTCTGCATTTTCTCGTGTTTACTTCCCTCGTTTGTTTTTTGGAGTCTGGTTTGGGTGTTTTTGTCTCGTTCATAGCTCACAGGCCTCTTCTAAAGAAAAGTCCCATGTCCATGCACGCTGGGAAGCAAACACATTGTCTCCATCATTCTCACACACACACACACTGAACAGCATGGGGGGTGTTTTTCCGGTGTTTTGTATTGTCTAAAGAGATGAAAGCACATCATTAAAGTACTAAATGGGTCTTAATATATTTACTGGAAGTTTAAAAAATATATATTTTGTTAACCCCTGACTTGAAGTATTACACGTTAAACTTAAAGGATTGTCGTCAGGGTTGTCGCTGAGCCTGCTGCTGAATTAATTTGCTGCACTTGCCTCGTCAGTGCGTGCTCATTTCTGATCAGTGATTTAGATGTGTTCCTGATGGGACAATGGAAAGTACAATGAACATTCTGTTTTCTCAAGAAGCTCTTAAAGGACAAAACTAGAGTGCATAAACACTGCCCCATGCATGTAGTTTTCCCAACTTCAATCTTCTGAGCAATAGCTTTATTATATATTTAATAAAAATGCAAAAATTGTTATTGCACAAAAGATTCACATCTAAAGTATGAGTCTGATTATCACATCCTTCTCCATCTCCTATTGATCATATTAGATTTTTGGGTGACCTAAATTTATTTTGCTCAAATTGAAACACGAAAAGCTCGTTTTTCTGATCGAACAGCAAACCTGCTGTCAATAGCGGGCGGCATGAGACCTAACTGGTACATGGGTTTGTTTCTGCTAAAGTCTTTGTTTCGTTAGATCCAATGTCAAAACGGATATTAACTATTGAAGCGTTTATTGCAGACATCGATTTTCAGCAGTTGCTCCTTTGTGCATCGAGCGACTCCGTCTGCAGGAGGAGAAAATGATTTTTCCACACTTGGCATAATTCTAGAAAAAAAATTTTTTAATAAAAGTGTTCTTGAAACCAATGTAACACACAGGGATGTCAGCAGGGTCTACAATCAAACGAGCAGCATAAATGTGTGGTGGGTATTTATGCACATTAGCCCGGCGGCGATGAAAAGCAAAGAGAAGCTGGCGACTCCCCCTGGACCACGGATGTTCTTCCGAGCAAATGCTCTAACCACGGTCACCACGACACAAATAACGAACAAGATGAAACCCAAAGGGGGAAGATCACTGAGCATAACAGGGGAAACACTTGAAATGTACACCAGGAAGACAGCCCTCACCTTGCCTTGGTTCACACCACCCAGGAATTACAATTTTGTTGCAGAGACTCGGCTGCGTCTCCTAAACTGAATCAAACGTGCAGTATATTGCCCGTGATAAAGCAGATTACAGCGGTCAAGGAAGATTCGCCCTAAAGGGAATCCCAAAGACAATGGCGTCATATTAATTCACAAAATCTCCCGATTAAAGCGCTCCAAACATCCATAATAAATAAAGAAGTGTACAAGAACGACTCACAGCACCGTAAACAAAAGAATCATCTGGCACACAGCAGGCTAAAAACAATGAGCCCTCAATTTTGACATGACCTGACACTGCTACCATGACAAAGTCAGATACGATACGATACGATCAAGGGTATGGGTAAGGGAATGCATCCATGCCCCCCCGAGCTGTTGAGGGTCAGATAAGGTACCAAAAATGCTTCAGTACATTCAAATGTCTTTGTATCTGCATGCATGAATCAAGGTGAAGAGGAACACATACACAATCATCACATCAGAAAATGAGGATGGAGATATTTGGTTTAGAAACAATGAAAACAGAGAGGTACCCAGCTCCAGCAACCAGGCTGTGTTTCCAGACAGGCTGACCTCATGCTGAGGGCTTAAGGAAGCCCAGTGTCTACCAGCTCCCGTTGATGTCTGTCTAATCGCTGCTATTATTAGCTCAATACCATCATGTACCGAGTGCAGGCACCCATTCTGTCGTTCCACACGCACGCTACAGATGAAACGGATTCAACTGATCTTGGACCATATGGTTGCCTGTTTGAATCTATTGTCAGAATATGACTTAAGTCACGTTCACACCAGAGCTGTTTGGCCCGCTTTAAACGGACCAGAGTTTGTTTTGGAGTTTGTTTTTGTTTGGTGCGGATCAAACAAGCAAACTCTGGGCCGCATGAAAACGTGGGTCTCGGGTCGCTTTCAAAGTGGACTCTGGTTTGGTTTGTATGCCGTGTGAAAGCTCACCGGACCAAACACAGTGCATATAGGAAACTTAATAATTACTGAAAATTATTCACTGGAAAAATAAATATCAAGCTTGTAATAACTTTAATTATACCAAGAACTGCAGTTATTACATGTATTACCTTTCTATTTGCTTCTGTTCGAGGGACGTCTGTTTCACCTAACAGGTTTGCACTGTGTTTGTATGTTTTATTAAATTATTGCCTTTCACACAACCCTTTCTATTTTAATGACTTGAATTTGTTTTGTGTGAACAAACTGTTTTCTACATTCATCGAAAGAATATGTGTTGCCTGTACATGACTTGGGTACGGCCATTCCTATTTTTATATGATTCAACAGTGCTATATAAAGATCACTATGCTGGAAACGCCACAACTAGTCATATTTGTTGTGGTCATCCTTGTGGTTTTGTCCTCGACTTTGAAACTTGATGTATCTCATGTTTAATTACTAGATCTGTAACCCACTTTTTCTTTTTTTTTTTTTGAAGCAATCTATAAAAGGTCTTTATTACAGTAGACAAACATAAAGACAGTTAACTCTGGTCATCTTTTTCTGACAGAATTGTATGAACCCTTCCATTGTTTTTCAGGTATTGTGGACTTTCTAAAATCTGGCATTGGTCATCAAAGCAAAAATAAAAATGCACGATGATCCATCACTAGTAATACACCCCTTACCCTGAGCCAGAACACGGAGGCTGTCAGGACTGGTAATTACAGGGACTCTGCTTTGTAAACCAGGCACATCCATGACTACTTTTAGTCAACAGTCACACCCATCCCTGGAATTCCTGGAAGAGAATATTGCGGGTTTGGCTATGTTGAAGTGCCTACTGTAATTATGTGGCCTTTAATTGTGCTCTGTTAACACTGTCAAAATGGGATGTGCTGTGACCAGGAGCTGAGACGTGCCTCTTGCTGGTGGATTTTAGGCTTGTCGGAATATTTTATTTTCTGATGGAGCCTAATTTTCTATTAAGTCACCCTGGCATCTATTGTGAAATAGAATTTAAAAACCCACAATAGGTTTGAAATAATCACAGTGTATTGTGCTTTCAGTGCTGCATATAATTCCCAAAATGTGAAAGTTACTTGCCGATTTTCCCGAGACAGTTGTAGGTCAAACAGGAGAAATCATTTCTACCAATTTCAAACCAGTTTTCATAGTAGATGATGTAGGTCTTGTGTCATCTGTTGAGATTCTCAGTCCTCCAGGTATTGGTGGATCTCTGTGTTGGATATAACCAACTATAGGAAAGATGTTTCCCCTCCCTCTCATCCAAGGGACGGAACTGAAGAAGCTCTTGGATAAGAGGCAAAACATCTCCAGGCTTTTCCTTCAAGTTCAGTTGACTTGGTTCATTACGGAGTAACATTTCCACAGTCTTGTTGTGTGACCTCGACATAAACCTCATTATTTTTGACAGATATTTCATCAACCCTTTTTGGCTTTTTGCCCACTTTAACATATGTGATGTCTGTCCTTTGAAGGAAGTCGTAGCCTTGGTGTCGGGGAAGAAGCCAGCGTGATAGCAGCTTGTAAGCCTCATCCACCCTGTTACTGGCTGGGCTCTGCTGAGGCACAGGGGGCAGACATATTTGATTTGTCTTGTCTTCTCCAGGTCAGGCGGGAGGAGAATGCCAGGAATTCCTTTTATCTGTCCTCATCCTGTAGGGTCAGCTGATCTGGCAGATGTTTTGCCCACAAGGTTATCCGGTGGCTGTGTTTAGGCTATCTTAAGATGCATATCTCTTAGTTAAGGCCAAGGTTTATGATATGCAGCTATGTTTTTAATAGCTGGTGATCCTTCTTGTTCATTCCTGTTGTGTTGTGGATGAGGAGAGTTGATAAAAGTAGACAAAAGATAGATGTTTTTCGAGAAGATATTTAAATAACAGTGTGACCCCTACCATTGCACAGTGCTGGTGGGAATCCAAATAGGGCAAAAATATTGTTGCGTATTTGTTTATTATAAAATAATTGTTTTTCGTTAGGTGAGTCTGCCTCCCTTTCTGTGTAGGGAGGCAGACTCACCGGTGGACAACAATTCACAATGTGCCATAATTATTAATTGATCAGTTGATCAGGCGGGAGGGTTAGAAGGAAATCAGCCCACCTGCCACTGTCTTTTTTAAACCACCCAAGAAGATGTTTACCGTCTTATGACTCTGAAGTGCTATTTGATTGGGTGTGGCTGCTGTGGGGTAATTTGTTTAGAACTAACAACCCGGGTATTTTCCCACCATTAGGCAGATTACTGCTCTAAGTTTCCCAGCTCACCTTCCTGCTGAGCTGGTATTTATGGTTCCCCGGAAGACATGTAAGGACCCGGGTCACGGGTCTGCTGGAGCCTATCCCATATTGCTATGGGCGAGGGGCGGAGTACATCTTGGATGCGTCGCTGGCGCATCACGGGGCCACATTAGAGGGACAATCACTCACGCACACATACACTATTATGCACTAGACAAATTTTGAGGTGCTTCCTGTCACTAAGGGCCAGAGGCCATATATATTTCATGCTGCAGAATAGCACCTTTCCAACATAGCTGCCGTCACCCCATTGCAGAAGTTGAGGGGAGATATGCTGTCAGGGGGCGGTCGGGACTCGGCCTCAAGGGAGAACGCTCTGTGCCAGAGAAACACAGCTCTGGCTCCCCCCTGCTGAGTGTAAACAGACTGCTGAATAGTTGATTGCACTGCATATGGGTTCTGCATCCATTACATTCATATTTGTAACGAATTTGGTAGGAAGGAGAGAAGAATAGAAATGCTTCTCGTCCCGTATTTATGTTTATAGAAGTATAATTTCTTAACGTTTTAATGTTATAATGGGCTGGATGTGTACTGACAAAATTAGTTTTATGTAACATGACTTACTGCACATAAAATTCTTGATGTATTTATTTTTATTTTGATCTACCAGCAGATAAGGGAATTGTATCCTTTAAATGGAGCTACTAATACAGAAGTTGACATAAGCAGGGCCTTTACACACTCGTATCGTGGTCAGTGGTATGCGCTTTCAAAACTGGTTGTTGATCCAATGCAGTGTATGAAAATAAATCAGACTATTCTCTTTCGGAGAGAGCTTTGTAGCGGTGATGTGTAAAGGTGAATATCAGAATAGGATTGAAATTAAGCACAAATTAGCAGGCATCCCTAATATGAGCTGCATAATAGGATATGAATTTTGTATACTTTTCTTTGTAAGGCTTACAAAAAAAAGTAACATCTCATATCAAAATATTTAATCATCCGCACAGGTGTTTTATACCTCGCCTCTCTCTTCCCAACAGAATGCCCAGAGAAGTGTGAGCGGCGAGCATGCACAGCAGGTGGAGAGTGCTGCCACCCTCAGTGTCTGGGCAGCTGTACAGTCCCTGGTAGCGACACAGCATGCGCAGCATGTGTGCATTACTACCACCAAGGACGCTGCGTGGCTGACTGCCCACCACACACCTACAGGTTTGAGGGCTGGCTCTGCATAAGTGCTGAGCATTGCTCCAGAGCCCACCTCCTCGACTATGACAGCATCATCATCCATGGGGGAGAATGCATGTCTGAATGCCCTTCTGGGTACACACGCACCGCGCCCAACAGGTGAAATGCACGAAATATGCGAATCACTCCAAGACATCATTTAACCAGTACTTTAAGACAGATTTTTCAGGAATGTAAACAAAAGTTTAAAGGTTAAGAG
Organism: Brachionichthys hirsutus; assembly: GCF_040956055.1. Lineage (NCBI taxonomy): Eukaryota > Metazoa > Chordata > Actinopteri > Lophiiformes > Brachionichthyidae > Brachionichthys > Brachionichthys hirsutus. Next base: position 101,892 of record NW_027180317.1, on the reverse strand, counting down.
AGCGCTTCAAGAGTTTAGAGTATGCCAATCAATAAAATGTCAAAATGCATTTGCATCTTCTGCTTCTTTTATCACCCTCTGTCTGTCTCCAGCACATTCTGCACAGCCTGTGACGGTCTGTGCGATAAGGTGTGCGAGGGGAAGGTCATCGACTCGGTGGTTGCCGCTCAGTCTCTCAAAGGCTGCACTGTTATTAAAGGCAGCCTGTGTATCAACATCCGCAGAGGCCGTAAGTACTGCATTGTACCACAGCTGCACTGCAGTTAATGCTACCATTTCTACTTAATCTCTACTACCACAATACAGAAAGGAAAGAGGGTTGTTAGTCGCTCTGATATCTCATGACCAGGAAAATCCCATAAGGCATCTGTCCCAGATTTCCTTATCTGAAAAAATAAACTGATTCACTGGGCTAGCTTTGGGCTTTGCATTATTACCAGCAACCTGTCCTGCAAGGCAGAAATTACATCAGGAGTAGTCAAGACCAAGGATGATTAGAAGTCCTTGAGATTCTGCAAGGGATCTAATTTTCAGGTACCGGTATCTCCTAAAAGACCATAAACACACATGGTGAGGAGGATGGAGGACAATTAATTCAAAGGGAAGACAGGAAAGTTCATAAATGAAGTTCAGTAAAAAATAAATAAATGTATAAATACATAGGCTAATAAGACTGTTGGAAATGTAAGTACTAACAGTAATTTGTGTGTGTGTTTAGACAACATGGTGGCGGAGCTGGAGAGCTTCACAGGGTTGATCCAGAGAGTGACTGGTTATGTGCGAATCAGACATTCCCACACTCTGAGCTCCCTGGCCTTCCTCCGCAGCCTGAGATACATCGATGGAGAAACGCTACTGGATGAGTGAGACCACACACGCTCCAGCACAGAGACACAAACTCTCAGTTTGAGTCCTCAGCAGCTCACAGTCAGGCCTAATGTTGTCAGCCAACAGATTTTTGTACACAGTAATATTATTGCCTAAAGAAGGAAAAAAACCTCAATCTCTTTTTTTACTAGAGGCCTTGACAGCAGCATAACATCCAGGAGTCCAAGGAAAGGTTCTGTCAGGGTCATGGAGAGGCCTTCACTCCCACCTCCATCTGTTCTATCTTGAGTTCACAGGAATTTCTCTCTCATAGCCCACATTACAGTCATTCATGGATGTCTGCTATCCAATGACTCATAAAAAGGACCTCTCCTCTCTTCACTCACAGAAAGTAGTTATATGTGAATCATGACTCCTGATTGGTCATTTTCTACTATGCACTGAAATTAAATAATTGTCCATGATACCTTAAAGGTCACATATTATACCCTTTTTCCACAAGTTAGCGCAGTTCCCAGACACTTATATGAAATATCTGTGACGGTCTTTGGTCAAAATAGCAAACAGATGCTGCAGGACGCGTCCCTCTTTTCTGTCTCAAACAGTTCTGTCAGAAACGCCTCTGAAAATGAAACCGAAACTAAATTCATAGCGGGCATGGGTGCAGCTGCACGCTACCATGGTAACCCGTGACTTTTGGCTAAAAAGATTCAACCATACATGTTTGAACCAGAATCCAACATCAACAAAAATGAGCAAGTGGAGGCTCCTGAGCAACTCGTGACGACTCATGCACAAGCCACGTGGATGTGCTGAGCGCAGTCACGGGGACCGTGTACACACATCTTGTGAACGTGTCCCCCCCCCCCCCCCCCACTGTTTCCCAGATGAAATGAGTGCTGCCGAGACTTGAACCAATACTTGATTACAGAGCTACGCAAACTACACAGGATTGACTTAATTTAGCAGTTTTTTGGTTTGAAATTACCCGAAACCACCAAAATATGACTGTACAAAAAGGGGAAAAGTAAATGTCCCTTTTAAGACTGATGTGAACACACAGTTAACCAACACATAGGCCTCATACAGTAAAACCTGGAATAATTGTCCTCTCTTCTTTTTGCTTTTTAGCATGTATGCATTCTCAGCCTTTGACAACCACCAGCTCCAGTATCTTTGGGACTGGAAGCAGCACAATCTCACCATCAAGGCAGGAAAGCTGTTCTTCAGTGCCAACCCAAAGCTGTGTATGTCTGAGATCCGCAAGATGTGGGAGAAGACGGGCGTCAAGAGCCGCTTTGTTGAGAGTGATTTCCGAAACAATGGAGACCGAGCCAGCTGTAAGAACCACAGAAACTTAAATTGCTATGCCCGGTACATGTTACAGTAGTTTACTAACAAGCAAGCAACGTATCTGAGCTTGATGTTGTTCTGAACCACATGTCAGGATAAACCACAATAATCTGTCAACATGCAGCTCATTCAACAGAAGTATAATTATTAATAAGTGTCATTATAACGGCACTCTTTCTCTTCAGGTGAAAGCACTATCCTCAAGTTTAAGTCCAACCGCACCAGCAGTACTAGGATCAAACTGACTTGGCAGCGCTATCATCCTCCCGACTACAGAGACCTCATCAGCTTCATTCTCTACTATAAGGAGGCGTAAGTCTTTCAGAATCTTAGTGATTTTTGTTTTTCTGTACAAATATATTAAACTGATGAGAAGCAAAGATTTAAGTAGGATTTTCTTCTCCATTATCCATATTCCCATAATGAGATAAATACATGGTGCTAATTGCTCATTTGGATAAGCAAGAAGCTCTGCAATGAAATGAGCTCATCCAGGTTGTACCCACCTCCCACCCATAGACAGCTGGGATAGACTCCAGTACATCCCGCAACCCAGATTTCATATTATCAGTCAAGAAGATGAATGAATGATAAGCAAGAAGAAGTCGTGACTTGATGTTGAAACTTGGCTGAGGGTCCCTCTCTCTAAATTATGTTCCGAATAGTAATTAACACCCGGATTTATAGGTTATTTCACAAACTTCACCTTTTGTCATTGCCATTCCAGTGTACGTAATCAACGTTTCCTTTAGCCTAGTTCTTTATAAAATGTGATCACCTCTTTCCAACCCAGGTTCTTATCTTTGATGTAAGTTGCGTGCAAATCTGTCATTAAATGTTTGAGTTAAATGACTGTCCCAATAGTTTCCACAATAATGACTAAACTGAATAAAAGCGTATCTTATTGTGTAATCCTGCTGCCAACTAATAAATCAGACTAATCAATTGACTGGTAACAACAGTGTCGTTGAAAACAGGGTGGGAATACGACTTTCCTGTTTGTTTTATATATATTTTTTAATTGGGGGAGTTCCTCATTGTTTTTGTCTGAACATTTCCTCTATTTTTTGCAAGATTTTTTGCTTTTTAAAAATGTTATGCTGTTCCAAAAATATTCCCAAAAGTCTGTTTGAGTAGTGCAGTAATTAATTCAGCCAAAAATGTTGACCTAATGATGAAGCCCTGACATTTTTCTCCTTCTTCACAGGCCATTCCAGAACATTACAGAGTTTGAGGGGCAGGATGGATGTGGCTCTAACAGCTGGAATATGGTGGATGTGGAACTTGGAGCAGAAAAGGACTCAGACCCCGGAGTACTGCTGACTGCTCTGAAGCCCTGGACGCAGTATGCTGTGTTTGTGAAGGCGATCACTCTGATGGTGGAGGACAAACATATGCCTGGTGCCAAGAGCAAGGTTGTCTACATCCGCACTAGCCCTTCAGGTAAATATCAAAGCCACTTTTTTAGACTTGTTTTCAAATGCATTAAAATGGTTTCATGATGGGTGTGATTCAAACATGTTGTAAATAGATGGAGAGAAAGATTGCTTTAGTAAACACAGCTGCAAGTCAAAGAGATGGAGGGAAATGATTTAAAAAAAACACTAATGTAATTAGCCAAAATGGAAGAGTGCTTTTAATAAATCCAGCTGCATTGTAAAGTCGTAACACTGCTGTGATGTCAGAATCACATCTGCACTGGCAGACTGCCTCTCAGCCAGAGGGTAAGAAGCTTTTCCTAATTAAAAATCAGGTCTCCGGTTCTGAGTCGCAGCGGGGCTGTGAGATCTTTAGAATTTAGTTCTTTGTCTCTCTTTCAGTGCCCTCCATGCCTCAGGATGTGCGAGCCTACTCTAACTCATCCACACAGCTGGTGCTGCATTGGTCACCCCCTGTCTCACCAAATGGGAACCAGACTTACTACCTGGTCAGATGGCAGCAGCAAGCTGAAGACCGGGAGCTGTATCAGCACAACTACTGTTCTAAAGGTGCACACTCATGCCGGTTCATTCTGCTGAGTTAGAGTTCACCTAAAAAAAACACATCTTCTGCCTCTTCCTCCTTCAGAGCTGAAGATCCCCATAAGGATCGCTGCAGAAGGTGTGGAAGACCATGAAGAGGATGCCAAGCCCACTAAGCCAGAGCTTGATGGGGCAGACAAGGGCCCATGTTGCCCTTGTCCCAAGTCAGCTGAGGACCTGGATGCTGAAGCTGCAGACGCACGCTACCGAAAAGCTTTTGAAAACTTTCTGCACAACTCCATTTTCACACCGAGGTGCACATCAGTGATTTGTTGTATGATCCTGATTGAGACAAAATGTTAGTGCAATTGTTGTTAACGCCGTTAGTCTGTCTTCACTTTTGAATATTATGCTCAGGAGTCTAAACCCAAATCAATCAGTGCCAGTGGAGTGAGTGGTTCTTGGTTTTCTCTTTGCCCCTTTTATAACTCCTGCTTAATTTACAGGGTCAGCCTTCTGCTGCATACTTGCGTCAAACCACACATATTGTGTATGAAAAAAATATATATATCATTTAAAATACCGGTAAGTCTGTAAATCTCTTAAAAAGTCTACGTTTTTTTTGAAGATTTTGCTACAGAAAATCCCACCATAATTCAACACATCGAACTATTTCAGCTTCCAGTTGTTCCAGGCTGTCACTCAGACTCTGGGCAGAGTTAATAGGCAGCACATGGGAAACTGAGGGAGAGAGACCAATCAGTTCAACACAAAGTACCTGGGCTAATAAGCTCTGTCTCCCTGACACCATTTCCCAACCCCATCCAACACACTCCCTCAGCTCATGAAGGGCTAACCGAAACCCCACTGCTACAATGATATATTGAAATGTAACTCCAAGTTTTAGCTCTGCAACGTCCACATGGGTCAAAGAATGAGGTTTGAACAGGAAGGCTTTCCAATAACTGGGATCAACAAGGAACTGTTGTAGGCTGTAACTACTCCTCCATTTGACGGTCCTATGTAGGGATTCATCCACTGGTTTGCACAAACCTTGTTGAGTCTGTTAATGTTACATCTTTTGTTTTACTTTTAGCCAGATGTCCTGTCAAGCACTTAGCAGAGGAAAAGAAGTTCAGCAGCTGCTAGTATTTAGATAACAAAGAAAACAAAGACCCTCTTTCCCAACCTCATCCTCGGTCTTCCGTCTCCTTCCCCCACCCACAGGCCTCCGGATCGTCGCCGTAGAGATCTTTTTGGCATAGCCAACTCTACTCACTCCCGCCGCAACCAGCTGCACGCCAACAGCAGTGTTGTTCCTCCTCTCCAAACTGCGGGAAATGGCAGCACCATGAATGTGGAGCTGGCAGATAGAGAGTTCAAGTTCATGGAGCAATCAGTCGTGGAGCGGGAGCTTCAAATCGCTGGTCTGCAACCGTTCACAGTTTATCGCATCGACATTCATGCTTGCAATCGACAGGTCCAACGCTGCAGCGCCTCGGAGTTTGTCTTCTCTAGGACAAAGCCAGCAGGTTAGAGAAATGAGCTATTTACAGATGCAATGCAAGTATGATTGCAGTTGTCCACCTGGTGTGTATTCCTGCCAAAATGGTAGCTGGAGAATGTTGAAACTGAGTATGATGAAGAGTACGCTTTACTCGTGAGGTTGTTGCGTGTCCGGACGTCTGTGTTCACCATGCTTTACTCCCCCCCCCCCCCTGTGGTTTTCAGAAAAGGCTGATGACATACCTGGCCCTGTGACCTGGGAGGGCCACGAGGACTGGGTGTTTCTGCGCTGGCCAGAGCCACATCGCCCCAATGGACTCATCCTCATGTATGAGATCAAGTTTAGACTGGCTTCTGAGGTAAGATAAGATCAATACATAGACCTGCTCTCTTGTGGGGGAACTCCTGTTTCTGACAGCAACTAGGAAGCCAAAAAACAGATTCAGATTCATAGTTATAAACAACAATTATCCATCTTAAATCTTCATTTAGTAAGAGAGAAGAGACAAATCAATATCCCCCTTAGGCGTATCTTAAGTTATATTTGTTTCAGAGTCTAAGTCTCTGTTTTTTTTCCCTTGGTTTTTGGCAGTACTTAAAAATCTAAATGATAGTCTGGGATTTTTTCCATTAGTAATAATTTGTTTTAGGGTTAGTTGAGGACAAACTTTGCAGAAAGTGAGTTCTAGTTGTCTGACAGCTGCAGCGTCTATGCATTTCAGACTAAAGGCGACAGACTGTTCTGTGTTAAAGGACGGACCCAGCAGTGGTTAGGTGTTAAACATGGCCAAAATTAAAACAAAAGAACCACAAGTTAGGCAGTCACAGTAATAGATCTTATAAGTGCACTTTCCAGTATATAATATATTCCACTGTTGTTTAGTACTTATGAGTGAGGGTGAATCCAGGTTTGTCAATCCTGTCTTTGCCATTTGTTTCTCAGTAAAGTGTAGACAGTGTGATTCTTGAATCTAAGATGTATTTTTTTTCTTTCTATGTGTGGTTTTGTTTGTCAGACTGAGAAGCATGAATGTGTATCTGGTCAAATTTATCGGACCCAGCGTGGAGTTCGTCTTAACAATCTGAGTCCAGGAAATTACTCTGTTCGAGTTAGAGCTACGTCACTGGCAGGCAACGGCTCCTGGACTCGCTCTCTGGATTTCTACGTGGCTGAAGGTAGGGCGAGATCATCCGAACCCTTACCTTCATATTTCCCTTTTTATTTCCTAAAGCAGAGAAATGATTCTGAAGTGAATCAAAGTGATCCAAGTGTTTCTCCCATCAGAATATGAAACCGTTCTCTACGCAATGATCTTCATCCCCATTGCAATCGTCTTCCTCATCTGTGTCCTCGTCTCAATCCTGGTGGTCTTCAACAGGAAAAGGTGTGTTTAGAGCAGTAACTGTTTCCCTGCAATTGCATAGAATAAATTGAAACAAAGCAATACTTAACATACAGAAAAAGATGAAACGGAAAGCTTAGCTAGTGAGTGGTGTGGTTACATCAGGAAGGATAGGTGCACAAGCAGAAGTGAGATGCTTCTAGCAGCTAGTCGATAGTCAAATATTTCCACAATTTTCTTTGGAAGATTTTTTATTTTATTTTTTACTGAGTAAACCTGCGTGTTTGTGTCTTTAAACTTTTACTTGTTTATTTTTTTCTGTTAGGAATAGCGACCGGCTTGGAAATGGAGTCCTGTATGCCTCAGTCAACCCAGAGTATTTCAGCGCTGCAGAAAGTGAGTGAGGTGTGAGAATAAATGAAAGGACGAAAAACACATGGGATAAGTTGTCTGACTGAAAAAATCTATACGCATCTTATTTATTCTATAAAGTGTATGTACCGGACGAGTGGGATGTGGCACGGGAGAAAATCTCCCTGAGTCGTGAACTTGGTCAGGGGTCCTTCGGCATGGTGTATGAGGGCCTGGCAAAGGGTGTGGTGAAAGATGAACCAGAGATACGTGTCGCCATTAAGACCGTCAATGAATCAGCCAGCATGAGGGACAGAATCGAGTTTCTCAATGAAGCGTCTGTCATGAAGGAGTTCAACTGTCACCATGTGGTATGTACACACTGTCAAAAGAGTTGTGATCTATCCCTCCCTAGTTTCACTCAACACAACGGGGTCAAAGGAAACCGCAAACTTCCATGCCTGTATGATTAACACAAAGCAACCTTAGACTCTCATGTTGCTGTTTTATAAACTTACTATGAATAACTAATAACTAATGGTTCAATGTTACTAAACTGCATGTCAGAAAGGATAAGCATGATTGAATCGTGTAAATGTAAATTATTCAAGGAGACGGCTTTCAAAATCAGATCAGTCATTCTTTATACTATTTTTAATATGTTTGAATAATATTTGCATTTTATGCTGTGATGGGCAGTGATGGGTAATTCTTTGAACACATTCATCATCAAAAAAAAGACAAGATTGTGAACCAAAGTTTTCCACCGATGTAAAGCGCTGTGTTCGGTGCAGGTTCGTCTGCTGGGAGTGGTTTCTCAGGGCCAGCCCACCCTGGTGATCATGGAGCTGATGACTAAAGGAGACCTGAAGAGCTATTTACGCTCCCTCCGACCTAAAGAGGTATTGTCTGACCTGTAGCCTCCCACTGCTTATTAGTTTAAGTTATTCACAACTGAGATACAGTATTGAGGAACAAAGTTTAATGCCCCATTTACTTCGATGTTAACAAAAATTTCAAAGTGATCCAAAATCCAGGATCTCTCCTGGATCATCACTAAAATATAATCATCTGTTCCTGGTAACATTCCCAACATTTCCTGAACGTTTCATCAAGATCAGTCCATAACCTTTTGTGTTATGCTGCTAAACACAACTAACACCTAGTAAGATTCATATGAATGCAGATGAGATATTTTAGCCTCAGTTCATGTCGCAGCCGCCTCGTGTAATTAGTATGACTAATTATGCAAGCATTCATCATTTCTGAGGAGTGACTCATCCATCTGCTCGCCTGTCTTTCTTCAGCAACAGTGGTCAAGCCTGTCTCTTCCTCCTCTGAAGAAGATGCTTCAGATGGCCGGGCAGATCGCTGACGGCATGGCATACCTCAACGCCAACAAGTTTGTCCACAGGGATCTGGCAGCCAGGAACTGCATGGTGGCCGAAGACTTCACCGTGAAGATAGGAGGTAAAGGAATGTCAGCGGGGCGGAGGTTACGGCCAGTCGTGAAGCCGAAATGAGAACATTTCCGTCGCAGGTGACGGGTGTCGGTTATCAACTTTCTTTGTAAATCCTGGCTTTCGTCTTTTAGATTTAATTTGCGCTCATAAAAACGGAAGATCTGTTCTGTTAAAAAAAGGAAAGATGTTTTTGAGCACTTAAATGAATTAGAATGGAAATATTTTAAGATTAAATGTAAAAGGTTGCAACCAGAAGAATCAGCGTTGCTGCAAATAAGGCATATTCTCCAGATTTATTTCCCTTTGGGGGTACAACCAATTTTGTAACAGCCTTTTTAATGGTCTGTAACTCTGCCATGGAGTGATTAGTAAGGAAGTCACTGTAGAAATGTGGCTCTGCCTGTAATCCCAGTACAGAATCTTTCTGATTGTGATTCTATAATCCCAGAGTGCCCTCCTGTGGAATATATGGACCCAAACAACCATTAACTACTTGAATGCAGGTTTTTTTATAGGCATTAATGCTTCACTTTTTCACTGTTTGGGCAGACTTTGGCATGACCAGAGACATTTATGAGACAGATTACTACCGCAAAGGTGGTAAAGGTTTGCTGCCTGTTCGCTGGATGTCACCCGAGTCTCTGAAGGATGGAGTCTTCACTACCAACTCTGATGTCTGGTAGGTGCCTCACACAGACAGACGCCAACATTACTATTTATTCTGCATATCCCCATATTATGGTAGTTTAAGCAATTTAAGCCCTCCCACTTTCCCTCTCTAGGTCATTTGGGGTTGTATTGTGGGAGATTGCCTCACTGGCGGAACAGCCCTATCAAGGCCTATCCAATGAGCAGGTCCTCCGCTTTGTCATGGAGGGAGGCCTGCTGGAGAAACCACAGAACTGTCCTGACATGTTGTAAGACACAGTTTACTGGCTCTGCTTTGCTAAATAAATCACAAGTGATCAGTGACCTCAACTGTTAGATCGCTTCCGATGCCAGATTTGTATGCAAAATATGAAGCTTGCAATCCGTCGGCCTTGCTTTTCTTCTGTGCGTGCATGTGTGCATTTTTAAGGCTTTTACTGAAGTGAATATTGGCTTGCTGGTAAGAATGTGCAGTATCTCTGGATACTTTGCATTGTGAAAGACGTGTTGTCGCTGAAGGTTAACCTCATTTGTTTGTGTCCGTAGGTTTGAGTTGATGCGAATGTGTTGGCAGTACAACCCTAAGATGCGTCCATCTTTTATCGAGATCATCGGCAGCATAAAGGACGACTTGGAGCCGTCTTTCCGGGAAGTCAGTTTCTTCTACAGTTCCAATAACAAGCCAGTCGACGCGCCGCAGCTCCACGTGGATAAGATGGACGACATCGATGACGTTCCCCTGGACCCCTCTACATCCACACAGCAAACCACAGTCCCACAACAGACGCCACCCTCTCCGAGTTTAGAGGCTCCGCCCACCCCGCCACTAGCCCCCAGCGCTCCCTCCAGTCCCTGTACATCAACTGCTGCCATGGACAAACCGCTCTCTGGGCAACAGGCGGCCAATGGGCTGTCAGGATCAGGCCTAGCAGCAGGGTCCGGGTCAAGTGTCACAACACGGCCATCTCTGGATGAACTGCCGCCGTACGCGCACATGAATGGAGGAAGCAGTAACGAACGAGCCGTGCCTCTCCCACAGTCCTCTGCCTGCTGATTGGACAGAGACGTCCACCAGACTGTAAGCTCTCCCACCTGCTGCTCTGGGGAACCTGATGTCTCCGTGGGTGCAACATCTTTCTAGAAGAAGGAGAGAAAAAAGCCAGGTCCACCAGCTGGGCATGGCTAGAGGAGCACAGACTCTGAAGAAGAGTATGTGGAGAAACTTTCCCCTCTGTCTCCAAACACTTTTTCAGATTTTTGCCATTTTGGTTTGTGTCTGTCAGACGTGACACTGCCCTGGCAGCTCAGCGAGAAGACTCGGCACGGTAAAGTAAAGAAAAAATACAAATCATTTGAAGGAGCGCCCTCTCTTCGTGACTGAACATATTTTATAAATAGTTTGTTACTATTTTATATGTATTTCCAAATGAGTAAGCAAAGCGTTTTGGTTTTTGTAAATGACCAGCGTGTTGTTCACTTTTGGGTGGGCATTATGATTAAACTATTTAGCATATCTCATAAAAAAGTACTTAAGAGAGATCAGGGTGTCTGGTCAGTCGTCTCTCTGCTCCGCAGGGTGGGAGCTGGGTCAGCCGACAATTTGCCAAAACAACCAGAGGGAGAATGGACAAATCTGCCAAATTTGTTGCCAAAATTGTACTTTCTTTATATTCTCTCTGCTGTGGTTTTGCAACGGAATTCTAAAATTATCTGCATTTAAAATGCAACAACAACGAAAAATGTGATCAAAGGGATAAAAAAGATCCTCTGCAGCCCTGAACGACTTCTCTCGATTTGCAGCCACTGTAGATATCGGATTCATGTCATGGACCTTGGTTACGTCGGTTTATCTGAAGCTGAGCCACATCATCTCACCAAGTGCTGTTTTGTTACGATTGAAACACTAAAACTAGTCCATTAAGAGGCAAAAAAAAGAATCTTTGAAGGAAGGACTGCAGAGTCAAGAAGAAAGCACTTATGAATATTACATCGTTCGGGGTTTTCTCCAAGTTTAGAGTCCTCATTGTACACACACATGTATTTTTATAGACTAGTCATTTGTCTCCAATGTTAATACCGTCTCTATGTGGGCAGAGCATTTATGTGCGCACCAGTAATTCGTGTCACTTTTCTAACTTTTCTATGGTTTGAGACACTTGTACAGAAAGAAGCTGCTATTCCTTACTTCTCTTGTCGTTGTAACATAGTTAAAATCTATATATAAAAAGAGGTTTAAAAGAAAAAAGCCTTCAGGTTGGATCTATGAACATTTCCACTACAGACCATTTTTAATGCTCGTAATTCTGTAAAGTTGATCAGTTGAAATGGTTTCATTTCTGTGTTTAAGGGTGCGACTATTTGCCGTGTGGATTGAAACACTCCGATCTTCCCCTCTCACCTGACTAAAGGACAGTTCTGGTACGATTGAAACTCCTAAAATAGAATGACAATAAATGTTACGAGGGCTAAATTTAAAGCTTTATGTTTCTCTTTACTGACTGTAGCAGATCATTTGGTGATCCCAATTATTTTTGACTTGTCTGACTTTGACTTGTCTGACTTTGACTTGTCTGACCTGCTGTCAGATGCTGGTTCTCATGAGTGCTGCGTGATGACCCCGGCTTCCTGGTACAAACTAAATGCAACATAGAATTTAATTAAAAGCAGCAGCAATCCTTCACAGCTAATTCTCTTTTCCTTGATAGGATAATTTCACTTTCTGCTGATCAACTGTTCTCTTGAATCAAGGGTAGTTTTCTGTATGCTGCTGGAGGAATTCACATTATTGATCTTTTTTTTCCAACATGTCTTGTAGTAGAGGATTGCTGAAATTAAATTGCATTGAGAAATGAGCATAATGAACTTACAGCACTGAGATTTATTTTTAGTTTCATGCTTTTTGAAAGAAATAAGATTTCACAACTGGGGATGGCACTAAATAGATGCTCATGGGGCTCTTTTTTCTGAACATGTTCTTTTATTAAAACACTAAATCAGAAAGTTAACTCGAACTCGAGGTGCGAGTGCTGAACAGTTGAGCATTAAACACTTTTAGGTTTACAAAAGAAACGCTTCTCACTTAAAACATGAAGATAGGGCCCACATGGTATAGATATTAAAGCCTGAGTCGCCTCAAAAGGTTTGTGTTCCCAGCCGAGAAGTTCCTTGGTTATTTGTTTTGTTTTAATGACGTGGAACTTATAAAAATACCCACAAGTTGTTGTTGTTGTTGTTGTTGTTTTTGTCTTCTTTTCGCTTATATTGTGATGTTCTTTTGTCCTTTTTGGGAGGAAGGTTTTGTTGCCCTTCAACCATCCATCTACCTCACTTCTTTTCAATCTATTTTTATGTACAGAAAAGACAAAAGTTCTATTATTTGTTGTCTAGCTGAAGTGATGACTTCACTGAGTGCTGTTGATATAGAAAATAAATCACACCACAAACTGAACCATCCTTGAGGAGGAGGAGGGAGGAACATGGCACAAGAATGAAGACATTCGACTCAAAGTGCTGGAGAACATTGCTGCCTGTTCTACAGAACATTAAGGAACCTGAAGTCTGTCTGAGGCTCGTCAGATTTCCTTTATGCACGTGAAACATTTAAGGGATTTTTGGCACAGTGGAAATGATGAGGCATTAACTGTTAACGGTGTGTCGAGTTCTCCATCCTCACTCCTTATTGGTAGCTGTTTGTTATTTATCAGTATTGAATGTAACCGTGTGACGTATCAGTTAAAGGGAAGTCTGCCACAAGCAGACGACGTCTGGTTTCCTCTTCATGGGTTTGTCGACAGGTTATTTACCACAATGTCATGACTCTGGCAAAGTTCCTAGACCTGTCGCCAGCACCATCCTTGTCCCATTAAAATGCATATTCACTCCTCTCGTATTCCACAATTCCTCCTTCTCCCCTGGTTCGGTAGTAGTTTCAAACTGGGAGTGTCACTGATTTGGGATGTGGTTCAGAGTTTTGAAAACAGCTGTGATCTGGTTAGTGCTGGTATGAGATCAGGATGGGTTTGTTTTTTAGTGTTTGTGGTCTGACTTTTGCCTCATTTTTACCACTGGAACACCTCACAGAACGACTTCTAATCAGACTTTTTTTCCTCTCTCTCCTTTTGTCACATTTGTTATGAGGATTTTGATGTGTTTAAATTATTCATAGCCTTCCAACTCTTGAGTTTCTATTGAAATGATCTATTAGACTGAGGTTTCCTTTTGACTTTCTTTTGTAAATGCTGTTGTAAGAATTTTTTTGTTATCTATATATTGTGAATACTGAGAAACACTATTGGCTGAAGCAAAAGAGAATGTCTGTTTCTCGTTTTTTTTTTTCTACAAGATTTAAGATGAATAAAAATGTATGCAAACTATCGCTGCTTGTCTTCATCTGCTACTGAGTGCAACTTGTGCTTAAGTAAGATTTATCTTTGTGAATTAACAGATCTAAATCTTTAGACAATATTTGTGGTAGATGTGCGTGCACAAGACAAATTAAAATGTGTTACACATATATTGTATGTACTGCAATGCAGTGTCTTGACAGCAGGTGGCAGCAGTTGTATTCTGTCAACAAAAACATGAATCAAATGAGATTTTGCTGAAGTCTTGATTTGCTATTCCTTCTATTTAAAGTCCATGATAAGCCATCCGCTCTGATCGCACTTCATTTTAAATAAAAATACAGGTATGGTGTGTTGAATGATGATAGGATCGGGGTAAGTGCTGTATGTCAGCTTTCTTTTCTGGTATTTAAGAACGTTTGAATCTCACTAGAGGAGTCGTGAGTGCAGTTTTGTTAGTCTTTGTCCCACTTAATTTTGTCGTTGGCGCTCTGCATCTTTTTGCTTGTCACCGTTTGGGCTCCCTTGGGTGACTAAATGCCTCACAAAAACATAAAAATGTTCAACAGATGCAGCTGGAGCTCGGGTGGAACGGATTTCATGCAGAACAACAAAACATGTTTTACAAATGCATTATGATGGTTCACTAAAAAACTGTGTGAAACAAATACAAAGCACCTTTAACTAATATAAAAACAACATCCAGACTCTCACGCATCCTGAGGGCTTTGCCCATCAACAGCAACAGCAGGTGGAGCGATGCTGCCGCCCAATCAAAAGCAAGCTCAGTTTCACTTCACAGCCGCTCTAACCGAAGTTCACAAACCTAAAACATTAAGCTGTCCATAATTAATATTTAGGCCATTGGATTCATATTATAAATCGTGTTATTTGCAAGTATTATACAAAACAAACTTTGCAAAAATTGCATGTCGATATGCATAAAAGTGAGGAAATGTGTTTGATAAGCCAGTTTATTTCCCTTTTAAATGGAGCTCATTTGTGGAAGGAGCAGCAGAGCTGAGTATTCCGGGATGTACCCCTGAAAAATGTGCCAAATCTTCTCTGCCATTCCCCAACGGCTTTTCTTTTCCGTGGACTCCTTTGTTTTTTGTGTGGATTGGTTGAAGTTTGAAGAAACGACACCTATCAGCAATAGGTCGCCAGCCTGGCCGCACGCTGCTATGGGACGGCATCCCATTCTTCAACCATCATTTGTCGAAAGCCATCCAACGTGGTTGTATCGGTCGCTCTGGCACCAACAGCAAACCCAAGCTAATCCCACAAGTGTTGAAAGGGGACTGGAAGTCGGGACTGCTGGCAGGTCATTCCAGGATCTCCACTCCTATACTCTGAAGGAAGTATCCGACAAGCCCCACTCTGTGGGGGGAGAATGTTCTCAACTTGGAGCATCGAGTCTGATCCCAGACTGAATGTATGGGATTGCCACTGCCTCCATCTAGACAGCTTTGTGGATTGAGATGGCCTCCAACTACACACAGGGTAAAGGTTTTAACACGTGTAGAGGACCCACTGGGAGCAATCTGGGTGACCTGCTCAACAGGACGTCGGCAGTCCCCAGGAGATGAACTGGCATCTCTCCAACCACTATTTCACACCGCACTGCGGTCCGCATGGGTCATGAACCAGATTCGGCAAAGTTTTCATGGGGACAATTCACATATTCAGCTCTGCTCCTCATCCCCCACATTACATAGGCTGACTTTATGTGGCTGTGCAGACAGGAGAAAATGTAGTTAACCACTGCTTGAGTCATTAGAAAAACTTTTTTTTGAAGGAAAATATGTTACTTTGTCATTGTCTTCAGTATCTTTGGTCAACAAATTTGTTATTAGACGGTTGATTGCAGGTGAGACGGCATCAGAGCATCGCACTGAAAGGGACCACTCGCTTTCTCCGTATACTGTACAGTCCATCTGAAATAGTTCACAGGAGCTCTCCCCGTGATACAATCCATAAGAGCTGGCTTTAAAATCCTGCTGCAAGTGGCTTCCTTGAAAACAAAAGCAAGATGGATTTATTGTATTTAAGTGTCATGGTTAAAACTCATGTTGGGTTCTTGCTAGAGATCTCCGTCATGCCACCGTGGATTCCTGTCCTCCGCTATCCCTCTCGTCTCCAAATGTGCCAACAGAACTGTTCCTTCTTCACTCTCTGTCCAAGCCTAGTTCAGCCACATCTGTGTCCTGGCTGGCCTAGGAGCAGCGTGCCTGCTGTATCGAGTCTGGCCCAGCGAGGAGCTGAAGGACCCTGCTGGAGGGGGCTATCTGCGGCCCAGATGAACCGACTGTCTGTGGGTTGCTTGTGAACATGAAGCACAGCACGCTGTCTTGTAGTAATCGTACACGCAGAGGCGAGCCTGGACCACCACGTTGCAGTTAAAGTATCTGTCTCTGCACTTCTCATCTGAAACAAAAAAAAAAAGTTGACGTTATATTTCCAAGTTCCAGGAAATGGTAATAATATCATTTATTATTCAACCAAATGAGGAAAGAAAATGTGAAATTACTGTAAACCTGGGTAGCAGGCACAGTAAAATTTTAGCTGCCTGTTTCAAGATTCGGATTCACATATACTTCAAAGATTACTCATCTGTGTTTCATGCAAGGTGTTCTGCAGCTAGGTATCGGCTTGCAGTCCAGCCCGTTGACTGACCTATGAGAGGCGTGCAGGGCTCTGGGTTGCAGTCCTCCTTATCTGCAGGTCTCAGCTGATCGCTGCAGTCCTCACTGGAACGAGTGTCGTCGGACAGGCAACGCACCTCCCGGACACGGAAACCTCCTTCACATGTTTTTGAACACTGAAAGGAGGAGAATCGGCGACGGCAGGTCAAAAAAACCAAATTCTACTCTGTTCATTCACGTAAACGATTTCTGCATTTCTGTCTGTGTTCTTCACGCTGGTTTGAAGAGGGCGCAGTTGACGCAAGTAATAGTCATGCACTTCCAATCAGCAGCGTCAGAAACAGTCATCCATCCATTTTCTTAGCCGCTGGTACTGCTGGAGCCCATCCCTCGGTCTATGGGCGAGAGGCGGGGCTACGCGCCCTGGACAAGCCGGGTCATTTTGCATTATTTATTAACTGATCTTTGCCAGTGAGTATTGAGTATTTAATGTTCATATTATATATATTTATATATTTTATGTATTAAGTATATATCTTGAGTATTTAATGTTATGGAACATATAAATTCACGCATAGTAAAATATATTGAGCCCTCCAATTGACTGGCCCCATGGAGACCATGGAAATACCGATGTGATTCTTCTGTACATATCACGATGCACCGTGCTGATCATTACGCAGCGATACAGGTACCGGATCTGAACGCCTGTGTTGAGAAGGTTTTGTCTCTCACTCACAGCGCTCCAGTCGGTGTGATACCACTTTGCTCCACAGGCCTTGAGGTTGCAGCTCTGCTGGCTGAGGGGCCGCTCTATGGAGGAGCACTCGTACGGCGGGATGACGACGAGGCCTTCCTCTGAGCTCATCAGACACACCACCGGCCTCTGCTGGCTGCCTGCACCACACTCTGCAGAGCACTGGGTCACAAACGGCACAGACCATATGACAGAACACATTCTCACATGGCAATGCAGAATAACTGTGCATATTTAGCTAATCCAGACAACGTCCCCTTAAATCAGGCGTGACCTCCTGTCATGCTCGTACCTGGCTCCAGGGGCCCGTAAACCACTCGATGCGGTTCTCACAGGGGCCACTGTTGCAGACCTTTGAGTTCGCAGGTCGTTCGCTGCCACAGCCCTCCAGAGGAAGACTGCTGACGTGGTTGGTCAGACAGACGACTCCCCGGGTCCGCGCACCCATCCCACATTCAGCTGAGCACTAAGGAGTAAATGCTTTATAGTAAACTCTCAGATTGCATACATGCATGTCCAATGGCATGGCTGTGGTTTACAGTACATAGACAATGAGAAAGCATTGCTAAGGCTCAGGTGTGATGGTTTTGGAATTTGCGTCTCCCTCTAATATCTCTGATCGTAATCCTAAATTGATTTGATGAGACTTTCCTCTCGGCATCGTACTGAATCTTCACAATGCTATAATACAAACAAGATACTGTTCAGACATTAAAACACAAGATCCAAGAAGAGATCTCCACTCTGAAGCAAAATGCTGGTCATTCCTTCACCACTACTCTCTCCTCTGTCACACCAGTCTTATCTAAATAAAACAACAACTTTATTTTATTTTATTTTTTCTGTTATTTTTGACAACCTTTATCTTCTCAGCTATTATTGTAATAATTTACATTTCTTTTTTCAACTCAAAATAAAGTTTTATTTAAGCTGCATTGAAATATTTTTTTTATAATTTTGTTGCCAAAACAGCAGCTGGATGCATGAAGACAAAAACATTTACCCTATTGCCCCAGTCGGTGTAGAACCAGCTCTTGGCACAGGCTCCCATGTCACAGTTTTCTACGTCGATGGGCCGTAGATTCATGTTACATTCGTCATCAGGAACAAAGTCGCCCACGTTACTGACACAGCGCACCTCTCTCGACCTCTGACCCAGCCCACATGGCACCGAGCACTATGGAGACAGGAATCATGGTTAACGTACTAGTGTGGCGGTGAATACTTAACTGTATTAACCCTTCAAATGGAGATAATCTCTCTTTTTCTTTACAATTTTACACACACACACACACACACACACACACACACACATAGGGTCCGTAGATGCAATGTGGAGAGAGTTGGTGGAGTGATGGGCAGTCATGTGGCACCGTGAGAGCAGTTAAGGGTTCAGTGCCTTTCTAAGGAGCGCCTCAGGAAGGGGCACTGGGACCTGTCGAGCTGCCACACATTCTGGTGTGGTCCCAAGACAGGTCCGATGGACTGAGCTGCTGCCGCCATATTTCTAGACAGGAATTTCCCATTTATTTGCTTAGGGAAGGGTTAGACATACACCAGTATTACCATAGTCCGGAGCATCATAAAGCCGTGTCATCAAGGACGAAGCAGCTCAGCTTCCACTTACGGCGGTCCATTCTGAACGGATCTGCCACTCACTGCAGATCTTCAGCTGGCAAGTACTGGCGATTTCAGGCTGCTCCAAGTCTCGGCAGTGACTTGTGTGTACGTTGAGGGTGTGGTTGGCGTAAACCTGGCGGCACAGGACCTGCCGATGCTGCATGCCCAGGCCACAGGTCTTACTGCATTCTGACCACTCGCCAATATCCCAGCTGCTCAGGGTAAAAACCACAAGAGATGGAAGATCCTTAAAGATTGTTTTATATCTATTACATTTACTTTATTGCTATTATGTTCTTTTTGTTGTTCATATTGTGTTTTGTTCATGTGATGATCTCACGTATGAGATTGAGGCTGTAATAGTTTATACCTGTAAATTATTTTATTCTATTTTAAGGAAAATATTTGGCACAATGACAGGATGATAAAGTTTCATGTTCCAACAGTAAGTCAAAACTTCAAAGGATAAGAGCACAATAAAGATATAACTATTCAAACCACCACAGAAAACCCATCTAAAAGATACACGTGTTGAATGAATGTTTGGGTGGTATTGACTTGAAGTCAGTTTAACAGCATTTAGTGTGCTCATGTGAGGGTTATGGTCGCTCACAAGGCTGGGCAGGGCTGCAGGTTGCAGGCCTCTTCTTGAGGAGTCGGTCTGCTGCTGCTGTCACACAGAGCATCTGATACCTGGACGTGGTTCAGCCGGGAGACGCAGTGAAAGACGGGGTATCTGAATCCTGCAAAGGAAATAATAATTAGTTTACACTTCAGACAAAAAAAATTGATTTAAAAATGCAATTGTTCAAACTGAAATCATATTGAGCATTTAAGTATAGGAGATGTCAGTAAAGTCACATTTTACTCTTTAAGGAAAGTGTTTGTGCTGTTGATTGAAACTGAACTTACTTTCATTCAGGTCAGTTTATGTAACTAAAGCAGTAAGATCCAGACAGCGGGACTGACCTTTACCGCAAGAGGCGCTGCACTCTGTAGCGCCAGCCAGTTTCCAGTTGTAATCTCTTGTGCGTCTGGGTGGCTGGACAACGGGAGGCTGGTTGTCAGGGAGACGAGGAGGGGCTGATTGGAGTTTTCCTGGTGAGTGTTGCCGTGATGGTCATATCCACCCTGTCCATTTACAGTGTTCCCTAAGACAACGACACTTCAGTTTGGACATGCTGGGAAAAAGCAGGTGATGCACATTGTTACCTCTAAAGGGTGAGACGGTCACATTTTGAGGCTGATCTGAGTCAAAGTGCAGATTCTGGATTACTTTCTCACTTACTTCAACATTTTGCATTTTGAGAACAAAGGACTTTTTTTTTTACATTTCGTTAACACAATAGTGAGGCTTTTCCAGATCTATCTATATATTTACATATGTGGAGCGGGGGGGGGGGGGGGGGGGGGGGGGGGTGGAAAGGAGACACTGTGGATTTAAAGGCACTTGGATAATGGGTTTCGACCTGCCATTATGGAAATCGTATTTATATTGATAACTCCTAAATGACTTATTTCAAATAGAAACAGGCTTCATTGGTGAAGGAATTGGGTGATATTCCTTAATATGGTACGAGGCAGATGTGACCACAGTAACATCCTCAATGCAGCATCACTACATGGTCGTCATTGTAATGACACAAGAATTCATTTATGACGGAACCGGGATGCCAGACTTCAGTTGTTGGCTGGAATGGATGCAACAAATGACAACAATACGCTTTCATTTCCTCATCGTTCTGCTGATTACTGTTACTCTGAGTCACCTCGCTGATAATACGGTGATAAATAGCGTGCTTTAAGTGAGTCTCACTCGCCTTCTTGCTGAGGACCGGCAGTTTTCTCAATGGGGAGGAGGTACTCATAGTGAACGCCGGGATTAGTCTGCTGGAAGATCATCTGGGACAAAATGGGCAGTAAAAAAAGTCACAAATATTGTCATTATAAAATCTACCGGTACCCATCCATTCTCTTGTAGACGAGACGACCTCAATTGTTTTATGCCCCTTGCAGGCCACGGGTGTTGCTGGAGCCTATCCCAGCCGACTACAGACAAGAGGCGGGGTACACCCCGGACACATCGCCAGTGCCTCACGTTATTGCCATTATAAAGTGACAGACATTAATGTTACTGTGGGGCTGAAAGACAGTCGCCGCGTTTGGACATCTGGAGGTCAGAGTTGATCTGTTACTCACATAAACATCCAGAATCTCGTTGGTGGGTCCTTCAGCGAGAAAAGACTCCCCAGATGTGCTGCTGATTTCGTTCGGTCGGCGGTAGGTGAACATGGTCCCCACTCCCTCATACTTCCCTGGTCGGTCGATGGCCCAGTTTCCATTAATGATGGATCGTCCTGATCGGCTTCTAAGAGCTGGGAAGGAGAGGAGAATCCCAAAATCACTACTGAAGACCCTGAGCTGAAATGGAGAGGAAAATACAGCCACAACCTCTTCCACATAATTACTATTGGTGTGAAACCGTTTAGCATCACTGTACGACGCTGTTAATGTACCCCCCCCCCCCCAACCAAAAACCTCATTGCAGCGAACAAAATGAACGCTTTCTCAGTATGTTTTAGGAACATGATCTGTTTGTGATGTAAAATATGTTATTCAAATCCTGTAACAACATTTCTTCAGATATTTTCCACTGATTCAGAGTTTAAGTACGCTATTCCATTGGCAATGCATTAGAGGTGCAGCATTAAGCCGGTTTATAAATGCGTTTGGACATCTAAAAGCACATTAGAGTCACGGCTGTATATATTGTAAGTTCAAAAACAGCATTTCATGGTGACAAATTTTAGCCACAAGGATGTTCATTGTTTGACATTATTTTTTGCCTTTACTTACAGAACAAATGTCCAATGATACGTCACTCAGTACAGCATGAGCTTGTGATTTTACCATCTACTGGTGCACAGAAAGCGTGCAGGGCTGCACATAACTGTTCCTTTTTCACAAAGTTTTCAAATTCCACCCCTTAATTAAAAAGGATGGTGAGGCTTTAGGGGCAAGATCCCCTAATGAAAACGTGTTTATGCACTTTCCTCAAGGGAAGCAGCTGCAGGAGGGGGATCCAGGCTGTTCCCTTCTTTCTGTAACCTACCGCTGAGTTGGGACACGTCTTTCATCAAACAATGCCAGACATTCCAATAGTCACTTTTCAAAATACCCCCCCGCAACTGTGTCCCCATATTGCACTTATATAAAGATGGCAATTAAGTGTGTAGTGGGTTTCGGTTAGAAACTCCAATTAAATGAAAGTCTGCACCACAGAGGTGGGTGGTAATACAGGAGACGCAGAACAAGTCCTTAAAAAGGACAGCCCGTCCCGTCCTAGTTGGCCTGCCTTTTCAGACAGATCTAATTCATTTTACAAGCAGCTGCGGCCTGAACTGCCTGAACTGGAATCTTCTCATCGAACGACAAATGTTTGCTGTCTTTATTATTGAGATACTGTATGTGTACCATACCTCTGCATTAACTTTTTTCCATGTCTGACTGTGTTTGGAGCTGGAGTGAAGTCACAGCTCTGTAAACCAGGAGGAGAACCGGATCTCTGCTGCTGTGAGCCAGCTAAATTAACTATGATGGAACACAGCAAGGCCTTTATTACGCAATTAAATGTAAAATATGTCAGAAACCGCTGGAGGAATAACATATCTCATGTGACATGGGAACACCTCGGGATACCCGGGATAAACTGGGACCTCTTAAACTAGCCGTGCAGCAACTTGCTGTGGGAATGTTGTCGTGTTTTTCCCACCTAGGTAGTTTCTGCTTTTCACCATCTCTGTGACGTTGATCTTGGTGGCTCCCTCTGGAATCTCCACTACCTTGTGGTAGCCAAGCTTGGATAATCTGTGTTTAAACACTCCAGAGACCAGCCTGCAGGTTGCGTTGTCGCCTCCGCACACTCCGCATTCGTCCACCTCCTTTCCCGATCCAAGGTAATCATCACAGCCAAGGCTCTGTGATTCAGAGGGGGGATTAAATGCATTACAGACTGTCAGGATAATCGCTGAGAGAGTTCTTTAATAGAGCTGGTTAGGATTAACTGGATGCGTGCGACTCCAAAAATGGTGAAGCGTTAATTAGGCATGAAAGATTGCACACCTAAACCCACATCATTAAAAACAGAATATCCAATCAGCTAAAGTCGTGGTACTTTCCAGATGCACCATTTCAGCAATTGCCTTTGAACTGATGCCAGAATTTCTTTCCTAAATGTGTTTTCTGTATCACATTGACAGTAAAGTTCTGGAAACCTGGACACAGTGAAAATAGAACAGTTAACAGTCAGCAGTCCGCTAAACGCAAACCGCCAGTCAAAGTAACTTGTTGTTCAAACAGGCGGTGGATGGGACAAAACTGGTCCCAGTCAGCAACCATGGGGGGAGGAGAAGGGGGGGGGGGGGGTCTGGGATTTGTCTTGGCCCTCCATTCGGGTCACACCTCTTGCTTGGCTTCCATGTGGTTCTCTGCGTGAAGCTAAGTATTCCTCTCGCTGTCTTCTCGCTATGTCCGAGCAAATGCATTAAACCATGTGTCAGCGTTCGAACTGTAACGGCACAGCAGGCCGCTCCGTTTCCCCCGTTGCTCTGAAAAGCAACAGTCCCATGATCGTTTGAGCCTCGTAATATTTCTCCTCGAGCCTGAGAAGCTGGAATCACACTCCTTATTCATTTGTTATTCAAGGAAAACATTTCATTTTTTTTTTGAGCATTTTTTTTCTTTTTGGTGCATTGCATGTTTACAAGTAATATCAAACCATGAGCTAATGAAATATGCTCATTTGTATTTTCTTCTGAGTCTCATCGAACCTAATTTTCTGTCATTCTTATAAATTTAAACATTCTGCATCCGGATTACATTCCAGATTACATTTTGATGCATAGAAAATGTGAAAGGGTCTAATGCATTACAGACAAATGTGAAGATAGCAGCTCAATTCCTATAATTGGGACAAGACGCTGGAGAAAGTTAAAGAACAGGAAGAGAAACTGTGATAAATGGAAGCTGGAGAAATGAAGCGACTCGAGCAAAGGTGTCTGAGGAGGTCGGGTTGAACTCCTGAAGAGTGTCTGGCTCGCTCTCCCACTCATTGCGGCTCAGTTGGTTCTTGGCCAAAATGACCATGAAATCGCTCTCTCTTCTCAGGAAGTCAGTGATGAGAGAAAATAAAAACAAAGTCGGAGAGCTGAATAATAGAGCAGCTGCCAAATGCTCATGTGGTCAGAGTAGATCCGTGCTGCAGTGCAGCAAGGCTGGATAAAGCTGGGGCTAAACGTTCACGGTAAATATGCTGCATTTCACGTCTCACTTTTTGCACCATTGAATAGAAAGCAACTCCGAATCCCACAGGTCTGCAGAAAAAGGGTGCACAGTGAATCTTAAAGCACATTTTGACAGGCTCCACTCAGAGAACAAATAAAAATGTATTCAAGGAGGATTATAAAGGCGCGACTATCAACAAATATCTCCTCCACTGCTCTGTTTTGGCCATTAATCCTTTCTGCCTAAAACAACATGACCACAGCAGCAAATCTTTGCTTCGGTGAGGTGAAAATGTTCCTCCAACAACAGAGATGCAGACACAGTCCATGCAAACAGGAGAATGATTGAATCAAAACACCCCACAGTGGAAGGAGGGGAGGAAAATCAGTGACATTTATTGACCCAAACGCCGAATTGTAAATATAATATCATATGACTGTGGATTTAGAAAACAAGCTGGGTTCACTTTCCTCCGATGTGGGAAGAGTTGAAAGGTTTAGTGCTGAATCAGTTATCTTGGCAGCTCACCAAATCAAATCAATCAATAGATTATTCACTTCTCAGCCCCATCATAGCATGCTGCACTAAAAACTAACATTCCAATACTGAATAATCCACAAATAGTATCATCTGTCCTCCTGATGACGTGGCCTTGCATCCTCTGAAACACGGCAGAGACTCAACGACTGCTCAGCAAAATTCAAGCACGACTCCAACACAAATCTGATTGAGGTTGTTTCTCGAACACCTTATTCAAAAAAATCTGGATCCAAATAATGATCCGGGTCACCACCAAAATCTGACTCAACTCACCTCAAAAAAGAGTTTCAAACTGTAGTCCAGAAATAAGTGATAATTCGCACTGACCTCTATAATCTGCCTGTCAGAGTGAAATTATAGAAATGATCTCTGGTTACTTGCATAATCTGTACAAAGGCTTCCCTTCAATGAGATAAAGTTTAGGAGAGAAGGAAAAACCGTCTCAGCCGATATCACGGCTAAAAAGCATCAGACATTAATCGTTCTTTAACACTTAACATGCACATTGTCAAGATGCACGCAAGTCTCTTCCTGACAGCTCTGGCATAAAGTTACCGTGGCCTTGCAATAGTAGTGCTTTCATCCTTGTAGGAGGCCTGCTTTGTGGTTCCACACCGCAAATGCAATTATGAATAAAAGCCAAAGCTACGAATGATATCATTCTTAAACCAACAACGGTGGTAGATGTAACATTGAGATTTTTAACTCCTCTCTTTTTGGCTAAACTAAGTGTGAAAGGTGGTGGAAAATAGTGTATGTACTGTATGTGTACCATGGATGAACTCATTTCAGTCAGTTAGTACTATGTCAGTTAGATCGATGCCGTCAGCATCGTGGCTCTCTTGTCTAATTTGGGTAAATCATCACTGGCACAGTTTATTCTATGAATTGATACCTGAGATTATTCAAACGGCTTATTAACATTGTTTTGTGAACTGATATTACATTAGATAAGAGTATCAGAGAGTTTGCAAAGTTAAGGAGACAGGTTTGTGTGTAAAATGTTCATGTAGTGTTTAGAATAATCTGCTCAAGAATGACAGACACCAGCAGATCCTGATCGCTGGACCACAGAACAACACTGCATCCACCCCTTTATCATCATCATCCTATGACCTTTCATCTCCTATCGTTTTTTGTCTCCCATCATCTCCTCTCATCTCATCACCTCTCATATCCTATCATCACCTTCCTATCATCTCCTTTTACCTTCTCTCATCTATCACCTTCTCCATCACCTCTCATCTCCCATCAACACCCATCATCTCTGATCAACACCCATCATCTCCCATCAACACCCATCATCTCCTTACACCAACTCATCATCAAGTTGAGCCAGGACATCGGTTCCCCGGTTCCGGTGCAATGCTTTAGCTCCTCTTTACGGCCCTGAATACAGATGTATGCATGTTGGATGAGGCTCAGATCCCACCAGAACCTGGGAACCGACATCCTGGCAGTTTTGCTCTCAGCTTTCCAACTGACTGCAAAAGAAAAGACAGGACTGCTGTGAAACTGCTTTATCCTGAAACGTAGGACAGGAACAACACTTCTGTTAAGAAAATTATCCAATAGGTTTCATAAAATACTGAAGACCTTTAACTCACGTCAACAGAACAAATGCATCCAACGCTCACTGTGAACCACTGGGAATAGAAGCATGCTGTGTTCTACTGTGAAGTCAAATTTAAGAAGTGGTGCGTTTGAAACACTTTTATGAGTGTAAGTTGAAAGGGAGACTCTTGACACGCTAATGTGTGGGGACTTTAACGAGAGCCCCTCGCCCACAAACGGTTGCCATGTTCTCCAGCAAAACTAGTGACGTCGTTATTACTTGGTCAGCTGTGAAACACCAGCTGGAAATGCAACATACCGGTAACTATTCCCAGTGACAAGAATTTACAGTGGAAGTGACCTGCAGACAGAAAAAACTAATAGGATTAGGAGTTAAAAACAAAAATAGGATTAGGAGGAAAAAACAAAAATAGGATTAGGAGTAAAAAACAAATAGGATTAAGAGTAAAAAAAAAAAAACAAATAGGATTAGGAGTAAAAAAAACAAAAAAAACAAATAGGATTAGGAGTAAAAAAAAAAAAATTCAATGAGAATTAGATTGGGATGAATTGTGATTATGGTATGATAATACACCCCATTGTTTCATATGCATTTTATATTGTGGTTGTCAAGGCTACCAGCATCTGCCTCCCACATGCTGGGATACTCTGGATCTTTACAGTTTTAATGAGTGGTTGAAGGCAAAGTTATCATAAACACATCTGTATCTGTGGATACAACGCCGCCTTTACGCCTTTAAGTTCACACAGGCCACTTTCACAAATCAACTGACTGGACCACTGAATGCATCTTCTATGGGAATCATAAGGATGTTGACTTACAGGTTTTCTCAGTTTCCTACACACGTTTTCTGAAAGCATACCTCATGTCATGTTCCCAGAACCCCAAACACAAGTCCAACAAACACACACACTAAATGTTAAATGCTCCAAATCCCCTGCAAAATGAATCTTTGCCCCCAAAACAATGTTCACTCTAGTCAAAATGGTATTTTGTGTTCAAATGAAGACAACAGTACACAGACTAGCATATGATTACACACTTTCAGGAGCCGATTGAATACTGAGGTGCTGAATGGAAAACACGACCATCAATGGAACACACTAGTATGACTGACTATCAGGAGATTAGTGATGCCTGTGCAGCTCCGTGTTACACCGACTCCTGTAAGATGTCACAGTATAACTTTTTTATACTCAGATATACAACACACGAATATTCAGTGACAGAAATACGCCGATATTCTCTTGCCTACACATCATAGCAAACACTGATGTGTAGAAAGAACATAGAACAGGCATGTACAGTAAACAACACTATACAACATGTGCTTGTTGTCTTTGGTCCCTGTGGACATGGTCAACCAAAGTGGTCCAGATCTCATCAGAGATGATGGCTCTCCGTCCTCCTCCTCTTCCTTTGTTCCTAGAATACCGGTAGTGTCTATTGTTTCATTTTGTAGACCTGCCTTAAAGAAAGCACAATCCTACTATTTATTCAGTGTGCGCCTTTTCCTCACATTTCACTTCTGGCTCTCTACCAATGGGAAGCCATGATTTCTAACCCTAAATAGAAACACAAGGTTTGGTTTTTCCAATAATAATCACTCAGCTTTCCACTTTCCACAACATAGCGTTTCAAGACATCATAGCAACATGTGCCACGGCATGGGTCTAGGGCCCAGGTTTCCCCCTGCTGTGTCCCAAATGGCAGACGTCCATGGTCAGCTTGGCCAGTCGGAGTACGCCCATACTTGTAAATATACCAAAAAGTAGTACACTTTGAATACTTGGATGGCATGGATTAAGGCCCATTTCCAGCTAGTACATCATGACAGTATCTGATCTATCAACGCTACACTGCATAAATTCAGCGCCCATTCCCCCCTGCATTGCCCATATTGAGGAGCACTTTGAGAACAATAACCCACGTGACATGTGGAAAGGCATCAGGGCTGTGACGGACTACAAACGCAGGGACCAGCACGGCAGCCATGACTCCACCCTGCCTGACACCCTGAACAGATTCCTCTCACGCTTCGACTCTCCGAGCAGCAGAAGATCTGTGGATCTGCTCCAGCCTGAGGTGCAGCATCAGCCGCTCGTCCTGCAGCTGCACCAGGTTTACCTCTCTCTGATTGGTTGCCTGCGGTTGTGGCAATCATCCTGCTCTTCACCGGCTTATATCCACTCCTGATCACGTCAACCTGTCACCCAATACTGATCTACTCATCCTCTATGTAAATCAAATCCCCGACTGTTGCAGGGCGCAGCGGCTCAGAACCAACGCTCCACACTAACCTTGTGATCTCGTTGTATGATTGTATAATGACAAATAAAGCTGCTTCTTCTGGTTTCAGTTACTCATGTCCAGATCGTTCACCCCGAGCAACACAATTCTTTGTGTTCATGTGCTTCTTTTGCTGTTTTGCCAGCAACAAACCTAATTTCTCCTGCCTGTGATTGGCTGTTCCAGCCCAGCTTCTCCTCTCTCATTCACCACTCAGCCACCACTCCAAGTTTAACAAAGTTTCCCCTGCTGGTTACAATAAAATCAAAATGACTCCTACTGAATTTGTGTGGGGAATACAAAAAAAGCTGACATTATTTACTGTAGCTCTGAATGAGATGAGCTGGTAAAAGTCTGTTTGTTCCATTCATTTGTTTCTCTGATACATTTTGTTGCTGATTTAGCTGGAACATTTAAAAAAAAAAGAAATCTGGCTCACATTATATCAGATTCGCAGTATGCCAGTGTTGCCAAATGTGAAGCGAGATGTAGGTGCGAGTGACAGGAATTCTGATGCCAGCAGTAAAAACAGGTCAAAGCATGCTTGTTAAACAAATAGCATTGAACACAGTGACTCTTCAGCCATTAAACAACCGTAGAGTTTCTCTTGGCATCACTGCCCTGAACTGGATGCACTGGAGCAGAATGAGCGAATGGTCTCTGCTGGATATTCATTTTACAAGGTGATGGGATTCAATGCAGATTGATGTCTCTCACTTCTTTTAGAATGAGCAGCTTTAGCTGTGTGCGTGTGTGTGTGAACTTTTATTATGTTATTGGGGAGCAAGGATTGTTGCTTTGGCACCAATGTCCTCTGAGGGGAATATTAAGGTTCACCAGTCTCAGTGACAGCGAGTATGAGCTGGTTATATAAACTTGTTTTAATAACTTTGAACTGAGTTCAGCCAACTGTAAAAACAAATGGCAATTACTGTTGAAAAATAAGGTGAACTACTATGGGTTTTATATCTGTGAAGATTCTCAGTCATTATCGAGTGTGAGGTCGTCTAGACCCCAATAACAAATTCTGGCACCAAATAAAGAGTTTCGCAGATCATTCCTCAGTTGTGACTATTTGTTCTATCAAAAGTCAAAATGAATGTTCTTAACTTTGCCATAATTTTTCTCAGTACCTACGTAATGACTACATACTATTATATTAATAATATAATCATACAATATATTGATAATAATAGTTTTACACTCACCAGGTCCCAATCACTCCAAATTAAAAAAGCATGCCATGCAAGAGTTCAGGACTCAGGAGGTTAAGATCGGATAAGAAGCAAACCATCTTCTAACTGCTCCTGCAAATCCATTTGGATTTATTCCACACAGAGAGCAGTTTTTCGCACTGCTTCTCCTTCCAAATCCATATAGAAGCCAATATACAAACGGTCATTACAATTTACACCAAACTGAGGTAAAAAAAAAATACGACATGCTGTTAATTTGTGTGTATGAACAGCAAATAAAATGAATTGAATGTATGACTACAGTATTTTGTTGTGCACTGCATCTGTAATATAGCTCAGAAAGTATTCCCCCATACATTAGGAACCATTTCATTACTTTGTCATCCTGTTAATATCATTAGAATGGGCTAGAGACGCTGCATCACGCAGTTTATGATGACTTGATTGAGACGCAGCTTCTCTTTTCCTTACAGGTTCACACAAATACTTCGTAACTCAACCTGCATTCTACATTTACATAATATTCACAGTTCTGTAGCATAGAGTCATATAAACCTGCCAATGGCATCTCCTCAGGATCTTTACATTTCACAACCGCGTGCGCCTTACACCGGCATCGTTAATCACGGGCAAACACAGGTGATCTGAAGCTGCCTGAGCGGAGCCGCAGGCAGTGACGGGCTAATTCAGGCTTGAAGTGCATCTTTATAGGCCCAGGGCAGGTCTGCCATTAGGGGGGGAAATCTAATCCTACAAGTAGGCAGTGAGTGTGCAAAGACACAGTGAAAACCATCCATACTGTCAGAGTGACACTGCCCAGTGCTGCCTAAGCTCGCATCATCCTACAACCCAGGTCTGCAGCCATCACCTAGTCTGCTAAATGCACAGAATGTCCAAAGGTGACATGCATGCATCGACCCCTGCAAAGCATCCACAACAAAAACTAAGCAATGCATCATGCAGTGCAGCTCCAGGAGACATAATGTTAGCCTCAATGGGAATCCCTGCTCTCTGCCACATTCAAGGTCCAAGCAGAGGTGGAACCGGTCCTACCTGTGACCACGGCTTCCCCTGCACATGCATGTGGACGCAGATGAGCATCAGGATTGCCGGTCCAGAAAGCATTCTCTCATACGGTCACCAAAATGCTCAACCAGCCACTGAGTCTTCCACACGAGTCCAGCGGGTGCTCCCGTCAAGACTCTTCCTCACCACTGTAGCTTGGAAACAACCCCTCTCACTACAGATCTGCACAAGTTCCCCTTGTAAACTGAGCTGGGGGGGAGGCGCAGCTAAGGGAGGTAAAGGGGAACAGGGCTTATTCAGAGGCAAGAGAGTGAGGGGTAGAACATGAATAGGAGGGGAGAGAGGAGGGAGGGGAAGGAGGCAGAGAGGAGAGTGCAGCAGCCATCGCTGACGGTGAGTTGGAACCCAGAGAGGAAGTTGGAGGGAATATTTTCTATGTGACAGAGAAAGTATGTGAGGAAGGAAGTTCCTGCTGGGCTGAAATTAATGTGTCAGCAAAACCACCATGGTTGGAATTGAGCAGAAATAATTGACAGGTCTGCGCGCCATTTTTGAGGGATGTCAGCTAATAGGATTAACAGAATTACACACTTCTTAATGCAACACAAAACAGAAAAATCAGACAAATAATCCCGAGGTCTGGTCAACATCTTGAGTCAAACAACCAAAATTGGGAACATGTTTCAGTTTCTGCTCACACTCCCAAAGATACAGAACAATTTCAAAAAAACATTAGAGGACCCTAAATCATTTGGTGCAAGCCACATCGCAGCCAAACTACCCAACTCGTATATGTTTCCAATTGTGGTACGGTTGATTCCTGGGCCATAAGATTCACCAGGGTATCGATACAATGAGTATACTCTTCATCCTTGATTTGTGTGTTTTTATTCTTCTTCATGAGCGGGAACAGACGCTGAGATTCACTGCTATCTGAAACACCCTCCGCTGCCACTCGCCTCGCGCAACAACTATCCCCAAATCGCCATCATTCATCCATCTGTTTATCTACCAGGAAATGGAAATGCACTGACCACTGACCGTCTTCTTAGTAACGCATAATCCTGTTGTGTTCCATCGTATAACTATAAAATGCAATCACGAAAAACAAAAGTAGTGCAGTTTTTACATAAAAAATAAAATTGAATATGAAGAGTTTATGCCACCATCTGTTCCGGCCCTCAGGTTTGCATCCTGTTTCCTAGCAACCTTAAGAGCTGAAGTCACCATGTTGGTTTAGCATGTTAGCTCACTAACCACAACAGTCATGAAATGTGGTACGTACAAATCATAAACTAATGCAGAGTAGGTTGCATCCCTCACAAGTGAGCTTCCTTCGCCCGGCTTTGTGGAGTCGGCTGTATATCAGAGCACTCGCCCCCTTTAAAACATCTGCCTGTCCAGTGCACTGGTGAATGCATAAACCAGATGCAGCTGCTAGAGGAGGGGGGGCTGGTGAGGATGCTGTGTGGCGAGTTTTAATCTGGGTGATAGGAAACATGTCGATCAGAGAGACCTTCAACGCGTGCATCATGGCAAACGCAATTCAGTTACAGGTAAAAATCCATGCTGGTCTATCAGCGTCGTGGCACGCTGCTTATCAGTGTCTGGATACAAAAAGAATCCAGATTTTACCATTTACTTATAATGGAGGCTTTATAAAAACATCATATCTTGTAAAATATGCATTTATTTAACTCACTAAAAATCACAGTCATAAAGAGGTCCGATATGAACTATCATGAGAAATGTCTTCTGGGTCTGATCCAGAATGAGGTCAGGAAAAAATATTAAATTTCAACATTTTAATTCCAATTATGGATTCAAAAATCTGTTAAATACACATCAACTCTGATTCACTTTTACTTGTCATGGTTGTTGTACAAAGATACCAAGAACAATTTAGAACCTTTTGATGATGATCCAGATCACCATGTGGACGGTGTTAATCCAGTTAGGAGGGGAATGAGCTGCTCGGCGGAGGTCTGCGCTCTCCGAGTGCTTTTCTAGTTGAACATTCAGCTGCTGTTCAGCCTGACTTCACTCACATTGTTTAAGTAGATTGTCTGTGAGCAGGAACAGCCATTAAATCTGAAGGAAAAACAGGTCAAAAATCTGTGAGGGTCCCCAAGAGAAGGAGAGAGAAACCAAGCGAGTCATTCTGAAATCTGGCCTATTCTTTTACTACTTCCCAGATGTTTGGCTGGTCAGAAGTACTGAAGCCTCTGTTGTGGACTGATCAAACCACTGGCAGCGGCATCAACATCTTTACTCCATCTGACCTCAGACAGCTCAGGTCACAACGCTTTGTGTTTCGGCAGGAATACGATCCTTCACAGATTCGATTTGACTCAATCAGCTTTGGTTGTAAAAGCAAACAGACATGAAGTTGTGCAATTGAATGATTTGAGGGTTTCACTGCACGTTCAGAAATATGAGATGGAGACCTGCACGTGGGGTCAAAGGTCACATGGACAGAGCTGGGCAGTTGTTCATGCAGCCACTGAGAAGCATCAGGGAAGACCCAAATGCTCGGTGTGTGGTACGTGACAGCGCGTCAGCAGGAGTACAGACAAGAACACAACCCTAGCAGCTCTGCTGATAGAGTAAGACTCAAAGAATAATCAAGCTATAAAAATACAGTTCAAATGTGGATGGCACCAGAGCTCAACAGAACAGTCACACTTATTCCATCCTGCCTTCAGCAGAGGCAAGATTCTGTACTCATACGACTACTACTACTACTATTGGTAGTACTTGTGCTGCAGACAGTGCTTTGACTGTCTGAGAGCTTCAGTTACAAGTTTCCAGATTACAGTATCCATCTCGTCTAGTGAATATATTTATCGCCATAGGATATGATGATACCTTTAACATTTTTAATATGAATAAAACCTATAATATGTTTTAAAACCATGAAATGCAGTCTCAGAGATTTTTCTTTTTTTAAATGGCCACCAGAGACATTTCTCAAAGGACAGGGACACCACGACAAAAATCTGTCTTGTGGAAAATGATGCATTTACGTAGCATAAAGCAGAACTACAGTTAGAATTGAAACATTTATACCTTATTGGAATGTGATATAACATTAATGCAGCAGAAATAGCTATCCCAAAATGTCATATAATAAAATGCTGACAGGAAATATTTTACTACACAATGGATTTTAAAGGAGTAAATATGTGGTTGTAGAAAATGAATTTGCTAAACACTACTACAGTACTTCTATGTTATTACTATTAAATCATGTATTATGACAGCATGGCAGTCTGCAGTCTTCTGCTTGGCAGGTATAATCATCATCTTGTGCTTTGCTGTTCCTAAATCCCACTGAACACAAAGTAGCCTGCAGCTCAGGCTGATGGGAATGTCTATGAGCAAACTGAGATTTGATCCAAAGGAACGCCAAAGCCATTATAATTCATGATTTACTTTTAGTGCTGGCAAAAAAAAAAGACCACCTCAGAATCTGTACTGTAAATTATTTTGAAATCATCACATTGAAAGATTTGCTCAATATAATAATCTACCTTTTCCTGTAATCTCTTGGCTTGGGTGCATCTCCTTTTAAAATGGCCGGAGAGTGACGGGAACTAAGCGTCTCTTCCTTGAAAGATGCTAATGAGCTTGAACCCACAAACAGTTGACAGACCAACATTATAAAGGAGCATAGCACTCTGTAGAACACATGCTTCTGCCAAGGCTGAACAGTCCTGCATGACTGTTCTGTCCCATTCCCCATCCCTCCAGAACCCTTAGTGGAAATTGGGTCAGGGTGTAATTATTAGGAAGATTTTTTTAAGGGCCCTATCTAGCAGTCTTAAAGAAAATGGAATAAAAAAAAAAGTCTGGATCAGCACCAGACATCATAGGGTTCTTTCCTGGCCCAGGCCTGACCCTTCCACCAAGTTTCCACTAATTCAGTTAGATGCAGAATAGACAGAATTTGTGAAAATGTTCTGACTGTGCAATGTATTTTTTTTTTAGAGAAGAAGAAGAAGAAGAAGAAAAGAAAGTCCTAGCTCAGCCCAGTTATCTGAAGCCACAATTCAAAGAGCTCTTCTCTGAAACACGTCCAACTCTCCCACCAATTTTCATGAAGGCCCATAAAACAGTATTGTGTAATCTGGCTAACAGACTGACAAACAAAAAGACACTGATGGAGACATAGTAACTTTGGCAGAGGCAATAATAACTCGATGCCATTCGAGAGGGATCCATGTTGCGTGTGTTAGGAGTGAAAGGGCCTAAATAAGAGATCCGAGGGCTTTCTCTCTTAATTAAATCTTAATGACACAAAGCTCGTCGATGGATTACAGTGCATGGGAAACACACAGGGTTGACTGAGCAAAGGCTGCATGAGAAAATGGAAATGAGTTCTTCCTCCTTCTAAGTTTCAAAAGAAAAAGATTGTTACCATGAGTGCAGCACTCTGAATACAAAGCAAACTGTGAGCAGGCCAGCACAGCTTTGTTGTGTTTTCATGGAATGTATAATATATAGGGTCAGAAGTTTAAATATGTCCTACATTGGGATCTCAGATCTCAAGCTTTGGCACGAGACAGCAAAAACTTCCTCCGACCTCCACAAACCTAGCTTTCACTCTGAGCTGTGCTGCCCCCTCTTGGCCAACAGCCATCACTGCAGCAGAACGGCTGCATGGGAATGAATGCTGTAAATGAACAAAGCTTCATCTGATGAGGTCTTGATAGCCTCATTGATGGTATGCAAAAGTCAAAATAAATAAACACAGAGTTACGTGGTACAGAAAACAACCCCCCCCCCCCCCCCCCCCCGGAACTGTTTAAAAAATAACTTTTATCCAGTGGCCTACCGAACATTTTCCCGCCACGCAGAGAGAAGAGTCATTCTGCCCACACGGTGTCCCGTCGGTCACTCTGTCTGACTGTCTCACGTAGAACCTGAAGCCTACGGCCCGGCAATTGAGTTCACAGCTTTGATCCCCAGGAACTGGAATGAGATTTAGGAGGTGGTGACAACTTTGCAGAAATTAAATAACATATTGATATCACAGTGGTCTAATTCAATTCTAGTGCTGGGATGTAAATCTGAGGTTTAAGGACCATCCACCCACAGCCTGTAATAATATACAATAACACTGAGGTCACATAACCATTACATCAATGAATCCTATACTATTAATTCACTAATACACAGGCCATGATGTATGACAAGATATTATGAGTATAGCCTTGAGACAAAAAAAAATGTTAGGACACTGGGTGAAGTAGAAATAAACAGAAATCAGTGCTGTGCACGTTGCTTTTTAATTATAGTCATTTAAATACAGTTTCGTGATGTTGACTTCGTCTTCAAAAGGTTCAAAGAATCCGAAAATTATCTTTGGAAATATTTCTCTTCTGTTGGTTTGAATGGATTCAACTTCGATTTGTCATTTGTCTTTTTTGGGCTGCTCCCTGTCTCAAATCTTCTGTTGTGACTAAACTAATTTATGTATGAAGCTTTTGCTTTTTTCAGCTTCCCCTCATGTCCTGCTTCCGTCTTAGTACAGATACCCTGTGTCATGTTGCTGCTTTACATTTTCTGCCTTTGTAAATTCCCCCACCTTTGCCAATGTTGGTTGGTTAGTTAGTTAGTTAGTTAGTAGAGGTAAGAAAAAATGCCCTTCTTCCATGTAATTATGAATTATGGAATATTGCCCTAACACAACCCACATGTATGCTCTACATACACAACTCACCCTCATTGAACGGCTCCCACTCGTACACTCTGCCCATGAAAGGCTGGTTGTTGTATGAAGAGCACTGAACGGCCCTGGTGTCTCTGCTGGATGGAGGGCAGGCCTGAGGACGAACCACACAGACACATTGATGCTCCAAAGAACCCAACAGGTAAATGTTTTAGCAGCTGCAGGAAGCTCACATTTGTCATTGCTGCTCGAGCCGTTCTAGCCATTGTTTGACTGCAGCGGTCGGGCTCTGCTTGAGCCGCTTTAACTCTTCTCTCGTCAGAATCCTTTTGATTCCAGTAGGCTTGCCAGTGAAACTCAAACTCTCCGACGTCCCCCTGACTCCTTCGCCTAAACAAGACCCTGCTCTGCTTTGCCTCGCTTGAAAATCAGTGTCATCACACACTACGCAGAGCCAGACACAGTTTGGATTTATTTTCATAAACAAGATGGACTCCATAGGATCTGTTCACAGTTGAGTTTAAACGGATTTCTCATAAAAGCCCCAGAAATGTCTCTGATGAATGAAATAAATAACGATCTTCTTCTCCACAGACTTTATAATGGTGGTCGATTCGTGTTCACGCTAATTTAAAAAGGTGAGCGGTATCACCGTCACACCCGCGCTGACCGGCTATTCTAAATATACAATAGGCATTGTGTTTTATCAGATTAAAATCCTGCAGCAGAAGCTGAAGCTTGCCGGCAGGTTGAGCCGACGGCAGAGAGGAGCATCCGAGATCAGATGACTACGGTTGGATTTACATACTTCACTCCTGCAGATGCTGTAGTGAGCGCGATCTCCTGTGCAGAAGGATGCAGACAGGGGGCTGTAGGGTCTCTCCTGGTACGTCTGGCTGCTTGGTCTGCCTTCCCGCTGGGCCTGGTCCTGGTCGGTTGAACCCGGCTGGTAAAGGGGGGCCCAGACTCTGTCATTTTGACCGTTCTGTTCCCTGGGCTGCATGTGAGGCCCGCTGTAGCGATAGAGGTTGGTGGAGGGGTCAAGGTTGTTTGACCTGTGGCCACTGTGGCCTCTAGCAGCAGCATGGTGGGCGTCAGCTGCAGCAGAGCGTCTCTGTCTGTGGGAGCGAGCTGTCCCAGAATTCTTAGCTGCATCTGTCAGCAATGGAGTCACATAGGGAGCTCTCCCATAGCCATACCTCCCCGGGGCGATGTGAGCGACCCTCCTGAAGTAAACCCAATAAAAAAACAGTGTTACCAGTGTCACCTCCATCTCGATGTGTGTCTCAACACTTCCTAACCCTCCTAAAAACCAATGAGAAGCCAACATTATCTTTAATTACAAATAGTATATGCTTTCATATCACATGTTTGACATTTCAGAAGCATCAAGATACCAGTAGCTGGATTCTGGGAGTTTTCGTTGTTGTTTTTCCTCCTTAAATTCCAACTGAAACAAGCTTGTATTTATCAGTGCTATTTGTTTTAAGGCAAGCACAACAGGAACAAGGTCACAAAGCTGCCGAGCACAAGCCAAGTCTTTGACTCTGAACATAAAAGATGGGCTCTGGAAGGGCCCATAGTGATGGCTCCAAAAAGACCCTGTCAGAGCAGGCTGCTCAGCCACACAGGCGTCTCGAGACCAACAAAGAGCTGTAATAGAGAAAATAAAGCTCCTCGTGATAGTCAGATTACTTCCAGTAGAGGTAGACACATTTCTTCCCACAGTATTTCCACGTATAGTATTTAAATATGTAGTATTTGAGAAGCAAATTAATTACAGAATACAGCTACAGATTGATAATGAGCTAAAAGAAGACCCAACATCATTGTGCACTATAATACAGGAAGTCGTCGACTCACGACCTCTGCGACCTCTGCGACTGTTTGGCTTTATGAACGTACTCGCCTGATGTTTTTCTGTCTATTTACGAGCTGTTTTTACGACATGCCGGAAAGCGAGCAAGCGAATCAAGTGTGCGACGGTTTCTGCGGTCTCAGCCTCGACGTCTACCGAGAGGAAATTGTGTCCGATACTCCGATATTTTGGGTATCATGACGCAGCATAACATACTTACGGTAATTTAACATGGGGCGACATGCTTACGGCTTACGGAACCAATTGTCGACGGCCCCCTGTACAGATATTCTGTACTGAACAGCAGGCATAAATGAGTGCAATGAATTAGACGGGATAAATAAATGTCATTTTCATCTTTTCCATACTGATTAAATATTTTACTGAGCCCTATATAGAAGCATAAATTGAATTTCCTGATTTGAAAACTTCATATCAAACAGTAATTTGAACAGCTTTGTTTGCTAACGTCTTAAAACCTGACCCAGCAACCTTTCACCAGAGGGTCCAGTACCTGCGTCCAACGGGCCGGCTCTGCTTCTCCTCCTTCAGCTCGTCACGGATGCTGCCGCTGGACGTCGAGCCTGCGTTGCGGTGCAGAGGAACCGATGGCCGCAGGGCAGAAATGACCCAGCCCGGTTGCTCGGGGTAAGGATGAGCCCTTCTGGGGTATTGGGCTTGAGTGTAAACAGGCAGACAGGGCCTGCTCTGCTGCTGCACCCCTCTTCCACAGGTCTGGGAGCACGTTGACCAGGAACCCCAGGTGCCCCAGGAGCCATGAATCTCTCCATGCTCTGCCCTGAACTCCTGTTGGTGCTCTGCCGTCTGAGTAACCTGTGTGAAGACGACACAACACACGATCAGCGACACCACAGAGTGCAAAGCATCAGGATAAAGCACCACAAAGTAAATGCAACGATCGATGGACGGCCTCCATCAAGGAGACTTTAATCTCCTCAGATTTATCGCTGACCTCACCTCATCAGCCTCCCACCAGTATCCATGAAACCGATCTCTGTTCACAGCTATAAGCCCCTGATTTGCCTGATTAGCGGGCCTCTGTTAGTGGCCTATTCCCTATTGGCAACCTGCATTTCTAGCTGTCGACTCTATCCCTCCGTGCAACTTTGCCAGAGACGTATTAGCAGTGATCGCTGCGCCCTCTGCCAGCAGAGGCCCTGTGCCAAGCCTACTTTATCCACGGAGCTGCATAGAAATCCTCCTCTTTGAGGCGCACTTTGTCTCCATTTGTTTGCCGCCTCTCTGGGCGAACACATGGCCGTAGTAAAAGCTCAGCTGTCTTTGACTTTCAGTGGATGGAAAGTGAATGCAGAAGCAGTGAGGGGGGGGGTTGGCAGTGGGCTCTCCCTCCTGTCAATCAGCATGTGCAGCTATTCAGAGGCCAGTCAGAACCCCCCCCCCCCCCCCCCGCCGCCACTTCCACCCTGCCTCAGCCTTTGAAACTCAACCCCACTGTCATCTAGCGATCTCCCGGGTCAGCCGAAGGTCACACAGCCCGACACCTGGAGGGGACACATGGAGCCGACTCCCACCGGAACCCTGGAGGCCAACTGGAAAGTCCATCTCCCAGTCATCTTCACCCATAAGGTCCATCCATCAGTTTCCTCCATGCGGTGTCTGTGGTCCAGAGGGAGGTTGCTGACTAGTGACTTAAGCCCGTCTCTGTTTCACTGCAATCAAAGCTCATTTTCTCTCACGCTCTCCTTACAAGTTAAGGGATTAGAACCCTGCTCAGGTTCCCCTTAGGAGAACCCTCACTGTTTACACACACCAGGACAGCAGCACAGAAGAAGCCACAGCAGGACTGACAAGAGACTAATGCATGTCTCTGGACAAGTGTCCCATCGTCCCATTCTAACAGGAGCTAACGCAACATAAAGAAATCCAACCCATGCGCACGATGGTGTCAAATGTTACCGGCCTCACCACCTGCTGAGCGGCTGCTGCTCACCTTCCTCTGGCCTGCTTCTTGTTGGAAGTCCAGGAGGTCAGCCTGAAGCGACAGGAGGAGGAGAGAAACGCTACAGACGACAGACAGAGTTAGCTGCTGTTGATACTGGTGGTGTGACTTTAATGGCATTATTGGTTTACAAGCGAGAATATGTGCAGTTGTGTGATGTTGACAAAATATCTCTGAATGAAGAGCTTGATGAACAATTAGAGAATTAGACGGTCGTGGAAGTTTATCTGTGTCTAAGAGCAAATGAATGCAGAGACCTGTAGAAATATAGAAAACAATCCCTCTGACATTACCTGGAAATCCGGACCCAGACGCCGTGCATAGCTGCTGGATTCTTCAAATGGAGTTTAAAAAGAAGAAGACAAAATTACATTAAATGCATCAGAATGATGCTTTTTCAACATAAACACAGCCTGTCGGGTCACGGCATGTTAACACGGGAGTGCTGGGACTGACCTGTGCCTCGGTTATCAGTTTGATGACACCTTGCATCTCTTTGCCCGACTGTCCTTCAAGACACTGACTAGGGGGGGAACAACTTCTACCCACTTGACCGTGTGAGTTGACCTTTCTGACCTGTGGCTCATAACGAGGGAGCCCCCTGCTGTGGAGCTGCAGCCCCATTAGATCCTGCTGGCCTGACCCCCCCCCCCCCCCCCCCCCAGACGGTGCACGTCTTCACTCACTTTGATTCACTTTAGTTCATTGAATTAGACGAGATGATCGGAGAGCCCTGAACTCCACAGACTCCTTCTCACAGGAGACAAACACGCAGAGCACACCTGAGCATTATTATGAATGAGATCACGCTGACTTACCTGCAGCCTGCTGATGGTGAAGTGGAGTAATAGTGCAAGTCCTTCACGCTGCGGTCGAGCCCGTGCGTCCTGCTGCGCCGTTGCGCTCACAGATTCATTTCCAGGTAGATCTTGGTCGGAGCCTGAATGAATCCAGGTGGAAGTGCCGGGTTTCCCTTCGGAGACTTTACACTACGACATTCGAATCAGCCAATCCTTCCTCCGAGTTGTGAATCAGACCGCTGGCAGCGGCGCGTCTGGGAGTCGGTCATCATGGTGATTCCCGGAGGTTCTGCTTTTACGCACGAAGACACGGGATGACAGAAAGCTGCAAACTAAACAGCGGACAGAAAGCAGCCTCTGCTGCAGCACACGCCCCCCTCCCCCCCGCGTGTGCGTGTGCGTGTGCGTGTGCGTGTCTTTCTTTTCCCACTCGTGTCAGAGCTCGGTCGCGAGTGAAGAAGACCAGAGACAGAGAGCGTCAGCGCTCTTTACGCGCGGACCCCGCGTCTCTTCTCTCCGTCTGTCTGGAACGTCCTTTCTGGGCAGGTAAATGGTCTCATCCTCCAGCGGAGGTGGAGCCAAAGCGCGAAGCCTCACCTGCCAGTGACATTAGTATTCAGCGTCATCTGGCTGCGCTATGATTTAGGCCACGGATTCAGTCCATTTGTTTTTAACTATTAATTATTACCTTTTATAATCCGCACAGTGATACTGCCGATATGTGAAATCAACACATTCACAAATGAAGTTAGTGGCCCTTAAATGAAGGGTCGCTTTAAATCAATCACAGATCATTCCTCAGCAGTGGCCCAAGCCCCCCCCATTCACATTGAAGTCAATCACAAAGTCCATCAGCCCCGTCCCTGCAGGACAGAGGGGGGGGGGGGGGGGGGGGTTGATCAGTGGAAGCTGAACCTCCAAAGGTTTTCATCAGTGCCTTAATTCCTGACAAATGAGTGACTTTCTTAAACGGATCTGGATTAAGAGGTAAAATGCAGATTTTATTTCCCACCACTTTTGTACATTAAACATAAAACTACCGGAAGCATTTAATGAAGGGGCCAATGCAGGAATCCCTTCCGCTTTTTTGACGCACGAAAACTTTGTAATAAAGTTGTCGATCTTTTTTTTAGATAATGATAATGAGGTGGGTCTACATGGGTGGACACCTTGAGGGACTGTAGGCCTGTAGGGTGGAGGTATGCACTCTGCTCACTGACATGATGGTCTGCGTTCTTCAATCTTATTATTTGGCTTTGGATTGACAGAATGGGTTCTAATCGCTCTGTCAAAGGACAACCACAGGAGCCTCGGCACACTAAAGAAAACAAATTAAAATGGTTCAGGTGTAGTTTATTGTTTACCAACATTAAGATTCATTCAAGGGAATCAGCTCACTTAAAATAACACACACACACACACGCAGCCTGCAGTGGGAGAGTGGAATCTACAGAGCCAAAACCTTCACTTCCATAAACCGGAACGACTCGGTGATCTGCTCTGTTGCCTTTTTGTTTAATGGGACAGAACAAAAACGGAGTTCAGCACGATTTACTCTCCGTTATGTGGCAGAGTGCAGCTCACCACACCCTGAGTCCGCAACACACAGCTTGACAAAACCTTCAGTAGCAAACTGTGTGAAAATAATCTGACAGATGTGACAGATGTGTACATCCAAGTGTGCCCATCATCCATGTGCTGATGTTCCATGTGTCTGTATGGATCTGCCCACTGACCCTCGTGTGGATAGTGATGCCGCTCAGGAATTCTCCTTTAAGCCCGATGTTTCCAGACCCATCACACGAAAACAAGGCTCAATTAAAGCACTCTTAATGAACTACTGTTTTGGCTGAAGCACTGAAGGCCTCGTTGGAAGAGCTCTGGGTTGTGGGAGGGGATTTACAGATGGATTTATCTTATAAAATGCTTAGAGACAATTAAAATAATAAATATTGTACATATTCTTTCACAGTTAGAGCAATAATTTAACATAAATTAACATTATTCACTTAGAGTGTGTTTTGTATGTTATTTACTTTATCTGTGTTCAGATGGGGGGTTCTTTTATCCGTGTATAACTAACACTAAAAAATACTTGTGGTTCATGCCAGGAGAATCTAATAACTGTTCCTTTGAGGTGGGAAAAATTGG
This sequence comes from Brachionichthys hirsutus, assembly GCF_040956055.1. Taxonomy (NCBI): domain Eukaryota; kingdom Metazoa; phylum Chordata; class Actinopteri; order Lophiiformes; family Brachionichthyidae; genus Brachionichthys; species Brachionichthys hirsutus. The sequence continues at coordinate 58,700 of NW_027180317.1, read as the reverse complement.
CAGCCTTGTCTTTAAAATATTCTTTTTGCCAGGCAGCAAAGCACATCCACACTGCGGCTTCAGAACCAGCATTTGGCTTCAGAACCAGCATTTGGCTTCAGCGCTTTTCATTCAACTATATGAGAAATCATATCCTGTATGACTCTGGTCCTTTGTTACGGCCACATCAATATAACAATGCTGCTCTTAATGATATCACTGTAGCCCTCCATTTGTACAAAATGATTAAGACAGCAATCAGGAAGAACTACAGTATAAAACAAAGTTGGATGCAGCAAGTTCAGGCGTGTTGGGGTTGTGTAAAAGCATTTTGAGAAATGTGGATAATAACTAATAGAATTAAGTGGAGACTTGTAATAAGATGTTAGCAGTTAATGAAATCAAGAAAAAAACGGAGTTCATATGAAGAAGCTCAGCTCAGAAAACAAACCAAACTGATTCACACCCGTTTCTCCACATTTGTCATCTTCAAGTGGAACAGCAGTAAGAAATGCATTGATCTCTGCTGCAGAGGAGGAATGACTTTGGACAGGTGTGTGTGTGCGTGCGCACACACCGAAGGGTTTTACACGCCATCTGTCTCCAGTTACTCCTGCAGGTTGATCCCTCTACACGCCTGATTATACAGGGGTTAACAGACTTTGGGGGGGGGGGGGGTTGGGAAAGGCTGAGAAACCAGTGAAGATTCAGGGATGTTCCTGTCTGACTTCACACAACCCAGAAGATCCTTCATCTCACACAGACACACGCCAATAGATAAAGAAGAGATGAACTTTGACACGTAGTTCAGCGATGGACTTATGTCATAGCAACTCGCACCCATTTAACAGGAAAGATCCGATGCCTGATTAAATCCTGACATTCTTGTAGACAGATTTTGTTGCAAAAAATATAATCCTACGAACCAAGAGTGAGTGTTAATCCAGAATATTTTAATACTAAGTACAATACAGAAACTCAGTGGTAAACAAAGAAAAGTCATCTTATATCAGGCAGGAGAAAGTGAAGCAATGCATAAAATAAGATTTAAGACACGGGGATGTCTTTCTAGTCTCCACAAAGGAGACGGAGGACATTTTCAGCTGATGACAGTAATGGTGAGGAGGGGGTCATTCAGAAGGCTTTAAAGTGCAGCGCAGGGCCTTCAGGGACCACAATGCACTGTGAGTTGATAAGTCCCAATGACTTTCTTCAAGTAAGTATCCAGTCGCTGAAGAATCAGTGTTTCTAATTTTTTTAATCAACATTCAATCAAGCTGCTTTTGTCATAATCATTACTTAGAATGTTCTGGGAAAAACTATCCTTCAGTTCACAAAGGTTTTAATAACTAATAGTGAAAATCCACTGAGTGAGGATGCGTTAGGGTTCCTGTGATGGACTCTCGGAGGTGCCGAGGCAAGCTATGTCCACGATTGTGTGTCTCTAAGGGTGAACCTCCGCTCCTCTTCACTTGGTCTCAGAGAGCTTTGCAAGGCTGACTTGGCGGAAGGCTGCTCGGTCTCTCATCTCCAGCACACAGTCCCTCACCATCTCTGCAAACATGGAGGGCCACAACCTGTGGAGAGCCTCACCCTTCAGATTGGTGTCTGATGCCCTTTGGACCAGCTCCTGGAGGTACTGCTCCATCATGGCGGCTTGCTCTGAGGACTCCACAGTGCCCTCCTGTGAGGAAAGGACAAGCATTTCATTCCTGTTGTCATAAATGCATGATGGTGGGGCACAGTGGGAAGGAAATCACCGGAGATGAACGCTTTGATTGTCAATCGGTCTCATGAGTTTGAAGTGTTTATGATCACAGCAGCAGAACATACAGTCGTTTGGAGTCTGGCATGTGTTTAGATAGAAACATGGGAGTGATGAACAATCTTCTTGCACCCTTTCACTGCAGCGCAGCTTGCTCCATTTATCACGGTAAAAATGTTCAACATGGTTGATTGCTGAGTCAGTAATGTTTTTGTGCAACAGTAGCAGCCCAGAAAATATACAGTACCTGAAATATGAGACAATATCTGTTTCAAAATGACACTAGTAAATTTGACAATATTATAAGTTGTCTTAAAAAGACGAGTACAGTAACAACATTCTGGATCCGATCCAGATGAAATTCGGTAGTGAGATAGAGGTCCCCACCCTACATGACTGTCAAATTCCATAAAGATCAGTCAATAATCAACCGAACAAGGAACAAATTTGAAGCTCCATTGACTACAATGTTACCAAAACTTTCAAACGGATCCATAATCCAGGATTGTTTCACCAAAATGTAATCATCTGATCCTGGTAACATTCCCAACATCTCCTGAAAATGTAATGAAGATCCGTCCAGAACCTTTTGAGTCATCTTGCTAACAGACGGAGGGACAGAAAAACTAACGCCGGTGATTACATAACCTCGGCGGAGGTAATAAATGACCTCAGGGCTCTCGGCGCTGCCTCTGCTGGGGTAGTTGAACAGAGCTCTGCTCAGGCCTTCTCCCAAGAGTTTCCCGTTGTCTCTGAGCTCTTCTGGACTCAACCCAGCCCGCCGGCCACGCCCATCCAACAAGAATTGCAGCTGGCGTTTTCTTCAGGGCGAAGAGAGACAAGAGTGAATTAGACAGTGAGTGAAGAGACACACACACCTGGAGAAACACGGTAAGGAAACAAAAGCGTGTTCTTTTGTCCATCAGAAACAAGCTCTCACTTCAGGACGGCTAAATTGATCTGCGAAGAAATAATCCAGCTTGTCCAATAAACCAGGAATGTCCAAAAATTACCTGTTCAAACTAAAGTTAATGGAAAGTCACGTGAACTTTCTTAACCTAAACAGCATATGTGGAGCTTCACGGTCAAACTTGTACGTGTTGCAGCAACAAGTTCCTTTCTTGATGTTTCATTGTTGGTTGAATACTAAAGCAATACAGAGTTCTAATTTAGCTGTGCTCATGTGGGCGTTTGAGCTTGTGTGCTCACTTCAGACATCTTTTCAAATCAAACTGGGATCTCAGAGATTTTGGGGACTTGGATTAAGCCGTATAATTTCAGCAGAGTAATTTTATATTTGGTTTCTCTCTTCTTTTGTTATGAATTGTCGTACCTGCTGTCTTCCTTTTTTATAGAAACTGCTGCAACTACCTTTTCTTGTAAACTAAGAAATTAAACTTGACTTTGAGCGAGTAGAAAATCAGCAAACTTTTAATTATGGGGTCACTGGTCTCTGAAGAAAACCATCAGTGCTGCCAGCAGTCAGTGTCAGTGCAAACGGAAATGTAAGTGTTGTCATTTTACTCTAATCATTCAGCAGCAGGATGCGCACACTCAAAAAAACAAGACTTTAAAAGTGACGCAAACTACTTCGAACATTCCTCTCTGCAGAATATAATATGAAGCACTAAGCACCGACAAGTTCTACAAGTCCAAGCCTCGGGATACTGAAAAGGTGTTACCAGAGGCTGGAGGCAAACATTCCATATAGGGTAAAATAGTTTGTAACAAGCATGTGACCATGTGAACGTGTGATTGATTGCGTGTGTGCGTGCAGGCGCGTGTGTGTGTCAACCATATGCCATGCATATATAACCGAGCGTAGAATAGCAAACATGCAGGGGGCAACATATCAGCAGTGAAACCGCCACTCCTATACGCTGCCCTGCGTGCTCCAGCCATCTTTGGCTGCAAGTATATCTGTCAATAGCCGACTGGACCTTGACCCAAATGAACATGAACCAAACTGGGCATCTGGAACACGTAGAGGCATTCATTAAGTCGAACCATGTGGAGGCGATTTAAAGGGGCTCTAAGCAGGACTTTCAGGAAGGAGGAGACGGAGTGGATGGAGGAGACATGCAAAGACACGAAGGAGCGAGAGGCTGAGCATCAGCAGTGGGAGAGAACGTCACGAAAACATGTCGAATCGTAATGGTTTTTACATCGTGTGCTGTTTTTTATATACCGGTATATATATTTATGTATACAGACAGAGAGAGAGAGAGAGAGGTAGTTTTATTTCACCCATGCTTCATCTGAAGTGTCTTTTCTAAAAGGTAATGATGGAAATAAATACTTGTCTTGCTAAAAACCTTTGAATTCATCAGGTGGAATATTTCTGTTTCATGAGGAAAAAGAGGTGCAATAAATAAGGTGGTAGTACATGAATGTTACCATCAGTATCATGATGCCATGAGAAAAAGGATGATTTGTGTATCTATAACAGATTTAATCGTTTAATAGCGCATAAACATCCCATGGGAAATGAACACTTATCATCAGGAGGTTGTAACACCACTTGGAACACTGGAGTTCATTTTGCAATGTGTGTTTGCACTGAAAGATAACATGATATTTTTATAAACACATGGCCAGTTACATTTATTTATGGGTCCAATGCAATATTTGTGCTTCGTAAGAGACAAGGTGTTATTGAAAAAAGAGCTTTTAGGAGTTCAAAAGAGTTCTACATTAAAAGGGTTCGACCTTCAAGAGCTCAGGGTCAAAGAATTCTGTGAGGCTGAATGAAATCATGCTTTTCACGGATTAGACCTCAGCTCTGACATCATTTATTATAATAGAGGGGCAACGATTCTGCCTGCAGATAACAGTGATTCGGATTTAAATACTAATCCAAAATTATTCGACCTCAGACTGTAAATGTACAAACAGGGGCCGTCTGCAACCAAGAGCGTTTATTCCTGAAACTTCCAAACAGAATGCCTCTGTAATTTCCCTAATTATACTCATTAAATGAAAGTTGCTTTAAGCTACATGTTTAGCATTTTCCTGAGCCAGTCAGATGATTCGATTTGGCAATGTTCCAGTAATTGGGAGAGTTAATACACAGAGTCATAGAAACTATTTCTGTGCGTGACAAAGTCAAAATATTTTTGCCTTGGGAGGATTTTTTTTTTTTTTTGTTAACCAAGAGTGACATACTTCAAGGGCTTTTGGCTCAGGAGAGAGAAGAATGTTTGCGTGTTTGTGCCAAGTACCCACCCTTAACCTGAGACAGCGTCTAATTCCCCTGGCTCCTCGGTGCCAGGCTCCGTCTCGTTGCTTTGCACACATTTCAGGACGCATAAGCATAAATGTTTACACTGGTGCACGTGCACATGCACAAACACGTGCAGTAGCTCACAAGCTGTAAGTCTTGTGCATTTGAGACGCCACACATCCTTGGCATATCAAAAGGAACAACTCGCGTTATCCAGGACAGAGCCCGTGCTTATTAAACTGGAGTTACTGTTGTATCGTGGGTTAGTGTCTGAGATCCAGTTCTTACCTGGACTCCTCTAACAGCAGGAGGAGCCGACAACGTGGCGTTTCAGTGGCTGCTATATGACCTAGTGTCCCAAACACACGCTCGGCAGCAATCACATCATTCATGGTCACCTGAGGTTGGCACACAAAGGAGAAACACAGCTAAAGTGTGATTGTCTGCCACCGTGCTGCCCGAAATCACAGCTCCTAAATAGTCAAGCTTTGCAAAAACCATCAACTTGGAAATCTGTCAAGTAGGTTTCCCATAAATCTACAAACTAACTAATGAAACAAAATGAATGAAAACCTAACCAGCTCAGCAGAAGAAGTCATTCACAGAATTCCCTATACTCACACATGAAATGGATCTTGCACCTTCGGCAGGAGATGTGACATTTACACAGAAGGAGGGCTACATTAGAAACTCAGCTGGTCCTCACCTCCTGACCATTTATCCTCTGCAGATTGAAGTGGTGGAGGCGATAGATGACAAATGAGCGCCAAAGAGCCAGACTGACCACCGGATTGCCCTCTGGATGAATGGTCAGCTGGTCAAGACGTCTCACCTGAGCCAGCGCCGCCAGCTGGGGCAGACGGCTGATGTTGGATTCTAAGAAGATCAGGTGCTGAGGAAAGAGTAGCAAAGTGGTGGAACTTTATGATTGCTAAATTATTCACTAATTAATTAATTTCCCTAGGAGGAATGTATTAAAAGCATAGACTTATTTCTGGATTAGGACTACACAGTGATTATGGCTCATTGTATGAAGGTAGAAGCGGATGCAAAGGAAGAGTATTGAGAGGCCACATATCCACTAACTAGGGTCTCAAAAGAACTCTCATCATCATCGCATCACGTCACAAATTTGTCAGCATTGAAAAAATAGAAAAAGGTAAATTCAAATGTATTTTTGTTTCCAATGATACATATTGTGTTAACATCCCTCCCATGACTCATCATGGTATCTGGTTCGTTCTCTCACCGATAGATTGGGGAACTTGACCCTTATTCGCGGCAGTGTTGGTACAATGGCGTCATAATTGATGTAGCGGAAGGTTATCACACAAACAGCAGCAGCAGTCTGAACTCCCCAGCCCCTCTCCAGGGCCTCCAGGGCACCGAGTCCAAACAGACGCAGGGTGTCTCCGTCCAGCTCTGCCAGGTGACTGTCAGAGAGGGACAAGCTCTGAACACTGCTGCTCCCTGTCTCCACAAGTCTGAAATATACAAACACAAGAACACAAAACAGTTGCTAATCACTTCTGATTTTGCTGAGGTAACCTCAGTACAGAACACACAATGTCTGGTCTTCTGGCTCCCAAACATTTTCACTTGAAGGACCCTTCAACTTACATAAATTAAACTGAAGACCCCATTTTGGTTCCAGGTCCCCCATCTGATTTGAATATTGATTTTACTACAGAAAGTGAATGAAACCCATTACCCTAATATTGAGTCATTGTGTTGGAATTAGTGAAGATAAATGACCCTTGGTTTTGTTGGGAACATTTTTTGTTTGTTCACAAGAACATAATGAGAATATTAATAAAGGAGGCACCAGGCAATTTCTATTTCATCATCATTTAATTTGTAGATTATGTTCTCAATTTATCCTGCTCATTTAAGATTTTCATTGTCCCAACCGCTTAATCTGTTATCGGGTCGCGGGCCAAGCTGGAGCCAATCCCAGCAGTCAATGGGCGAGAGGCAGGGGACACCCTGGACAAGCCGCCAGTTCATCGCAGGGCAACACAGAGACAGACAATCAGCCACACTCACACTCACACCTACGGACGAACCTGCAACCATTTTGCTGTGAGGCAACAGTGCTTACCACTGCGCCACCGAGCCGCCTCGTCATTTAAGATTTTGAAATGTCAAATTATTTCCCCCCTCAACAACAATCCAAAAATCAAAGATATTTAATTTACTATCACAAAAACACAAATAGCAGCAGATCATCCTGACCTCTGAGATGAAAGCGACTTGAGTACTTTGGTTTCAAGGAATAGTTTTGAGAAGGGCATTGACAGACGGGAAAATGACTAACACCGCGGCCGGATTCCAGTAATGGGTGCAAATCCCAAAGCAGCTATTATTTATTACATAACCATTAAAATATGAGTGTGCACTTCCAAATAATGAAATGTGGATTCAAAGAGAATGAGCATTGAACAACAGCTGGAAACAAGCGACATGCACGGCAATGGACGCTGCGGTGCCAGACGCTGGAGGGCTGTGTAATTCTGAGGATGCGCCACACCTAAGAGATATCTGATAGGCAGAGGTGGTGAAATCAGGACGAGTTACAGAGCGATGGAAGAATGGGAGCAAAACATGTTTTTGTGTAAAGAGAGTGACTTCTGTGCATCTGGAAGTGTGCCTCTGCACTGTGTCACATAATGTTCCCTCTGAACCGCTGATGAAAAGCTGACAGGTGGCCTGAATCCTCATCTGGCGTGAACCCAGCAGCTACGAACAGAGGTGAACACGACACAGAACAAGGAATGCATTACAAATACCTGGATCCTGCTCTGGCCTACGAGGACCTGAATGTAATACCATCAGAGCGATGCTTCTCAAATCATACAAAACGAATCTGACGTCTCTCAACAACCGACAAAGACGTGGCTAGGAGGTCACGCAGTGTGACGTCATCATTCTATGAGCATTTCAACATTTCACTGTGTCAAAAATGGAAAACAATGGTTTTAGTGGCTGTTGCTGGTGTGGTGGAGACGATAGGCCCACTGTGGCGTGGGTTTCTGTAGTGTGGGGTAGTTTTAGATTTCAGGTTAAAGTCAAGGAGCAACATCTGAAGAAAAATCAAACACCACCTGTTCTGGTTCCAGCACAGCTCTCGTGTTGAGATGAATGGATGCATGGAAGTGCAAAGGCCTTCCCCATCTCCCCACATGATGACAAACTCTATATTGAGTGTCTGAGTAATAACTGCCCCACCGCTGTGCACCCCTACTTCGACTATTTGTCAAAACAAATGAATTAAAATCAGTGTAATTCACACTAGAATGAACCTGATACTGCCTCACAGCCGCGCGTTGGTCGGGAAACAGACTTTTTCCCATGACTTTCTGTGCAAACACATTTACACATCCAGCATTCACTTGGACCTCATTCTAATGTGTAACAATATGTGCATGTGTTGTTGTTTTTATTAACTGAGTAATAATCTTTGGGGCACACAAACTTTCACAAATATTATTTAGAAATATTAGTAGAAAAACACTGTTTCACATTATTTTGCATTCCTTTCTTATTTTTTCTAGCCAAACTCTGACATCTTTGAAGGTGTGATCTAAAGATTCAAGCAATAAGCAGTGATAATAAAAAATGGAACGGAAAGTTTATGTGTTCGTAAGTTTTCATCCAGCTTTTCGGAGAATTTTTATAAATTGAAATGAACACAATTTCTCTATTAGCAACTGAAGTTGTGGTTTTCTCACGTTGTGTAGTCCACAGCAGACTTGGAATTAAAATTTGTTCCTAAAAAACAAAACCAAAAAAACACACAAGCACACATGGATCAAATGGTTGCCCTGCTCCAGGTTGCCACTGAGCACATCCAGATGTGATGATGTGCCAGGTTCAGGTCCTGACCTCAATGGAAGACAAATAATCTGTTGATCTTCTGGAGTAACAGGATTATGGATGTCTCTTCAGGGTGCAAAAGAATAAAGCTCCTCCTGCTGTGTTACCATTTTCTAGGAATCCACACCCCCAACGACCTAATAAGTGATGTCATACACAAGTGAGGAAAGTCTGTTGATTCAGAGGCCTTAAAAACAGAGCCAGAATGATCCATCAACTTCATGTAACGTTCAGCCCATAGATTAAAGAAAACTTTGAGCCATCAGCCTAAAACGTACTTTCAAGCATCGGAGGCTCAACACAACAAAGATACACACGTGATGCAGAGACAGACACTTTTAAACCATGCTACTTGTGTAGGTTACGTATGTTGGATTGATGAACTGATAATAAGTCTTGTCAAGGGAAGTTATCATCATTGCAAGACTGTGCTTTGGGCCTATTTTCAGATTCTAATGCAGGAAGGAAAAGCTGTCTTTCAAATATGTAATAACCATCTGACACAGCCCCAACTTTCCCTTGAACCTCCCTCTCATAACTCATTCAGAAATGGATCTGTGAAATGGACAGCATATCAGTCTTCTGCTCGCATTAGACTGAGCAGACTGCTAATTTAGAGCATTTTAAACATCACATCGTCACATGTGCAGTGACTGTTTTCAGACATCTCCGACATGCATAGACTGATTTTAGCAGAGAGCTCAGAGGAAGCCAAGCCCGAGACAGCCTGAGAGTAAGTAGCAGGGTCCCTTTTGTTTCAGTAAGTCTGGTTAGATGCAGCAGGTGTTCAGATCAGATCTGCAACTGGGGTGCTCTCTCCATATATTACCAGCTTTATTTGGAGCAACCTGTGCACAGTTCAAGTTGTATTTACAGTGTCTTTCTCATCTACAAGAAAATGGATAGATGGATGGAGTCAGTGTCTATTTGAAACGTTACGACGCCACACAGTAAATGGGAGAGTGTGTGTGCATGCACATGCATTTGTATCTTACTTGGGCTCCCGTGGGCTGTTTGGGCGGCTGTTGGTGCGGAGTCTGCTCTCCGTTCCTCCTGATGGTCGCTCTGGCCCTGAACCTGGGCTTATCCGTCTGATTAAAATGCAAATGTAAAAAACTCACCAGAAGCTCAGAAACAATCTCAGGTTGCCCTGCTAGTATGTTAACATTTGCTCATTATCACTGAATACAAGGTTGATAGATATACAAGTATTATTTTCAGACATTTGTAAGGACTGTATAAAACAATTCATCCTGACTTCTGCCCAGTGGCACCGTGGAAAATTAAAAATAAAGCGTCAGCTTATGTGTTTATCATTAATTCACCAATCAGGAGCATTAGTCGTGTCATGGTTCTTTAAATGACATTTATAATCATTTCCCTTTTAATCATTCTCAATATATCCATGTATAATCTTAAAGTGTGTGACAATCTTATATCTGATATATGTTGACTAGACTGAAATAGCAATCGCGCTTGTATTGTGTGAAAGAGCTATCTGCTCAAGGTTGGAGTCTTCATGTCTGTGTGATTTACGCATGTTCACATTCTTATCTGCTAATAAAACCAGCTGGGAGAGAACTGTTTCTCTGAGAATCGAGGGCGCAGCGAGAGAGAAGCTTCCATTCTCCCTTGCATGAAAGAAATAATACTAGTCTCGTTTCTTGCCGCAAGTCAAGTAAATGTTATTGGTGCTGAATCTTTGGTGGCTCTGAATTGCTCTCTTTTACAGTGTCACGAACCTGACACAAAGTCTGCAGAATTCACCATCTCAGGCACCTGTTATAGACCGTGTTTCTATAATTGGTCTAGTGTATTTAAACTATCCAGGACTAAACCATACCAAGAAAAACCACTCAGCAAAAAACATAACTCACTCTGGATAAAACAGGTCACAGATATCTGTGGCATTTTATCACAAAGTGATTCTTTTTTTTGCAGAAATGTACCGGTAATGTAATTGTACCTGGGTTCATCTGGGGAAGGCTCTTGTGCCAGACCATTGGTCTGCGGGGGGCTGTGGGCGGGGCTGTTCTCTGGACTAACATCCTCTTTAGCACCATTTGTTGGTGGCGGCTCCAGACAGGCCCGGACACCTTCCCACTGCTGAGCTGCATTACGGATGGCGAGGCGCCTCTTCTCCTGGATGAACGCAATGCGCGTGCACACACACACACACACACACACACACACTGCTTATTAGCTTTGCTGGCAGATGTTACACTTTAAAGTTAGATCTCAAACTGTATATGTGTTGGTCCAAATGATTTGCTTCTGTTACTGGTTCATTTTGATTTACTCTTCACTCATAGCAAAAGTAATATAATCCCTACCCTGCAAGGGAAAGGATTTTACTCTTTTATCTATTTATGTTTTTCTGGCCTAGCTGTTTCAATTTCTCTACCCTGCAGCGAACAGGATTATTGATCTTTCAAGGTGTAGTTTCGTCATCCCTACCCTCCAAATGAAAATATTTCTATTTTTCCAATGGGCTTTTATTTGCTGGTCTGGTTGTAGTTCTGATATACCTAGTTTTGAATGTGCCACTCCCTGACCGAGGAGTGAGTCAGTCCTAATTCATAGTGAAACAAACACTTGGCTGGATCATTCAATGTACAGTAATATTTCTACACACTAAGGATTAACAGGAGCAAGGTTACTGAGAGGCAATGTCTGAGCAAGAGCAACTACACACACACACAAACACACACACATACATACTGATAGAGATATATTTAAAGTGTTGAAAGTCCAAAAACTGTATTTAATAGTGCAGTTGATGCATAAAACACTGTTACATTAGAGATGACCTATCATCACTTTTACATTTCAGTCGTTTTATCTTCATTCTGTCATGAGTAACTAACAATACGACTCCAAGTATCTGGAAATGGCTCAAGTACATTGAAGAGACACTTAAAAAGTTCATTTATTCTTTGAGATATGGACCCTGTGCTATATAATTTAAGTCTGAATCCAGCAGACCAAATAAAGCAGGATGGAATCAGATTCGTGGTACCTTATGAATAGTCTGCTTGTGACTGTCCCTCTTCTTTTCTTCCTCTTTTCGAGCCTGTACACCAGCCATTCGCCGATCCTCGTCCTGCAAAAGATAGCGCGTGCAATCAGAGTGTCGCTCCATTCATGAGTTCTGAATTATTCAAGAGAGAGGGGAACCACAAAAGACGACATCAGGAAGCAAAATGTTTATGCAAGAATGGACCAATGTGGAGGATGGGAGAGATCGTCACACCAGCCAGCTGCGTCACAGGACTGTCTGCCTGAATGTCAGTTTCAGATCAGCTGAGCCCAGTTGTTGGGAAAGCCAAAATCCCAGAATGCATTGCTGCCATACACAATCTGAGTGTGCCAGTTGAGAGCTGGGGGGGATATTCAGCCGTCTGTGAAAAAGCTAGCAGACGCAGCGCCTGTCTGATCAATAGATGCGAAGTGCCAGCCTCATAGCAATCAAGGCACTTATCTCAGCTCCAGGCGAGGCACGTTAAGATAGCAAACTTGTGTGTCACTATTTTAAAGGCATTTAACAAAAATAAATTCTCCTGTTGCATTAAAAGTAAATTGAGTGCAGTGGAAGTGAAAATACATTACATATTGCTTCTCTCAGAGAAAATATTTACTTATGATTCTTTGTACCATGAGATTTTGTTTTGTAAATAGTGGAATTACATATTTGAATTATCATTTTAATAATCATTAAAAACAATAATGACTATAGGGTAGCAATTAATATATGTATAAAAAAACATTTCCAATCTACTACATATGTCTTGTTTGATCTTCCCATTCTTTAGGTTTATAAATAATCCACTACTGGATCATACAGTATCAGAATCAGAAAGCTTTATTGTCATTAGGGATCAGTATAATCCTGATAAAACACAACAGCAATTTAGCCTCAAGAAAACAGTACGAGTATGTATCTATAGTTTCTGTATTATACTTATTAAACTTGTACTATCAAGTTTGCTACCAGCAATATCATGACACCATTTGAGAAGACGAAAATTGCAGTTCCAGGCTGACGTTTGCTGTCAAATCAAAAGTTTGCGTCGCTAACTAGTCAACAAGGATGAGGAAATAAACCCCCTCCTAGATTTCAAGACTGACAATTGCAAAATTTGGAGGCTTTTAATTTGCCCTGAGTATTGTGAAACTTGGGAAACATTTAAAAACCGCATGAGGATTAAAATTCAAGCAATGTAATTACTATTGTTGTCTTCTGATGGTATGCTGCATTGTTTTGTTTTGTTTTCTAGTTTGTTTGTTTTTTCAAACTCCCCACAGAATGTTCTGAGGGAAAGGTGTGTGGTACTTACAGATTCCTTAAAAGTACAAGCTCAGACCTGGGTGCTTTCTGCTCGACAGCCACTCAAATGTATGTTGATATTTCATTGTGATTCTTTGCTTTCTTGCTGTGAAAATACAATGACTTCATGTCTATAGTTGAGAATAAACATTGCTTCATTAAGTCAGATGAGTGATATGTACTGTAAATACTTAGCGCTCTGGTTTATTCACTTTGCCTCATTGTGTACAAACGCAAGGACAGCGAATCCTGCACTGATGCCAGAACAAAGACAAAGCCTTGTCATAATGAATACAGTCCTGGAGACGCTGGCAGTGACTGATACCCGCTTTTTTCCAGATATGGAGCCATAAGATTTATCATCAGTCAAATTCATGTTGAGACAGCATCGCTCTCAAGAATCTACATGCACAGTGCAAAACAAAGGTCAAGACAGTGACAGTGAAAAGTCTGGTAGTGGTTTTGGCAATCAACTGAAGATGATTATCTAAAAATTTGACCAACAATACAGGCTTTTAAAAATTCCAAGGACACATAATAATTATTATTAAGGGCTACACTGCTTTAAATGTATGCATGGTGACATTCTACTCTGCTCATGTGATTTTCAGTACATTTGCACAGATAAGAATGAATATATGAATGGGCAATAAACTACATGTTAACTGTTGCAGCTACATTCAACAGAATGAGGTCAGGGGCCGGTGTTTCCTCTTGTTAACAACCCAGACACCTAGAAATGGACAAACAGTTCAGACTCACCGTGATGCGCTTCATGTCCAGCTGTCTCAGATGAAGCACACAGCGCAGGACGGCCTGCTTGTACCATGTCTCCAGGGCTACAGGATTCCCATCCAGGGTGAGCTCAGAAAGGGAGCGTGACCGTCCAAGGCAGGCTATCTGATCAAAACTAGACACAATGACAAGTATTTGGAACGAGATCCGACGTTAACGCTACAAAAACGCAGACATGTTTCTGAAAATAAAACAATGAACCCTGACACAGAAATGCAAGCCAAACAGGACAAAGTCCTGTATGTTTGAGGCCATGATTAAAAACTGAATTGATGGAATGCACCTGTGCTAAAAGAAGAATAACTGGTTATTTAGTGAGCATATTGGCAGCCTGACATTACTCAAGCTGCAATGAAGAGGGGGAAATCCCCGGCATTGCCGCCCTTATCACCCCGTGGGAAAGGAAGGCACAGTCACACCATGTAAGGTGGTACAGAGTGTTAAGAAGCTAATCTGAAATAATAACCACGATCAATTATTTGTTGTGAACGGTTTATGGTCCTGATCGCTGATAGATCTGTATGTAGGTCTGTTCCTTGAATAATCTTTTGGCAAACTGTTAAAGCAAAGTGCAAATGTTCAAAAGTCAAATTCAATTTGAGGTAGTCTCTGAAGAGAGCTATTAAATACAGAGTAATAAATCAGAGGTTAACTTTCTTACATGTCAAAAATTACAAAGGGCACAGCCGGACCTCTCGCCTACACAACATACATTAACCTGGGATTAGTAATAATCTGCTTGGTTTGCTATTAATTCTAATAAATCCATATACTTTGTGCCATTTCACACAATTGCTGATTTGATTTCACTGCGTCGGGCATAGTTATTGGATTCATATTCACTGTAGTCACAGGTTTATGCTGTTACTACAACTATGATGAAGTAAAAATGTACCAGTGCTTGGGTGTTATCAAAGCTCCAACACGTGGTAAGTGGCACCATTGAAAAAAAATAGTCTGCTGTGTGTGCAGTGTTTTTCAAAATCATCTACCAGTAAAATTCCCACTTCTCAGTCTTTACTGGCTTAATATTAATTCTGTTTTGCATTGCTTTATAAAGTGTCTCACTTTAATTGGGCACGCTAAATAATAAAAAAAAACAGTATTTCGATGAATTAAATAAAAACAGCTAAGTTTAATGGGGAACCTTTTCACTCCACCTTCTCCTGTGCAAACGCCACTGCCTCACATAGATGAGTCTGTTTTGTTCTTCTACCTAGCAACAGAGCACAACTGTTCTCCTATCAGTTTAGAACAGTTTGGAATAATATGCACACCTGGGTTCCACTCTGGCAGGAGACATTTTAATTTAATGTCATTCACAAAAACTCCCAAGGGAAACAATATGAATATGATGTAGGAAAAAAAACACATATTATGGAAAGCTGAATGACCATATTGTACATAGAATAAAATGCCATTCTGCAAAGAGCCATGCGAGGAAAAACAATGCAAACAGAATTTTCCTTAATGAGATTTAGGGCCATGTCTTTAACGCGATTCTCTCGGGGATCACATGACACGTCAGGTCAGATCAATCACAGCACAAGGTGACTGCAGGAAAGGAGACTAATGTACACCGATCCACCTCAATTCCTGCACACATTCCCCTTTTCCAGGAAATTACAAAATAATTTTAAAGTAGCCTTATTCACTGGGAAGGCTGCTAACAAGTTAGCTGTTTGACCTGGGCATAAAAAGAGCAAAAAAAAAAAAGACAGAAGATATTGGAAAAAGTGTTAACAGCAGGTTGTCATTTACTCGAAACACACCTGTCATTCATCATAAACACCTTTACCTAGCAATTCAGCTCTTAGATATACTCAACCTTTAAATCTGCCATTGATTTTCTCTCTACCTACTGTTGGCCTGCTTTTCTGTTGTCTGAACGACTTTAAAGTACTAATACTAAGAGCAGACTAGCTGCAAACAATAACACATCTAGGTTGTTGCGTAGGTTACAGAAACTGCCTACCACAGCAAACCTGTGTGTGGCTGTTAGTGTGTATACACTCCCTGCAGCTTGGTCAAGCAGTGCTGCCAAAAGACAAGGGAGGAGACTCATAACTGTCCGGCCAGAATCCCTGTGGGAAGGAGGGAGTTAAACGATACAGGCTCTTACCTGCTGATGTTGTTGCAGCTGAGAAAGAGGCGCTGCAAGCAGGGCAGGCGATCCACCTCGGTCTAGAAAGCAAAAGAGGGAGAGGGAGGAGAGAGTGATGGAGGGACGTGAAGAGGAGAAGGTGCTCGGGAAGAGGGCACTGCATCGTCACTGCCGTCAGAGCTCAGTATCCCTCTCCATTCCCTCAGTCACCTTGCAGCTCTCAGCTTCCCCATCCACCCTGCGCATGATGCACACACACACTCACACACACACATAGATGCACGCGCACATGCACGCACACACAAACATAGCATGCTGTCTTGTCTGCACATGGAGAGGAGGGGCAGGCGAGAGAGAGAGAGAGAGAGAGAGAGAGAGAAAGAGAATGAGGAGGAAAGGGGGAGGGGAGCGAGAGAGCAGAGTGGACTGCGCTAATGCAGGCATCCCCTGCTGTAAGAGGCAAACTCAGTACACTGGAATACACAGAGTCACTATCACAGAAACACACACACACACACACACACACACACACACAGCGAGACAGTCTAGCTCATGACACAACGCTAACCAGGATAATATGCATGCTACATGCGTCATCATACCAGCTAACCATCAGAATCAGGGAGGGGTGTGGTGAGGAGTAGCATCTGGTCACCACGCAAGCCGGAGAAGATTCCCACAGGCAAAGGGCATGCCATAACCAGGACAACGTAAGCTAAGCAGATGGCATAAATCCATGCTCTGCGGTGCCAAGATCGGTGCCGTGGTGATTTGTACGTGTGTGCATGGCTGGCTGGTGCTGAACCAGTTGTGAGAACAGAGGGCATTCCCAGCTGCAGTGTGAATGAGCTGCATCAGCGTCTGCCTATATCAGCCACCTCTAGAACTGTCAGCATCCTCCAATCAAATGTGAGATCAGCCTGGCATTGTGGCAGCTTTAAAGCCTCTACAGAGAAATGATCTCACCTTTTAGAACATTTCTACAACCTTTTTAATCATTCCATTGACTAAATGTTCATCAGCAGCGATGCTAGAATGCACTTTCATTGGTTTGTACCATTTCCTGTGTGGTTGTTGTGTTAAAGTATTGGAATTAATATAATGACACCTTTAGCTCACGATACAGAATGGTCTTACTTTCCATATCTTTCCATGTATGAGGTTGTATTTATTATCCTTATCTTGTCAGACTAGACATTTAAAGCAACCATGCTCACCTCTGATGCATATGCAAATATCTAACAGGTCAATAATAACTACAATTATTTTTCAAAAACGGAAAAAACATAGCTGGGATATCTCTGAAGTATGTTTGGTGACCCATTTTATAATTTTTTTTAGACACTATTATTTTTCATTAAAGTGAAGGGACATCCCAGAGAGAGAGAGAGATGTGGCTACTCGTGTGAGTAAATATAACATTGAGAATCAAGTCAAATTCAGATGTTTAGATATGAAATATGCCACTGAAAATAGAGTAATTAATGTATTAAAATACCACCTACATCAAGACTTAGAGTCTTAGCTGTAATGTTTTACATGTCAGCAGGAGGTGTATGCTCTCTTTAGATAGGAAAAACAGCAAGTCATGCTACTGCTAGCTGAAGCTGACCCTCCACCACACTCCCTGCCCCCGCATTGATGCTGGTGATGCAGCAGCCGAGACTAAATATAGCAGCCACGTCTCAGACACAATGATGTCATCGCTGAGCTGATGTGCTGCATAACAATGGCCCACTAATATGGTCTCTTTCAGAAAAAGCTGTTTGATCCGAACCAATGAGCTGGCAGGATCTGATGTGGGGGTGGGTCCAGTTGTAATACTGTGAATGCTGGTATTTATGTGTCTGTGTAACTTCACCTCTTCATCACGACTCCACCCTCTTCTCACTGACAGCTTTCGTGTCTTAACTGTTCACACCCATTTTGAGCTCTGACAGGCATTTCTTTCCAAACACAGAGCTTCCACTCATCGCCACTGTTTCTAATGGGTGCATATTACACCCCATAAGAGCGTGATAGCTGCTCAAACACACAGGTACACGTGGAAGCTGAGAGCTTCTTTTAAATGTAAGCTGGTGTGGTTTGTGGCTGCTCTTTGTGAGTTGTGAGCTTAGCTGACACACTCGGGTATTGTGTACTACAATAGCAGACGCCGTGCATCATGTCGAGACTACGATCTGGTGTTAGGTAGGCTGCTCTGTGTTGATATTGCACAGTACGGAGATCACTCATCAATCAACAGTTTGGATTCTCAATTGCAAAAATAATTTTGCTTCATAAAAAGTTTTCCATGGTCTTTGCTCTACAGAAAAATTCACCCCAGAGCTGTTTAAATGGATTCAGGACACACACACACACACACACACACACACGCACACACACACAATGAAAATGAGTAGACAATCCAGTTGGAAATTATCCTGCTAATCTATTAAGACAGTTTGCCTCTGAGTGCTGTTCTTTGCTTTGCCTGCTCATGCTGACTAGCCAGCTCCTAAACACGCCTCTACTAATCACTTTTTCTTCTGCTAAAATTGTTTTTATTGCAGCAGTTAGAACTGCCACAGGACTTCTTATGGTGAAGACCCAACTGAGTACAATTGTTACTCACTGAATCACACCCATGTTTTAGAATACTGCGTTGTAAGCATCAGATCATTAAAATGTAATACAGTCAGGTAGGATAGGCTGTGGCAAAGCATCCACTTTAAAGAACATTGATGGTTCGATCCCACGCGATCAATATGTCAAAGTGTTCTTGAACAAATACTGAACCCCAAATTGCTCCCAGTGGCTATTCCGTTGATGCAGCAGAGGAGCACGATGAGCAGGTGATGAGCGTGGTTGTTCCTGCCAATATTGCATGAATATGTGTGTGCCTGAGTGAATGATGGTTTGTCTTGTAAAGCACTTTGAGTGATTGATTAGAGGAGAAGGGGCTATAAAATATATACCACAGAATTGAAAGAGTGGCAAAACAACAGCACTGAACAAGAAAATAATCAAATAGTTTAACAAAAAAAAACAAAAAAAACATGCCTAAATACGATTTGTGTTTGTGTCTTCCAAATGTGAGCCAACATTTTTCCAAAATAACAGTTGAAAGATAAAACATGCATATGAATGGATGACTCGGGATACCGTGTACTTTTTTTGTAACTTTTCATCTGCCTCGAATGAAAGGAAATACCTGGACACCTGGAGGATGGTTATGTACTCTGAGCACGATATAAGCACTTGGCAGGAAACGCCATTAATGACAGAGCGACCAAAGAATCTGCTGAGGGTAAGTATTTTTCCTAAACTGTGTATCAAAAAGCATCCCATAATTAGGACTGGATGTGGTTTCTTGAATTTGAGTGATTGGAAGAGTTATCGTCACACAATGTTGGATCTTTGCTTGCATTTTCTACCCTAAAAGGCAGGAAATCGCTCAGGGGATTTGCATCAAATGAAGGGACCTGTTTTGGCATGCACTGTTCCATTTATCAGACTAAAACTATAGAACCCAAAGGGAGTGGATACACGTGTTCAGAATATCCAGTTTCTCTCTTATTGTACCAGAAGGTTGGTGGAAGGTTGTTGGTAATGAACTTCATTTCTGCATGTAACAGCATCTAGATACATTTCACCACAGACTGACAGATCCTATTAATTTTATTTCATTTTAATGAAGTGAAGATGAAGCATGGTATTACTGGACATCTTATTTGTCATGCTCTATATGTCCAATTTGCATTCATGAAAGGAAGTAAGAAACAGAGTTGGTGCATTTCACTTTACATGAGGTCCAATGAAGTCCAACGAATGGTTACCATGCATTGCATTGAGTATTACAATGTACTTTGTTTGCTTATGTTGTTGTTGACTTTTATTTGCTTGTATATATATATGCCTATTTTTCCTCATACTTATATATATACTGTATATTAGTAGTCCTTAACCTTTTTTTGCTCTTACCCCTGAGGTGTATTCCTGTGACATGTACCCTGAGAGTACAAACACATATACACGTACAGTAGAAAAAGGCAACTTCCTAGTATCTGGGAAGATCTGGGATGAGGCTGCTCACCACCAGAGAGATGCAGTTGTGTCGTAGATGGAGTTCAGTCAGAACGTCGAGGCCCTGAAGATTTTCCACACTGGAGATCCTGTTTCCTGCCAGGTTCAACACTTGCAGCTCACTCAGGTGGGACACATTTTCTATCCTGCAGATCTGTATGAATGCACGACGAGGCAAAGATGACAGAAAACACAGAAATCTGAATTAAGTGAAACTGTTATATAGGTACCGGTAATAACATTTTAAATAGGATTAGAAGAACGTAACACCCTTGAAACTTCACGTTCAGTTTATGAGTTTATAGATTTAAGAATGCTTCAGCTTCACACGGCTAAATGTTTCTGGTGTACGAGACAGCCAATGTGCCCTGTTTTCTTTTCAAACCCTGAAGCTACACCTTTAGTTATATCAAAACATTACCATCTGTCAAATGTACATCAGAGTAAAACAAAAAAAAACCTCAGCCATAAGCATCTTGAAAAGGATTGTCAATAGTTGTATTTTGCGTCATGGCTGATGTGCATAAACACACTCATCAGAACAAAGCAGGACAACGGTAACTAAAAAGATTAGAGAAGCAAGCGTTTGTTTGGTTTCCACCTCAGATATCAAGAAAATGCCAGAATACAAAGCAGTGAATGGATGGAAAACATCCACATTTTCAGTGAACCTCCCTGAATAAATCAAAGTGAGGAAACATCACTTTGTTCAAACAGGAAACACTCTTATTGGTTTTCACAATCACAGGCCCAGACTTGGATGTCCCAGAGCAAAGCAGGCATCGATATAATCAAACCTCTGTCAGCACACAGGCAGTTTCGCTCTTACCCTAAAGCAGGTTTTAGATGTTGCCATTAAAAATAATTGTGGATCTTGTGCTAAACACCATGACTTCCAGCGTATTAGGACGTTTTTCTTCTTCTTCTATAATGCGCTACACTATTCAGATGAACATTTTCTAAGCACATGTGTTGTAAAGGTATAAGAGTGAAAAATATGTCCACTATATCTGTTTGTAGAAGTGTGAATAAAAAGTAAAAGATATCTCTGAAGAGTTGAGACTGACGGTTAAGATGGACGGGTTGCATTGACTCAGCACAGAGGGATCACATCTTAGACATTTCAGTTGTGGTCTTTTATTGTCAAAGAAGATGACCCAAACACAGACAACCTCAAGTTATAGATGTTATTGATCTTATATAGTTCATTCTGAAGGGGAGTCTCTCTTCAACATTCAGCCCATCCCAGCGTGCTATACTTACCAATCACGATAGATTTAGTCATGTAAAATCAAATCATTATTTGATGGCTTGTGTGACGGGATTTCTACCACATACATAAAAAGAACCTGCCACTGTAACTGTAATACTTCTGCTTTGTTTTAAAGACCCTGTGGAATATTCTATGTGACCTCAGAGGATTCAAAGCAAGTTGCTCATGTGGAAAAGATCAGCATCTAACTACGACTGGTGATCCAATAATATCAGGTCACACTGTAGCCCCAACACTTAGTCAGTGGAGAAAAGTGAATTGGACGCACACTCCCAGAGAGAATATCTCGTTTTGAACAGTTCCTGTGAGCTGGAAATGAAACAACATCCTGTTACAGAAGTATGCGGATAAAGGGATATGTTGGGAGTGAAGTGAGCCTCCCTGCTAGAGGATGGGAGGAAGGCATGGTGACAATGATGTACTGCTTTTGATTAAAGCATGGACACACAGGATGGGGGGGACATGCAACTGTGACAAAACAACAACCTGACCAGGTTGTTGTTTTGCAATTGTGTTTTTGACTTTGCTCACTTCATCAGCATTGTGAACTTCACATTTAGGTGGTCTGGCCTTTGGAAAACGTGGACTAAATGCTATCAAATGGTTTCATAACATTTGGAAGTCAGTGAGTAAAAAGCAACCTGTGCTGGTCAGAAGAATAGATTTGTCATCTGCTCCTGAACAGACGCCTGCAAGTGGAGGCCCTGCAATCTGCTCTCCCCAAAGATGCTATTTGTTCATTCATCATTCAACATAAACATTACCTGCATTGTTAAAGACTAGAAAAGTAGTTAGGAATAGGAAGCACACGAAACGGGCAGAGCTTCAGGCAAGACAAGTATCTGCTGTCATACGATGTAAAACTAGAAAGCTTCAAAAAGCAAACAGGAAGTCTGCTAGCGTAAATAGAAGGCAATGTCAGAAAGGGAGCGAGTCTTACTGGGGCTCTGGGGGGACCATCTGGAGGGGTCGGTGACAAAACGGCAAAACATTTATTTGACCAAGGGAAGTGTTTCTACTCTCTTCCATTTCCAAAGGCGGCTAATATCCTCAAATGACGTCAGTTCATTTATTTGACTTTTGGAGGCTGGAATAAATAAATACAAAATTTAAACAAGAAGAAATTGAGGAACAGCATAATCTGCTACAGCTCACAGCCATTTCCAATGCTGAAAACAGAAACAGTTGCTGTAGTCTGTTAAATACATTATTCTAGGGTTGCTGGGAAAATGGATGTGGGAGTAGAGTAGACCCTTGGCAAGAGCTTGTGGGTTCTGATGGTTTCAATCCTCTGTTATCTAAGAGTACTTGAAACTAACTTGTTGATGCAAAGTTTTAATTGTTAAAACTCAGGGATCAAAATGTATGGCTGTAAAAATGTATTAATGCTATTAATAAAAGGCAAGACCTTTTATTGGAGTTACCGTTAGAGCTGTATTATGTACCGGTAAATTATTTTAGAGCGTAACAAGTGAACAACTTGAAAATAACATCTTCCCTCCAGCACCATTTGATACGCCAGTGAAGAACGATGAAGGTGCAGGAGGTGGAAGAGGGTCTTCTTTTGAACTTTGAAAATGATTATCTCTAGTCAAAGTATAAGCAACCAAATGTACAACACGCAGGCTGTGAGCAGGAAAACGGTTGAGGAACGGTACCTGATTGTCATGCAAATCCAGGATATTCAGTCTACAGACGCTTTCCAGGCAGCATATTTTACGGATTCTGAGAATTATCAAAAACAAGATGAAACAAATTACTTAATAAACAATTTATCACACTGTACCGCATGTCAATAATGAAGAACACATTCTGCCTCATCTTAAATGTGCTCCATAAAGCCACAATAAGAGTTCGGGAGGTTCACAGGAAAATTGTGAATTACGTATGACTATTGAATCGCCAAATAAAAATAAAAATAAAAAATCCAAAGGAAAGCAGCACTTAAGTGAAATTTACTTATTGTTCAGGGCTGGCCATAAAAAAATAACATAAAACATCATCAAAGTATGAAAGGATACGGTCTTTTTTTATTATGTTAATGCAAAGCTAAATGTTGTGTTTTAAGGAACGCTAAACAATTCCCTGCTAGGAAAACACTAATCATGAAGCAGCAGCTAGTATGTAAAATGTATAATATTATATTAATATTAAACAAATTATGTCTTGAGTAAAAAGAATAGAAGCAACTCCACATCTGAATGTAGCCGATGGAATTGTCACAGAGATCTGAAAGTTTGTTGGAAGCACAGGATGCCTTCTAATGTCTAGACACTATCGCCTATCCTACTTGGTATAGTATCAGAAATGTAACTAGTACAATATTATCTGCGCATCGGTGGGAATTCAGACACATCTGACATATTCAACCTGTTCTTCCCCAGCATGAGGATCCGAAGAGAGCCCAAAGTCTCAATGCCAGTCATTTCAGAAATGTTATTGTCAAACAAGTTCAGGAAACCAAGCTGATGCAGATGTGACAGATGCTGGATCGATGGTATTAGATTGTGCTGGAGGTTGAGAAACTGTAGTTCATCCATAATGCCCAGCTGGGGGCATTCCTCAAGACAGCGCCTGAAAAATTAAATGTGGCATAATTTAGCACTTATATTGGTAATAACAATTAAGGGTTGAATTTATGACGTAACTAACATATTTCAACGTCAAGCTATGCAAAATATCCGATGGAAATTACTCGATTAGTAATTAGAGACACTGATTCCTTATTTCTGCCATGTGACCGGTGGAATGGATATTTCTTAGTCGTTGAAGACAGGAATGTTTTTCTAAAGGGACAATGCTGCCCTCTAACGGTAACCTGAAGTATTACTATTCAAAAGTTATTTTGTTTTTTGAGAGATCCTTTAAAAGCCATGATGCACACACACACACACACACACACAAATAAAATAAATAAAACAATGAGACTTAGAGATAAAAGACAAAGCTGACTGATCCTGCATGAAAAGATGTACATAACAACCATGAGTCATGACATGCCATCATATGTCCAGAATGCATAATTTATCTATACTGATAGATAAATGTTATATAAAATATATATACAATATATAAAATAAAATGAAAAATAATGAAACCAAAGGTACCTGTCCATGTCAATTCTTTGAAAACTGGAAGCATGTCTGTCAGATGGCAACTGAATGAAAGGAAACCCACGAACTGCCTTCCTGTAGCCGTATCCTCCTGAACCACCAGACATGGGAATTAGACAGTGTTTAAGTGGCACAACATTTCATAGTGGAACTGCAGTTTTATATATTGAAACTCTACCTCTGGAATAAACAAACTTTCCCAATTCCACAAAAGTGACATGACCCTTACCATCTGGCTTGGGCCGGTATAAGGAATTATGGTATTGGGTGATCCGGGTGCTGTCGGCCAGTCTTCTACATTTGTCTTGAGACTTTCTTGCAGCATGTGAAACCGCATCCAACCAACTTGTCGCTGCACCTGCTAATGGTCCTCGATTATTAGGAAAATATGGAGCTTCGCTGGAAAATGATGGGAACAGAGGTATCAGGGCAGGGCCTCTCTGGCTGCATCCATGTACCGGTAGTCTGATTTCTGCAGAGAGCATGGTAGAGTGAAAGAAAGTGTACAAATACTGTATTAGATTACTTATATACCTCTTTGATACACTACTGAATCAGACAATAACCCCTTTGGTGCTAGTGGGTCTATGTGGAGGAGGTTGGATTACCTGAGATAGGATGATTAGGATTAATTGTTTGGATGATATTCATGTATTTTTCTTTCCCATCTTGAGAGGCAGTCTGTGGAGTGATAAATATGAAACATTTTGAAATAAATATAACATTTACATTTTGAAGCAGTAAATGAAGAAGTCTAACAAACTGTCTTTAGGCGTCTCCTTCGTCCTTACCGTTCCCTGGGCGCCCTCTGGTAGGGATTTTCTATGATGCAATTTGTAGCCATTAACCTGCAACATAATTTAGGAATACATCACATATGCTTCACATAATGCACTGATCGCCTAACTTGTCTATACTAACTTAGCTAAACAATAAACTTTAAATGATCCATTTTTTTTAAAAAGAACATTTTTACTGAGCTAAAGGAAAAAAGGTTGCTCTAACTTGATTGCGTAATATGCTGCCAACCAATGGTAAACATTAGCTAAAAATGGTATTTACCATCGGGGTGAGAAACAGCAGTCTGTCGTCAACGCTGGTGTGTTTCTGAGCTCGCATAGTGTCGCTCTCAGTTTCTTCGTTAAAGTATGAGTTGAGATAAACCCGTGAAACCAACCATTAAAAATAGTAAAATAACAAATATCTGTAATAGACGTCACGAATATGTAAAAGAAATATCTTAACTCATTTGCCAGAAACTAGCTTCTATCTATAGAGTTTAGTTCGACCGGAGTGCAATAAAAAACGTAACACAAATATGGTTGCCATAGCGAAAACGAGTTGATTGGTCATTACCCGTGTCCCTTAAAAACAGTCCGTGTGGAAACCAAGGTGCGGCTGTGGTCCTAAAATTTGCGTTGTCTTTACTATGACCGCCTGAACTTTTTGTATTTAGCGGACTGCTTTCTTCTAGTTACCTCCGCCAAGGAGGTTATGTTTCTGACGGCGTTAGCAGGACAAACTGCTGGATGGATCTCAATGTTTTTTTAAGTCATACGGCGTTTATTGATTTTGTCCCTCGGAGCGCAATTTGGTTTACAGCAGTTACAGTCTGACTGTAGTCTGCTCCTGGTCGCTGCGTGCGCATGCGCCCGGGCAATGTGGGTGAAGTGTCTTGCCTAAGGACACAACGACAGTGAACCGGGAATCGAACCGCCAACCTCTCGATCATATGTATGTTTTGTAGCTATGTTTGAAAGTGGCACATGGTGCAGAAGTCTTGGCATACTTGGCTTGAAAATGAGAACCTTCGTAATCATATGCATCAGGACGAGAACTCAGAAAGCATTCCTTTGTGATGGATGCTCCAAGCCCAACTTGCATAAGAGAGCCTAAAGTAGTCTAAAATATTTCAACTTTTATTATTATGCAAGGTCAAATGAAAATGTTCTAAACACATCTGTGATTTCTTCATTTTTTGTGCATCTTGTGCTAAACTGCCCAATCTTCAAACTAAATTTGTCTGAATCCCATATGTACAGTAGTCTGCTGTAGTTAAATTATCAATAACAAGGGCCATTAGGGGCCCATATCCAAACAAGCCAGTTAAATAACAGCCAATTGTAAATGTAACAGAAGCAAAATTGTGTGATGTCCACAGTAGCCTGTTCTATCACTGATAATCTCTGCTATAGTCACATTGAACTCTGGAACATGGGTACATTCAGCTTTTGTCAAGAAACACAGATTCACCAAATAGTCTAATAACACCATATTTGGAAAGAAATTAGCCAGGCCTTTAGTATAATAGCAATATGATGCTGTTCATGCACCTATTGAGTCAAGCATTACCCTCAGATAATTATAGTCCTGGTGAAGTCAGCATGACAAGAAAGGTGTCCTCATAAGAAAGGGCCTCTATGACCATGTAAAAAGAGATGCAAATCACTGGACTAATAGCACCTAATTGTACCTTCTTTATTCTGAGTGTAATTATTAAAATAAAAGAAAAAAAATGGCACAAATAAACGAACACGTCCATTTGTACCTGTGAAGATTTTCTTCTGACGTGATTTTTGTTCCTATTTTTTTTCTGGATAAAACTATTGTAATGCTGAGTAAAGATATTATATTGACCAAAAGGGCACTGGAAACAACGTTCCGTTACAATTAGCATCTTGTAATTCAGGAAAAGGCGCAGACACAACAGCAAAGCATTGATTAGGACTATTCGAGTAAGGTGGACATGCTAGTGGGTGTTTCTATTAATTCTGATTCATCATCATTATTCTCCCGCTCACGCTATCTTACAATTGCTAAGATTAAAAGTTTTAGTCCATTGTACTTTGTGTTATGTTATGTTATCCTAATACCTGTGACATCTTTGTCACAGCTGTAACTAATAAATCAAACTGTATATTTGATTCCTTCTACTATTAGTGCATTTAGTAAGCATTTTCATTTTTGTTGATGCAGAGGAGCTGGAAAGATTTTGGAGATCCAGACCAAAGGAAATGCTGCTTTACTTGTCAGGATTGGGTAAATAACTTTAAGCGTATTATTTATGTAACGCCGTGGGTAAAAGTGACTGACCAGGAGAAAGAAAGGTTATTCTCAGAATGTTGTTACAGGAACTCACATACCAAGAAACCTACAGTTTACATGATTTAAATCCTAACCAAGCCCCCACCGCAAAACATTTTTAAAGCTTAAAATCAACAGACTCGGGTGCTTCACACATTTTATATTTGATTATTTCACTTCAAGACATATCTTTAATTGAAAGCGGTTTGACCTTTCATGCACTCACATATAGATTAACTATGAGTATTTGTCTTATTTCAAATGAACAAGATTTTGAATAATGTTCTCCTGACTTTTCTAAGCGTTCCAGATTTGTTACAAATCACCTTTTGAAATGAGCACCAGACGAACACTGACTGGGGTTAATAATAATGAGACAAATAATTTATATATCATAATTTTAATAATTTGACTAATCTCCAGTTCTGATCATGCAATTGTTTGTGATTTGTGATTCCACGAATATCAACTCATATTCTCTGCAGCCTCACGCACGCACAGCTTCGCGCGTGGAAACAGCCGCAGAGCTCATATTATCCAATGAGAAGGGGTCGTCGTTGGCACGGCAATGTTCCAATTAGAGATAAGTGGCTGCCCGCCCTACTTAGAGCCATGTTAACCGGACACGCGCGCCTTTCCCAAAAAATATATAATAATAATAATATGACATTCCCTGCGTGGGGGAAACAAATCCCACTCTGACGTGAACAAAGGAATAGCGAGAAGCATGTACGCGCTGGTGAACGCCTTCCGGCGCTGCGTCTCCTTCCTCCTGCCTCCCTCTTGGCTTTGCGTCAGCTTCTGCGTGTGGGTTGGGAGTGAGAGCGCGGAGACGCCGGCGGAGCCGCGGCCCAATCCCAGAGCTCGTCTCAAAAGCAGAAAGCCTCTTACAGACGAGGAAGCAGCAGCAGAAGCTGAAGCCCGAGGAGGCTCCGGTCCGAACCGCGCTGCTCCTCAGGGCCCTCAGCCGGGTCGGATCTGGATCGGGGGTCTCTGGCGAGCCGTGGAGCGCGTCTTCAGGGCCCCCTGGCTCCACGTCCGTTATCGCTGGTGCCCGAAGAAACCAGATTTACGCGCCCGGTATCCTGCCTGCGCCTCCGGGTGGAGCTTCCAGGGAGGCGCTGCTGCTGCTGCTGCCGCTGATCCGACCGAAGCAGCGGAGGGAGTGGGTGGACGCACCGTGACTGACACGAGGAACACGGGTGGGTCCGCGGCGACCCCCGGTTCGAGCCCAATGGAGTGCGCCTCGGATGCGTCGGCGGAGCAGGGCGCCGATGAGGTAATCGCCGTGGATCAGCGCACGCAGGAGATGGGCACGGTGACCATAACGGTGGCCATCCAGGCGGCGGAGGACGAGGAGCCCGGGGACGCGTCGTCCAATAACATGGACTGTCTTGGAGGCAGCTGCAGTGAGGACGAGCTCGGGAGACACGACAAGTCGAGGTTCGGTTCGGCTCGGTTCGGGGCGTTCACTTTGTGTTAATGCCCGATTTCTGTTGCAACTATTGCAGCTCGAACCCGAGTTTAAATACGATCATTCGGGCAACAGAGTTTAAAATGTACGTTTTCCCTTCAGTGAATGAATGAATGAATGCATGCATGAATGAATGCACGCACTCGATTGGGAGTGTGAAGTCCACAGATTTGATTGGTGCGGCTATTTTTAACCACCTGTAGGGAACCTTACACCTGGACGGCACCTTCACGTTAATCTGACTCCTCTGCGTCACGGCCGGCTATTTTGATCCTCTAAGATCTTTAAGACTCGGGCGTGCGCGCAGAGCGAGTCAGTTGCTGAACGGCGTAAAGGGGGAAGTGCCAGCTGTTTTATCTGGCCGGCTGGAACGCCTGGGCGGCTCTGAGTTGCGACACGTTTTCGAGCGTGACGTATTTCCAGATCTCTACCGGTGATTGGTTTAGCCTGCTTGCAGCAGAGGGAGGAAGTCGGCTGTTCCCGCATGAGAAAGTTCATCTTTACATTCCAGTAGAGACTTAATTTGCTGGACTTAGTTGTGACATCACATCATAATTATAAATAAATAAATAATGGTAATCAATTCTCCAGTAGCCACATCTGGGTTTTTTTTTTATGTTATTTTTATATTAAATTCACTTTTTAAACTAGTTTGTGCCAGTATTTCCTTCCAAAAGGCTCCGTTTGTCTTCATCCAAGGTCCTGGGGAAGCTGTGGGCTCCTGCCGGCAGACTGGAAAGCTGTTGGTTGAGGGAGGAGAGGGAAAAGGTGATGGAGTGATGAAAATGAAATTCAAGCCCTCACTCCTATCTGCAATTCTACCTGGCTGTGCCTCCGTATGGTCTCGGTCAGGTGTCTGAATGAGAACAAACGGCACCTAAATCTCCCTGCTCTGCAGTGTCTGTTCAGTTTTTCCCCTTGTTTTTTTTTTAATTGATCTGGTGAGCGACCATATTCTGTGTGGGAGGGAGAGTCTGTGACTTCAAGCCCTTCAGATGGAGAGGTCTTGGCAGGTTCAGGATTGGTGGGACACTGGTGTCATGGTCTGGCACTGAGGCATGTTGGCTACGGCTGGAGACGCAGCTTGGTATAATCTTCAGTGTAAATTGTTGTTTGCGGAATGAAAGTATAACGATTTGTAAGCCTCTGTTTTACTGTGCCAATGAATTTGTCATTTGCAGTGGCTGTAATTTTAAATACAGGACTGCTATCTCAGCTCTTTCCAGAGGAGAGTCTCTGCTGACCATGCTCATGTTGTGTGTCCCCCCCCCCCCACACACACACACACACACACACACACAGCGGCGCTGGGACCAGTGGAGGCGAGTTGGAGGAAGAGAGCTGGATGCCCCCGGATCCAGAGCTCATCCTCAAGTTGCTCACTCAGATCGAATACTACCTGTCGGATGAAAACCTGGAGCACGACGCCTTCCTGCTCAAACACGTCAGGCGCAACAAACTGGGGTTCGTCAGTGTGAAGCTGCTTACTTCGTTCAAAAAGGTAACTATCGCTGCACAGCAACTGGATCCAGTCTGCGTGCTTAATCGTGGTTTTTAATTGTTGATGACGTTGGGGAGGAGAAACTGAGGACTGAGTCACAATGGCTGTTTGTAGTGCCAGCAAAAGTGTTACAGATACACTAATAGACTCAGACTTATTCGAAGCTGGTACTACTTGGTGCTCATACACGCATCCTTTAAATACAAACAAGCATTTAAATTAGAGTTTGATACTGCTTACATGGTGATTTTTTAAATATGAGACCCTTTCAGTAGCTGAGTAACTCGGTGAAGCCGTGATGTTAAAGGCTGTGACTTGGTGGTTCACCCATGTGACGCAAGCATTGTCTGTTTGCAGGTGAAACATTTAACTCGTGACTGGAGAACGACGGCTCATGCTCTGAGACACTCAAAGACACTTGAGCTGAACGATGAGGGGCGGAAGGTGCGGCGTAAATCTACGGTGCCGGTTTTCGCCAGCGAGTCTTTGCCTAGTCGCATGCTGCTGCTCAGCGAGCTGCAGAGGTGGCCGGAGTTGGCCGCTCTCACGAGCGATAATGGAGGAAGTGAAGGGGGAGCCACTCAACAGGAGCAGCTCATGAAGCTGTTGCTGAAAGACTTCGGAACCTACGGCGCCATCGCTTCTGTAAGAGTCCTGAAGCCTGGGAAGGACCTGCCGGCTGACCTGAAGAGGCTGAGCGGTCGCTACACTCAGCTAGGTGCTGAGGAATGTGCCATCGTGGAGTTCGAGGAGGTGGAGGCTGCTGTTAAAGCTAACGAAGCGGTGGGGAGTGAGGATGAAAGGACCAGTGCGCTCGGGTTGAAAGTAGTCCTGATTGGCACCAAGCCGCCCAAGAAGAAGGTGCCCAAAGAACGACCGCGTGAGGAGGGAGGGATGCGCAAAAGCCGTTCGCTCAACAGCCGAGTCCGAGAGCTTCAGTACCACGGGGACGACTCTGCCTGCAGCTCCTCGGACACCGAGAGCACCCCGACGTCGCCGAGGCTGGCCAGGAAGTCCCAGTCCTGCAATAAGCTCAGCCCCACCACGGCAGGCGTCGCTTTCCAGAACAATCACCTGAGTCCTGGTATATCCCCACGTAACAGTCCCTGGTCAAGCCCCCGCGGAAGCCCCTGTCCTCTGCGCAAATCGGCTCCTTCCCAAAGGTCTCCCTTGCTCAGCGAGGGCAGACTGAGCCCTGAACCCGGGCGTCGCTGGGCTGACTACTCTTCAGACAGTAGCCTCACCCCTTCAGGGAGCCCCTGGGTTCAGCGGCGCAAGCAAGTGGCTTCTAAGGAGAGCAGTCCGGTCGGAAGCCCGATGATGGGTAGGAAGATTCAAAACGCAGACGGCCTGCCGCCGGGCGTGATGAGGCTGCCTCGGGGTCCCGATGGAACGCGGGGCTTTCACTGTGTCACTGCTGGTGAAAGGGGAAAGACTGCTGCCACTCAGACTTGATATGTGGAGCATTGTTTTTCCATTCCGTCCCCCCCCCCCCCCCCCCCACCCCCAGCGATAAAAGGATGCATTGAAATGTGAGCTGTTCTTTGCCGTGGAACTCAAACCGCACTTCACATTTGAGTCTGTATATATGAATATGTTGAGTGCATCAATTTTCAGTCGTTTATATTTTTATACAATGTTTTGAGTTACCATGGTAACGTTAGTGATTTACTAATGGACTAATTTAAGTGACGTAAATTGATTTTTGCTTTAAAATTAACCGTCATCTCCATTGCTGCCTAATCTACGGGGGGCGGGGTTAGAGGGAATTCTAGATTTCTTTTTTTTTATGAAGTGTCCTCAGTCTCATGTCTAGAAGCTCGCGTTGTCTTTGGATGATGTATGAATGTGTAAGTGGGAATAGGCAAATGGATTTGATAGACATCACCGTATGCCTTTTCTGTATTTGGCTTTACATGTTAATTAAAGGCCATAACCACTGCACTGCCATAAAAGTTGGACACTAATAATGAGGACTGTTTATTTATTTTTTTGCCTTTTTTATTTTTATATTCCCAGTATATGTTGGCACTTAATTTGAAGAGGCCCCCTCTACTAGCCCAGTACATGTTCATTTGTTTGGGCTTTTTGTTTGATTTTTTGATTTATTCTTTTCCTCTTGGCATTGCTTTCCTTTTGTCGAAACTCCGTGAGGTTTGAGGGATCTAGTCTGGCGGGATAAATGCTCCTTAGTCAGACCTGGGCGTGTTCGTACACTGCAATTCCCATTGTGCAAATAAATCACTAAAATTGCAATTTGCCTGAATTTCTCTTTTGTTTAAGACACACTTGAAGCAACCTTGATGGTCTAAACGGCAATGGTCCAACCGCATAGAAGAGGAAGATGATTCCTGTGCCAAGACTGTAGAAGGTTCCCTGATTGGAAAGCAGAATTGGCATGCTGGTGTGTTTTTTTTTTTTTTTTTTAATGGATAGTGAAGATGAGAGGGGAGTTGATGGATTGCAAACTATAAATAGAGAAGACCAGTTGCACAAGTAATTTATTCAGATTTCATGTATCTTGCTGTATACGATGGCATGATAATAGCATTTGCCACCTGTTGCATTCTCATGTTTTTATCTAGTGTTGAATGTAAAAATGACAAATGTTCCAGATTGAATGAATGTGTGTATATATATATATATATATATATATATCACACATTACAGTTGAAATGAAGCACCAGCATCCCTTCGACGGCAATTATAGCTTTGAGTCTGTGTTAATCTGTAACATTTCCACAGCTACATTCCCCACGAGCTGCAAGAGGACAGCCACGATCCATTTTAGCCATTTTACGTTTGTATCAAGCTTTGAGGTTCTGGATTGGGTAATACAGTATCTTTGAATACACAGCATTTCTGTCCATCCTTGGCTTCTCTGTATGGAGTTATCTTGCTGGGAAATAAATCATCTCAACCATGTTTTTTTGCAGATTACAGGGATTGGTCTTTTGTTTTTGTTTTTTTGGTCTTGCATCAAACAGGACTTTTTACGGCCAACCATGCGACTGTGGCTACTTCACTGCCCATAGATCTCCCAGTAGCTGCTCGCCAGTGTTATTCTCCTGTCCTGTGGCTTTGTCATAAAATTGCCTTTAATTTATACTCTGGGGATTTCCATTCAGTTTGTTAAATGCCTTTAACAATATTATTGGATATCATTCACTGGGGCTGAGTGTCTTTTGTTTTATGCAAACTAATCTTTTGTATTTTTCATTTTGCCCTAAATCAGAGTTTAGAGCTTTGTTTCCATGTCATGAAATGAACTTTTCTGCTGATTAGAGCCCAATAAATTACCCCATTGTAATTCAGTGATGGGTTACAAAATAAAATGAGCATGCGTTGTGAATACTTAACAGGCGCTTTCTGCCTGGTCTGGTGGTTTCAATCGCTCTTTAG
Source organism: Brachionichthys hirsutus (assembly GCF_040956055.1). NCBI lineage: Eukaryota > Metazoa > Chordata > Actinopteri > Lophiiformes > Brachionichthyidae > Brachionichthys > Brachionichthys hirsutus. The sequence continues at coordinate 24,719 of NW_027180317.1, read as the reverse complement.
CTCACCGTGCTTGTTAAAGGAAGGAGCATGCATTTGGTTGGTCGTAGTTCTAAATTTCTGTGATTATAGCATTCTGTTTTCCACTCATTGTCAGGCATCTCCTGTAGGAGTGAGCATAATGGGAGGACTCAATCTGCCAGGCAGCGCTGGATAAACTGGGTCAGAGTAGAGGTTCTGAAATTCAGCGCTACAATGGGACTCAAGGGGATTGCACAAGCGAGGGATGAATAAACAACTTTTTCTAATTTCTGATAAGCATTGAAAACCAGGAAGTTGTGATGTAGTCTGTCTTTGATGGATATTGTGTTGACTCATCTCCCATTTGTGAATAAACTGAACTGATCACTTCACCAGAGGTTTGAGAAGAATGACTGGTGTAGGGTGATATTACATGTTAAAGAACAGAAGTACTAGACATTCAACTTTATGGGACTATCATTCAATTATTTATGACTTTAAATACACATATGAAAAAAACAACAACTGACTCATACTTGTAAATAGATGCATGCTTTTCATGGCAACAAACAATGTGAGGATTCAGACAAACAGGTCCTGTTGAGGCAGTCACATAAATCACAGGATCTTGTGGATGGCAGATTTAGAAGCTTTCTGACTGTACGTAAATTACAGATTCCCAGAATGTGAAAGAAAAATTCACATTTCTTCTTGGAGGAATTAAGGGAACATTCTGTTTCTACTTATCTCTGAATATGTGACACACGCTTTCATCAGTCTGTGGGTGGGAGCTGGAATGAATGAGGGGGCGTTCTCATGTTTGAGGATGTAGTAAATTTTAAACAGTCCCTACAAGTTAGCCAATAGGAAAAACTGACTCAAGACAATACGTTACGAGAAAGGGAATGTGTTTTTCCCCTTGTGAACACCCCACGTTATGTAACAGCCGTACAGTTAGATTTATATGATTCTTCTTTTTGGGTGTTGAACCATCTTCTCTGGTATTTAAGTGCTTTGATAGAAAGCTCTTTAAGACTGGGAGTGTTCCTCAAACAATCCGTCAAGACATTTGACTTGAGAAAGACCACAGACGTCAGACAAAATGACCAGCCAATAATAAAGCTCTCAGACGTTATGGAAGGGGAACAGAAATCAGGCCGACTGAGATAAAGCTCCTGTCACACTATGTCTCTGCTGAGAGATACTGATCACCTTTTTAAGATGATTGTTGAACTAATCAATCAATCAATGCTTCCCTTCCCCCTAAAAATAATATCACATTAGTCTTCTCATTTCCCCAGTTCTGAATTGTACTATTGAAACATTTTAGCTCACAGTATGTGATTTTTCAAAATAAGTCATAATTAAACTAGTTTATTCATCCTGATTTTTGAATATTCATGTTTTCTCCTGCTTTTCAAAGACCAAATTAATTAGGCTGTAAATCGAACAGATGAAAATGGTCCCATGAAATATCACCGTATATCCATGGTCAATGAGGGCTATGTCTATATCAACCATTTATTTACAGAAACTTACAAATGTCATTTACAATGTTCCAATAGGTTAATGCAGTCCAACACCGGAAACATTTACAGGAACGGACAGGGGGGCTGCAACAAATAGCTCAAAGCGTTAGCACACGGAGATTATTTTTTACAATGTGAAAAAGGATGAGTTTGATGAAAACCGAAGTTGAATATACAGGATATCTTCCATATCTCAGACATGAAGCTACAAATGCAGCTTTCTAGTGAAACAGGCTTTTAAATGAGAAAAGATAAATACATTTCCCAAAAACCCAAGTACATATTACAGCAAGTGACAATGTGGCTCTTATCCCACTTTATGCTTCTCTACCAGTTCCAGTTGCCATTTAAACATAAAATTACTGGAGAATCAACTTGACAATGAACCACACCGGCCCAGATTTTATATTTTTAACTGCAACAGTGTGAATAATCTAACACTAAGGACAATGTTCTGACAGTTGTTGTCTTCAATGCAGATAAAATGTAAAACAGTTTCTTCCAAAAGAATAATCATCTGTTGTCAATAATATCAGAAACATATACCCTGCTGCTTATCAGATATCCTTTCAATTTTTTCATAAATATCTCTGTAACCATCACATGTATTTGACTCTCATTTATACTTTTACTTACTGCAGTAAGGAAGAAGCCATACAAGCAATGCTCCACAGGAAACAAACCGATCTACATATCAGATATCAGTATGACGAAGCCTAATCACCAGTTAAGTCAACCAAATAAGTAGACAAAATGATCGACTCTTCATCGTCCTGCAAAACTCCATCTGCAGAATCTCACAGGAGACGGACACAGAATGATTGGGGTTGATCTGATGGCTGTGTGGGTAGAGTCATCACTCGTGTAATGACAGAAAACACTTCCTGCCTCAGCAGATGGGATGAAGACGTGTTGTGCAGCGAGCTTGGGCAGGCAGACGTGATAAGAACATAGCATCTCCAGAGCTTGGCTTCAGATGTAGAGCGAACCGTCAGCAGGTCCCACATAACCAACCCCGATCAGAAGAACATCGATTAAAGTCCAAATGCCCAGCCCTCCAAAGCTGAACAGCTTGCCCAGACCTTCTCTCCACTGGCCCAGATAAAACCGATCTGCCCCAAAACCACCAAGCGTAATGCTAGAGAGAAGCATAAGAGAGAACACAGACACAACAAATCAAAAAAGGGGTTACAGCATACACGTGCGCGCACTAACACCCACATGCAGATTGTGGTTTTCAGCACTGATGATGGTCAGCACTTTGGATACTACAGTAGCCGCAGGTTTACCTGAGCGCTAACGCTGTCGACCATTTATATCCACCAGTCCAGTTGCAGAATAAGCGTTTCTGAAATGTTCTTTTACCTACAAGAAAAAAAGGGTTTCAAAACATTTCACCACACACAAAACTAAAACCACAGAAAAATGTCTAGAAAAAGCATTAATATTCTGAATGTAGTAAACATTTAAAACACCTGGCATTGTGTTGTGTGTGATCGATTGTGTTTTTTACTTTCATTTTGGGTCCACAAATGTGTAATTATGCACCTAATGAGATCATGGAGCTCCACTTAACAGAATATTTGGACACAAAACTTTACTTTAAAGCTACCTACCAGTTGAGACTTTTCAGTAAATGGCTGTGAGCATCAATGATAAAACAAGGCTGATCCATTTCATAAACACAAAGACCTTCCATCTGGGTGACAAGGTGCTAGTCACCTCACAACAAATCCTTTATGAACATATTTCTTTGAGATAAAATACTTAAACCCAGTCCACTGTGATCTTCCTGTTTTCCATCTGGTAGACAATAAGAGTGTCGTTAGCAAGCGTCTATAAAGCACATTATGTATTCAAAGATGTCTCAACACTGAACAGCTTTTCTGTTGCACTGTTGTCCATAGCTTTGGTGTATTTACTCTTCTTTATGAATTACCACCCTAGAAACAGCATAAACCCAAACAGAAGCTTTAAAATGTATACTGGATGAGAAAACAAACTGCAAAACTCCCTTCCTATTACAACTATCAGTGCAGGGCCCGACTGAGCTGCGGTCACCCCATTGAATATTAAGAAAGGAAGCATATTTTGCAGCGGAGCCATTACCGTACCTAAACAATGAACATGCTCCAAGACGTCACAAGTGGCATTGTAGCGCTTGCGTGGGCAGGACACGGTCATACAGTTGGTAGAGTTAGAGCAGCGGTAAAGTGATGGGTCGAGCTGCCAGCAGAACTGACAGATGACGGAGAGCAAGAAGCTGGTTTGTTGTTGTCCAGATTCTCCCTGTAATTGCAGAAAGAGGAGGTTAACAGCTAAACAGCTAAGCGTTACAGCCCTGCAGCAGTCGCTTAAAATCTCAAGTTAAGTCACCCCTCACAGCTTTTAGTTGGGTCAGCTTTTATTTCACTTCCAGTTTCTAAATGTTTCATTTCCGCTTTCTTGAATTCAGTAAACAAAGTACCATCTTCAAAATCTCTGATCATTACTGTTTAAGCAGCACTGTAATCATTTATAATTTAATAGGTATGAGCTCCTACTTACTACGCAGTGAACCCCTTTTTTGGGTTTACATGAGAAAGAAGCTGGCTTCTTGTAGGTACAGTTGTGCTGATAATCGCAGTGAATGCAATCAGCTGGCAGACGATTACACAGCCCCCCACTGGGACACATGGAAGTGTAACTCTCTTCATCAGCAGGGGACACTGCAAAGCAGCAAACATGAAGTTAACAGGTGCACCTTCCATTAAAATAATAATTATGAGGCAATAAAGCTTTGGTGCACGCTATACGTATGTCCTTATGTTTATATTATCAATGTGTTTAACAATGGGCTTGTCAGATTGGCAAAACAGATCTGTTGGAGAAAAATAATGCCTCAACAGGAAAAAGGATGGATGGATGGATGGATGGATGGATGGATGGATGGACAGACGGACACAACGGTTAATGCGCAGCCATTCATTCATGATTTTTCAATTACGGCTTCCTGCTGTGTCGTTGCCTCTGTTGGAGAGTTCTTATGACAAAACCAAAACAACAATTTTCTTTGATAGAACAGAATATAAATAAATAAATACAGTACCATACAGAAAACCTAAAATATATAACATAATATGCTACACCTTTGTTATAATGTGGAATTGATAAAATACGAACCCGACAAGAAAACAAAGACCGCTGAACCAGAACTAGAAGGATGTGTACAATTGCCATGTATAAACCCAGGTTATGGTACTGTGCGAGTATTTGGAAGGTGTGAAGAAAAGTTAAGAATGGATGCTTTCAAAACATAAACATTTTACTGTAATCAATCAATCAATATTTGTTCTGACCAACATTTGCCTTCAGAACATAAATTCTTCTAGGTATACTTGCATAAAGTTGGGAATCACGTTAAATATTAAAGGATGCGTTTACCTGACGCTGAAGCAGGGACGACCGGGCTGGTGAAAACCGGTCCCTGCTGGGCATCTCTCGGGTACGGGGACTCCTGGCCAACATGCGGGGAGCTCATGTACCCTAACATAGAAACAAAATGGTGAATGTTTGTATGGAACTAGCTAACCTATGCAGCAACCGCTGCAGTCTACTAGCAATGGATCAGTCTTTAACGTGACGTACAGGAGAGAAACGGGCGCTTTTGAGCCGGTGTTTAACAGCAAGTTTACTTCACAAGGACTAAGACTTAATGAAAATACTAATTTGCAAACTGCGCTCATATTCGTAAATTAAACACCAAATGTTAGCATTAAATACAAAATCAGCTGCCTAATCAGCGCAATCAAATTTATGTCACAAATGAGCAGATTCGCTAGCAAACATTTAATGCTAGCAATAGTAGCGGGACGGTCAAGCCCAAATGTAAGCTAGCGATCCACGAAAGGCGTGTTTGTGATCGTGACATTTACGTGGCCAGACAGACGTACCATTAACACACTGTGACAGCAAGTCCATGAACAGAACCAGAACAGTTCCGCAGGTTCTGAGGCAACGTCCCCGGCCCGGTCTCCACGACCGACAGCTGCTTGCCATTGTTGCTGCTCGGCTAAACGCAGCTGCATTCTCGGGGTGCAGGAAAAAGTGACACTTACTTGAACGTGAGATGTGTAAGAACCAAGTAAAGTATTTCATTGACTACAATTGCTCATAATACATTTGCTTTATTGAGCTTTTTATATATTCGATCTTAACACTTTACAGTGTCACGTGTTAGTGTAATTGCGTCTTCCTAAAAAATGTTCCATTGAACATTATCACCATGAACATTAAACAATTACCAAAACGTGTTAGTTTTAATGCAATTTTCTCCATTATTAATTTTTAATGGGTAAGTCGTTCATCAAATCCAGAGTCAATGATGTCGGACGTTGTGTAAGTACAGTACAGTCCAACACCGCCGGCGTTGGTTTTTATAATGGTTACAAAAACGATGACCGTGAATACAACACCACGAACCTTCCTGTTTGTGGCCTTGCCACGCCCACCGCTCAGTGACGTCGACACGCGCCTTTAAGGTCTCCCGGCCCCTGTTTTTCATGGATAGATCTTCTGTTCTCTTGCATCCAGCAGACCTGTATGTTATCTCTGGGGCTGCCCACGGAGACAGACCTCTGTGAACTATCAGTGTCAACGTTACACAATTTTCATTATGGCAAAGGGCGCATTGTTTATTTAGTTCACACAAATTATTTTGACATATTTCGTATCCACGTAACATACAGAACCTTTTTTTTTTTTTTTTACCCTTTTCACGTACATTTCTATATTTGTTTTTCAGCCCTATTCATTGCATCTACTTATCGATCAGCTCATAACCTCCTCCGTCAGATTTCTGTTCTACATTCAACACTTCCTCTGGACCATCATTATGTGCCAACAACTTTTTCCCTTCACTGCTCATCTGAATGATGTTATGGTATTCCTATTCAAGCATTTGGATCGTCCTTTGTCTTGATCAGAACTCCTCCTCTGCGTTTTGACAGCGGGATTGTTTGAGCAGGGTCAGGCGAGCCTGCACCTCAGCCACCGACAATTCTCCATGGACTTTGTTGTCCCTTGTGCGCACGTTGACGGTGTTTGTCATCTTCTCTCTCTCTCCAACCACTGCCAAGACATGACAAAACACAACAGCTTGATGTGGGCCAAGTCACACCACACACGCGCACACTCACACACGCACACACAGCTACCCTAACACATGTCCTGCTTTGTGCCACTGAATTTAACAACATGGGTGGTTAGCCAGTTTGGAGGTCCATTTGCTATAGATTCAAAACATGAGTTTCATTAAAGGACAAGACGCCACAATATATATTATGGAAAACGATGTGTCTTGAAAATGTTTGGCTGCAAGTAAATATAATTTTGGATAAAGGATTAAAATATACCTCCCATGACTTCAAATCATTTGATTTAGTTGGATGACATAATAATATTGCATTGACTGTAGATCCTGTTATAAACAACTTAACAAAACTAGTTTACATTTAAATATGACTGAATGTTAATGTAACAACTGTATTTTGGTGATTGTGCGAAATAGTGAAAATGCTCTTGAATCGGTGGAATGTGTTTTCCCAAAGGAACATAGGGTTGTAAAATGTTCTCACCAAGAATGAAATTATATTGGGCCAACTGAGCATTGCGGATTTTCTTGTTTAGAAGACAGCTTGAGTCTAGGTCGGCATCTGCCATGAAACCCGCTTCTGAGAACTGCTTGCACACCTATGAAATGGGGGGGGGGGGGGTGTTAATCATTATACAAATCTCAATACCACACACATTTAAATGCTGCCAAATGGGGAGACTGTTGCCTCCGTGACCCGAACCCGGATAAGCAGTGGAAGAATGGATTGATGGAAATGGGTTAAGTAAAAGACTAACCTTTTTGACATAATCCTCACATGAGGGGTTGACGGGCACAAGCATCACCTGACGAGGAGAGAGCCACAGAGGCCTGATAGAGGGTCAGAAAAAGACAGCAGTCAGTTTAACGTTCTAAAAAGGTGGCAAGGCACTCAAATTACCCTAAAAATGTATTGCAACAGCAACGTCCATATCAGCATGTTGGGCTATTTCCATTAAAAACTGTGTAATAACATTTCAAATTGAAATTCTCAATTTAGCAACTAGAAGTACTCACCATTTCCCTGCATAGTTCTCGGTGAGAATAGCAACCATCCTCTCCACTGAGCCCAAGATGGCACGATGGATGATGACTGGTCGGGCTTTGTCATCCCCATCCTTCCTGTAGGACATTGCGTAAGGCAAAAATAATAAATAATTCATGTGATATCGTCATGTAAATCATGTAACTTTGATTGTGACATTATATTATTATTATGCTTCATAGGCTGTACATCACATTTTGATAATGGGTTTACAAACTCTGTTGAGGCAATAAATCAGCTGTTTAACTAAACCACTCTGTGGAACTCAATGCACATAACAGACATCTGAGAAATCGTCCCATGAAGAGGTTATCATATAATCCGTGGACCAATAGAGGGGTCTTAGTTTCGATTCCGATTCTGTGACTCACCCCACAAAGGTCAGGTTGAAGCGGATAGGCAGCTGGAAGTCCAGCTGGATGGTTGCACACTGGTGATAACGCCCAATCGCGTCTTTGATGTTAATGTCAATCTGGAACGGCACACAAAGCATTGCGGTACTTTCCAGCCCTTTAATTGATCAGACAGTCGGCAGGAAATATCAAAAGCAATTATTCGACCTTGGGTCCATAAAAAGCACCGTCTCCTGGGTTGAGTTTCCATGGCTCCCCAAACTCATTCAGACTGTTCTCCAGTTGCTGTTAAGGATGAGGCATAGGTTAGCAGCTTAAATCTTGGACATTGAAAAGCAATTACTGTGTCAAATTCATACAGTAGTACACTAGGTACTTTGTAATGTTTTTAAATTGCAGTCACGTCGTCTGCTGAGTATTTCCCAGAAGCACGCTGATGCACAACGCACTTTACCTTCTCAGCCTGGTTCCACACAGCGATGTCACCCAGATACTTCTCTGGACGAGTGGAGAGGTGAAGCTGGAAGGAGAATCCGAACACGTCGTAAACACAGCGGAGAAAATCAAGACAACCCTTGATCTCCGACTCTATCTGTAAGGGGGAAAACAACGTGACAAGAGATCATACATGTTAGGAAATGAGTCAAAAGTATATATTAATGTATAAATAAATGACTGATGTGTACACCTGATCCATAGTGCAGAAAATGTGAGCGTCATCCTGCTGGAAACGGCGGACTCTGGTCAGCCCCGTTAGTGCTCCTGACAGCTCATTTCTGTGGAGAACTCCAAAATCTGCCAGCCTCAGAGGAAGCTCCCTCCACGAGCGGGGTCTGTGACTGAACATCAGACTGCAGGACAAACAGAGAGCATCAGATTACTGTGCCGAGCACTAAATATTGTATGTGCTGTTTGATTTACTGCACTGGGGGAAAGCGCCCTATATTTACCAGTGCCCAGGGCAGTTCATGGGCTTGAGTGCAAAGACGTCTTCTTCCACAGGAAAGGAGAACATGTTTTCACTGTAGTGCTGCCAGTGGCCAGATGTCTCCCACAGTTTGCTGTTATAGATGTTGGGGGTGGCTACTTCCTGAAAGCCTCTTCTCCAGTACTCATCCTAGAAAAAAACAACAATAAACCACAAACCTGGTTGAAAGCGTCATCTGGCCTGCAGAGGTACAGAAGATGGATTGTGGTTTCAGACAGATTTTAATGTCTTGTACTGGACCCCGTGGTTTAATTATCTCTGCCTTTTTATCCCAAGTGTTTGTCTCAAAGAAGGATCACACAAAAGTACTGGATGGACTTCAACCAAACTTAGAGACAGGGATGAGGAAGTAGAGAACTCATTAAAGTTAAGAGAAAATCCACATAAGGAGACGGATCCAACAACGTTGTTGTTGTTTATTACGTCGTGCGATGGGCCATTATTTTGCATTTCCATTTATTAATGGACTGCAACTTGGCTTGTAGAGCAGACACAATGCAGTATAGATTAAAATATATTTATTCTCTTCTAAGAGCAATGCATTATAGGGGGCTTCAGCCCATCTTTGAAGCATAAACACAGATGAATGCTGATTTTAGAGCGATATAAACTGATTTTCTTGACAAAATAATGTCAAAGAATGCCCAAAAAATACGAATTATTTTTTGTGTATTTGTTGCTAAATATTTTTGCATCTTAATTCACATGATGATATAATGATTAGCAACCAAAGCTTATTACAATAAATATATTTTTTTCCAATAGAATGCTTTGTTTAAACATACATTTCACTGCAATTTGAAAACAATGAAATGCACAAGCATACAACAGGATCGCAAAGTCTCGATCTCAAAATGAAGAAAATTAAAATGACTTACCCAATTTATTAAAAATGATATGCAAAATATACTACTTTTAGATGATCTAAGGCTATAAAATAGGCCACCACTCATACCCTGATGAACTCGGTCAGTGTATTGTAGATATGGGCTCCACGTGGCATGAAGAAACAACTACCGGGGCTCAGATCATGGAAGAAGAACAGCTCCTGATCCTGTGAAGTACAGACAGGATGTTTTAATCACATATCCTGATTATCTGTAAGTACGAGCACAAGAAACTACTCCATCCACCGCAGGGTGCTGTCCAGTCGTCGCACGGAACCCTGCTTTGCATGGAAGAAAGCTTAATGGAAGAAAAAGAGACAACTTTGGCATTCCCAGATATCTGGAAAACAAGAAATAACGTTGACTGCTAACGCATCTTCTCTAATTGTTCAGGAAGTCATTACTTGAGACAAACCTCACTCAGCCACCTCTTCAACACCAGCTGGGTCCCTTCTGGCGCATACCCGGTGGGGTATTTCTCTTTTTCACTGCACATTATTGTTGATCAAACGACACTGCATCTAGGCTTTTTTTAAATCCCGTAGCTTATTCTCTACTGTGCATTAAGAGTCAGCTTTGAGTCAAAACATCTTTAAACAGCATGGCACTTTTGTCACCTCCCTCCAGTTGGGACCAACAGCAATATCTTGACTGTTATTGGTGTTGATTGAGGTGCTGCCGTCTGTATCTCCCATGCTGGGAAACCAGCTGGGGTTCTGGGATGACTCACAGTTGTCCGAAACAAGGCAATATGAAGAAGCATACTGCCCCCAGCTGGTACAAAGCAGCAACCATCTACTTATAGCAATATGCCCATCTTGTTTTGCCATCCTGGTTTTCCATTGGACTTCTGATTTTCCAAGGTAACACCGGATGACTTCAAGCCCACCGAGCTGGCCGAGGCCTAAAACTAGAGACTGAAACTCAGCACAAGAATGTATTTTATTTGAAATTGTAAAACGTGATGACTGCGGCATCTCCTTTTGAGGTTTTTGTAATAATTCTTCCTTGCGAGAGTTTAGGTTTGTGTTTTTCTAGATACTGTGAAAGCTACTTCAGCACATATGAACTGCAAGACACAAACAACAACAGCCTGCAAGTGACTCACTTTGCCAATCTTACGATGGTCTCTGTTCTTTGCCTCCTCCTGAAAATGTTCCCATTCCTTCAGCATCTTAGGGTCAGGAAAAGAAATCCCATAAATTCGCTGTAGAGTCTCCATGTCGCAGCGACCTTCCCAGTAGGTTGAAGAGTTCTGATGACAGAGTGAGAAGAAACACCTGACGCAAAATTGGCTTTCTCGAAAATGTAAAAAAAAAAAAAAAAATTACCCAAAAAGCTAATTACTTTGGACAAGCATGAACTCGTTTGGGGCTGATGATGTCACAAAGAAAACCCTAACTTACCTTGTAGATTTTCATGGCTTTGATCCTGCCTGTATGTCTGACGTGGGGACCTCTGCACAAGTCGATCAGCGGCCCACATCTAACAGAGATTCATAAATTGTACAACAGATGTATAAAAATAACCTGTTTTAACATATCCTTGTCAGAAGCACCCTACCTGTAGACTGTGGTAGTAGGGGTGGTGACTTTTTCATTCAGAATACGGCACTTGAATTTGTTGTACTGAAGGATACAAGCGGCTTTGGTTATTGTTTGTAGACTGTGGCAAAGATTTAATGAAACAAGCAGAGGGTCAATATGAAGAGAGTAAACGGAAGAATTCACTATCACCTTGAACATCTTCAGCAGAGTCTCCTTGCTGATCTCAAGCCTCTCAAAGGGTTGCTTCTCCTTCATTATGGCCTTACACAGAGTTTCCAAGTTCCCAAACTCGGTGCTGGACACGCCGCTGCAAACCGAAAATACACCACAGAATACATGGTCAGTCATAAGTACCCTGATGTTTCTGTATTTACCTAACCATGTTTGGCACAATGATAATAAATTTGAGACTGCAGAAAGAACTCAAGAATGCATAAACAGTTTTTTTTAGCCTATAATATAGCCCTTAAGTATTATACATCAGAAAAAATGACACATAAGGAAACAGAACAGAGATCATATTTGCTTACTTGTGTCCATCCAGGAACATGTCGTAGTAGAAGCCATTTTCAATGGGAGGACCGTAACACAAACAGCCTCCATAAAAGTGCTCCATTGCCTCTCCCAAGATATGAGCACTGGAATGCCAATACACCTAGAATATGACATTAAAAAACCATATCACTATTCTTAAAACAAATCTTAGTCAACATAATAAGCAAATGCATTGATTGGAAGCCAAGCCTAACTTGATCCAATGTAAAGACTCATAAATCATGAAAGGGAACAATAGTACAGTTTCCCCATGCGCCATCCTTACACATTTTTCTTATTATTGGATTTAGTAGCCAATTTGAAAAGAGACGACTGCACAGATACAATGTTCTAAGCTCATAATATAAGGTCTAATACAGCTAAATACATTTGCCATTACCAAAAGTTAGCTGTGTTTTTATTTGCACTAGTTCATGTACTTCATGTGGGCCCCCCAATAAACTGGCAACTTATCCAGGGTGTACCCAGCCTCTGCCCACAGCCAGCTGGGATAGATCCCAGTGTAAACCTTATCACCTGGGTTCAGGTGAGCAGCTGAAGATGAGACGATTACCGATTGTCTCGTCTTCAAGAAAATGAATGAATGAAAGTACTTCATGTGGCACGGGAGTAACAGTCGCCACCGCTAACCCCTAACCCTGAAAAGGAAAGGCAGAGACAGAACACGGATGAAGGCACTCACAGTCTGAGCGTCCTCATCGTCAAAGCGCAAGAGCTCCAGGGCGCAGTCCTGTTCGAGCGGTCTGTCCAGGTCCCAGAGCTCCCCATTCACACGAGAAACCACAGCGTTGTCAGCCAGGCCCCGGCTGAGAGACCGAGCACGGAATATAAAGCATTAATAAGGCTTTGTGTAATGTATGGGAGTTATTGATGACATGAATGCAGATCCGGCCAGACGTTCCTACCTGATATCACAAGCCACCTGGTAAGGTGTTGTGGACCACGCCTTGCCCTGGACCCTTCGTCCATCTGGTAGCTCCACAGCGATGGCCCTGCTGTTTTCAGTCTTCTTCGCCAGCAGGGCATCGCTCTCCAGCTTCAGCGCCTCATATAAACTCAGACGCTCCGAAACGTATCCGGGCCAGGGCTTCAGCTGCAGTGGGAAATATGGAAGGAAAGCAAATCCCTAAATGTGGCACGCAGGAACCAGTGGAAAACTATCTGTCATCTGTAACGACATCAGGTGAACTTCAAGATGCCATTCGAGTAATCACCTCTTTTAGTGCCTTATCCTGATTCCTCTCCTCCTTGTTGTTCTTGTCAGCTGGTTTGGTCACCGCCTATCAACAATCAGAAGGTGCATCTTTAATTTTCCAAAAGGCCCGTGTTATTGATTTTACTCTGATTACTAAACTCGGCATCCTGTCGGTGTTTAAGGTGCGCGCACGCTGTGGCATTCAGTGCGACGGTTATTTCTGGACATGGGGTGGTACAGCCCCCCCCCCCAAAATGAGAGCGTTCAGTCTGTGTCGATTATCCGTTCTCTTCTTCATCATTACCTTTTTATCTTGCCGTTTGTCCGTCTGCTGCACTTTGCTGGCGCGTTTATCCAAAACTTCACCACACTCCGCTCCATTTCTCTCCTGCTGCGCCTCCTGCAGCTCCAGCTCCGCCTGGAGCCCCCGCTGGAGGTGCAGCAGCCGGTACCCGAGCTTCTCGTTTTCGGCCCGGAGGAACTCCAGTTCTGGGGAGGCCTCCGCAACACAGGCAGCATCTACGCCTCGGACTAATCCATCGCGGATGGTGACGATTTCTTTGGTGAGGAGGCGAATTTGCTCTTCCTGGACGGACAAACGTGCTGCCAGGCAATCTGCCATTTTTAAATGACCGTGACACCCGCAAGCTTCCTGTGAGGGGTTTTCAAAATACAGCCGCTGTCCGCAAGCAATCAGCAACGGGAGTCCGGGTGGGGTTAATGTAAATTCATAAAATCCACTAGTATGGACAACACATTACCCAGAAAATGTCATGAATTATTGCCTTTTATAGGTTATTTCCAGTTGCGCGTGTATTTTTAAAATTTCACAAAAATACAAACTCAGTTCGTTAAAAATAATGCGATATTACAAGAATAAAAAGATACATGTTAAGATATCTACGGGCAACTCTCTCCATTATAGGTATTTCCATTTAATAAATTCTTAAGTAGGAGAGATTGGACAAATCGACATTCATGGACATTATAGTATTATGATATTATTATAAACCAAACTGGATACTTTCACATGTATCTTTCAGCCGCTGAAGACACGCATCTTATCTTTATAAGACACACGGCGTCTAATTTCATTGCATCACCGTGCGTAACCGGAAGTTGTAGTAGAGGAGGACCCGCCGCCAGGGGGCAGTAATTAATTTTCACAGACCTTATTGTGTCATCTGAGCTGCAGGGCAAACGTGCCATGTAAACAGTGATTTTTCATTCATGTGTCGTGTTACCCTTCGGGTAAGTGTCATCTTTGTTAAAGTTTTCACTTTTCTGAACTTTTGAGCTCTACAGAAGCTATAAACTAGCTAGCGTAACACATACTACGAGTGTTAACTTGACCTGTAGCTAGCTCCAAAACCGATGCTCTTCATCATATTCACCCAAACAAGCTCGCTGTTGAGGATCTTTATTTATCAGAAGGACACGTTCATTCGGTGGGAATAATTTCTGAAGCACCTTGTCTAACTGTTACGCGAAGCGTCAATAAACCGTAGTTTGACAGACAGTGTAGGAGATGCTATTAAGTGGAAACGCATGCTAGTCGTCATATGTGTGTTATAAAAAAAATAATGGAGTAACAAGTGAACAGTACAAAATATGATGTTGAGGAAAGAATTTGTGTGATCTGATTTGTTGTACTTTCCTCTAAATATATTCTATTTAATTTGTTTTTAATATCATATCTCATATTGCAGTGCAGAGCTCCAAGGGTAGTCTGCTGCTGCTGTCGCCAGCATGGCATCGACCTCCAACCTTTCTCCACCCAAACTCGCTGACTTCATCCTGACTGCGCGGTTGGGTAGTGGTACCTATGCCACGGTCTACAAGGCCTACAGAAAAGTGAGGAATTAGATAACACTACAATAATACTTTACCGGAGCAAATACTATAATTTGATGAATGTGAAAGACGAGCCATTAAGTGCTCTCTACATTTTATTTTTGGATCTGACTGCCCACATGTAATACAGCAGGTCTGATATATGCAGACTTTAACACTTTACACATTCAGTAATGCTCCCCCTCATGGACTGTGTGATGACGGCCCGCTCAGTCGGGCTGCCCATGTAGCATGTAGCATCAAAGGTAGCCGGGGTGAACTTCAGCAGTCTGGATGAAGTTTTTCAGCTTCACCTGCTGAAGAAAGCGAAGTCGATTCGCAGGAACAAAAATCATCCCCTAAATCCGGAATATAAGCTGCTCCCATCGGGTGTTCGACTGGCACTCCCCCCGGTTACTAGAAATAGATATAAGTTCTCCTTTGTCCCACTCTCCATCAAGGCCCTGAATGCCACAGAAAAGAGGTGACCCTGCTAGTGCACCTGTATGGAACCGGTCTGCTCTGTTTGCACTGTTTTTATCACGTACAATATTTAACACCTTTACAGCGATGCTGCTCTAATTTGTAATTTGTGCATTATATGTCCCTTAATTGTGTCTTGCGTGTCCGTTATATGTTGTGGAAAATATGTGTGTATATGCTGTAAAACAAATTGCCCTCCGAGGGACAAATTCAATAAAAGTGAAGCGAAGCTGTGTCGGATTTCAAAATGGGCTTAGGTTAGGTATCATTGCTTAATGATTCAGAACACAAATAAAGTAATCCTGGCCATGTTATCCCATATATGGCCCTCCTGCAGGTGAGTTAATTAGATGAGAGAGAGCAATCCTTTATGAATTGTTGAAAAAAAAATGTTGTGATACTTTATTTAGAAAATGTGTGCTCAAATTCATTATTTAATTTAATGATAACCAAGGAGTGTTCAATGAGATGATCACAGAAATCTGCTCAATATATAGATGTTAAATCAAATTAAGAACAGAGAAAATTAGGGCAAAACTTTACTGGTTCAATTGAACTGAAAGTGATATTGCAGGGAGACAGTCGAGAAGTGGTGGCAGTGAAGGTGGTTGGGAAGAAGAGTCTAAACAAGGTGTCGACAGAAAACCTGCTCACAGAGATTGAAATCCTCAAGACTATGCGTCACCCTCATATCGTCCAACTTAAAGATTTCCAGGTAAGATCGTTTATAGCTTTTGGATTCTAAGTAGCTTGTAAAAGGGATGACTTGTGAATAAAAATGATATCTGATCACTGGCTCTAATAAAGCTGTGTTCCCGTATGTTTATCTGAATGCTATGCTTCAATGTTCTTTTGTTGATTTAGCGGTCCAGGTCCCGGCACTTTTTCAGCAGATTTGATTGGGCCGGTCTTGTTTTTAACATTTCCCTAAGTGTCTGATTTTTTCTCTGACATCAGTGGGATGCTGATAATATTTATCTGATCCTGGAGTGGTGTTCTGGTGGAGATCTGTCCCGCTCCATTCGCAGCCGGAGGGTTTTACCTGAGAGAGTGGTGCGGCGCTTCTTACAACAGATAGGTGGGCTATCGCCAGACTGAGGGACGAAGCATTCTAAATAAATGTGGGCTAAGTTTAGCATAACTATATTGCTCTCTATTTGTTTGTGTGTCTGCACAAGCAGCCTGTGCCCTCCAGTTTCTTCATGAGCGAAATATCTCACACCTGGACCTGAAGCCTCAGAATATTCTGCTCAGTGGGTCTGTCCTCAAACTGGCAGGTGATCTCACGCCCGTTCACACCGTCGAACAGTGGAGCAAACACATAGCGAGTGAGAGCATGTCAGCTACATGCTAATTAACAGGAGCACTTGGATGTCCTGATGCTATTGCAGAGCAAGACAATCTACTCTGTAGTTCCGCATGTGAATTTTGCTTGTTTAGGGTGTGCTAATATAATATTTTTAATCTGATTTTATTTTCATGGATTTAAGGAAACGCACTATTGTATTTTAATTCATGAATAAACCAGTAGGCAGTATTTTACAGGACACAAAACACATTTTTATTGGGGCTGCTTCCACTGGAATCTTTTACAGTGAAAATAGTTTCATCTCGTATTCAATCCTCTCTTAGATTTTGGTTTTGCTCAGTACATGTCGCCGTGGGATGAACAGAGTGTTCTGAGAGGTTCTCCTCTTTACATGGCCCCCGAGATGGTTTGCCAACGGCAGTATGACGCCAGAGTAGACCTCTGGTCAGTAGGAGTCATTCTGTATGGTGAGTACTTTCTGGTTCACCATTTTATGGTGTGAATGTAGAATATCCCAAAGCTTAAATAAAAGTAATGCTACTTTATACTAGGGGGGGCTAAATTATTCCTTTGCTTAAAATGTGGTGTTTGTGTGTCTCGTGCTGTGTAGCATGTAGCATGTAGCATGCTCCTCTCTCGAATAAATGTTTGTTGTGTTCCTGGCACTGAGCCGCTGAAGATAAACAACTTCTTTCTCTTTCGGCTCATCCTGTGAGAGGTCGCCACAGCAAACTAACGTTCTCCACTTCACCCTGTCCTTTGCATCGTCCTCCCCAACACCAGCCGCTCTCATGTCCTCCCTCACTACGTCCATGTATCTTCTCCCAGGTCGACCTCTAGCCCTGTTCCCTGGCAGTTCCATCCTCAGCATCCTTCTACCGATATAGTCCCCATCTCTCCTCCAAACCATCGAAGACTGGACCATTAATTATTTATAAGCAGTCTGATTTTGTCCTTTTCAAGAGCAGTAGAGTAGTTGCTCAACAATAGTACACTAAGGTACTTTCAATGTCTGGAATGGAAATGTCAAAAACTGGGAGGTGCTGTTGTGACACCCAGTCATCCAAATCAAATAGAGTAACACACAATTTACAGACTATTGACTTTCTCACTTCAGACAGACATTCATGTCAGTGATGAGTTAAATACAAGAGATATTCAAGTTAGTAATCTAATTTCTGAATGTAGCCTGAGCATTCAAATCATCCGTACCCTTCTACTGAACATTCGTTGTGTGAATGCAGAGGCACTGTTTGGACGAGCTCCATTTGCATCACGGTCTTATGCTGAATTAGAGGAGAAGATCCGGAGAAATCAGCCTATTGAGGTAAGCAGTGAGCAAAGCAATCCCGTCCTCATTGATTATTATTGCACTGATTATGGCTGCACTCAAACAGTTAGCAATGTATTAAAAAAAAAAAACCAATGTGAATAATTCTCTACTCACCCGGCTGCTCTGTGGCAGGGACACACATATTTATCTTTTGATGAGGCACATGTTGGCATTTGTCCCAATGTCAAATACAGTATTGTGTTCCAAGAAATGGAAACCTGTAAAGCAGCAATGCTTATTTTAGATGAAATACCAATGCAAGCATGGCTGTACCTTATTTATTGATTGTGTAAGTGACAGTAACACAATACAACCGCAATTTATTTTTTTTCCAAAATTTGTCAAGTTATGCAGACATTCAGCACATCACATGGGAATAGGAGCCTTTTTCAAGCATCTCTGTTTAAATATTATCCTTCTTAACACGTGTTAATGCTCAAACTGAATAAAAATAAAGAATTTAATGCTTTAGATTATATTTTAGGTCCCTGTCCTGCGGTACGTCCCTGATGTGTACTGGACCGTTCAGCCTACAGTTTAGCCACTTGATGGCGTACTTTCACACCATACTGACTTCATCGAGCATTCGTTTAGCTACACATTGGTAATATATTTAATTGTGACCTGTCAACACTGACTCCGCATTGCCCCTTCTTTGGGTCAGTTTAGCAGTCATTAAGGTATAAACGCCATAATTAACTTGGATTGAAGTATTTGTTGGATATTTAAAGACTTCAAATTTATTATGTTGACAAGAAGTGACAAGGGATTGATTGTGAGCTGAAGTCGTTCTGCTCTGTCTGTTTTGATTCACCTCCAACTCACATAAGCCAAAGGTCACTTAAAATAACACAGTATAAATGAGATCTAATGGTACTTTTAATGATGGAGGTCTTTACAAATACTGGAATTCCTGTGTCACACACTGGGCTTGAGCTCAATAGGCCACATTAACATATGGCATATTACACAGGAATCACATGGAGGGTTTTAAGGTTATCTTTTGACAAAACGTAATGGTGTGAAACAGAAGGTCCCTGGCAACAATCTGATGTCCTTTTCTCTTGGATTGTCCCGTGGACTGAGTGTAACATAATAAGGTCATGTTTTGTGCATCAGATCCCTCCTGGGGCCAGGGTATCCAAGGACTGCAGAGACCTTCTGTTGCGGCTGTTAGAGAGAAATCCAGATGCCCGGATCACCTTTGCAGAGTTCTTCGCCCACCCTTTTGTGGATTTGGAGCACATGCCATCTGCAGAGAGTTTAGTGAAAGCGGTAAGATGTAGAGAAAGGGGAAATATTTGCTGGCTTGTGTGTGTCGAGTCCAGATTTTTATCACTATATGATGGTGGTGTGGTGTGATTGACTTAACGTACTGCATGCATGTGTTTGTAGGTTTTTACTCATCCCTAGCACCAGTTTTCACTCAGTGACCCCCGTTCATCTTTCCTCTTTCCAGAAGGATCTAGTCATGCAGGCAATTCAGAAGGACCAGGAGGGGGAGAGGTCCACCGCCCTCTCTCTTTACTGCAGTGCCCTTGAGCATTTTGTAGCCGCTCTTCACTGTAAGATGCACCTCCGTTGTTCCTCCACAATAAGACTAAACTGACCAAGAGCAAAATAAAACATCTGTTTTCTCAAACCTCTGCAGTTGAGACAGACCAACAACGTAAAGATGCCCTGAGGCAGAAGGTAGGCTGTAGAATACTTTCCGTTGGGCCTTGGTTTCAACAGTCCAGTGGCTTTCAGATGGTATTCTCTATCATGAATACCATATGGTGTGGATGAAGAGGATATAGTACGCTTGACATGATTAAGTTGTGTCAGTGTTCCCACAGGTCAGCCGCTATGCATCCAGAGCCGAGGAGCTGAAAGCCCTGGTTGCCTCAGACAACAGAGTGAGCTTCGAAGTGGCCCAGACCTCCAGGGGTGTCCTCCGAGGTAATGCACATTTCTCTGTGCAGATGCATGAACCTAAGATTTGTCCGGTTATTATCTCCACGATAAGTCAACTTAAATATTGCCATGTGTGTTTTTGCACTTGATTATACTAAAATAAATGGGAAATTAAGAGAGATGTTTTCAGATATGTCCACTTAGCAACGATGTTCAACACGCTCATGAATCCTGTGATAAATGTTACATTTTATTTTTTCCTACTTCTGAGGGCTGAGTCAGCCATAGAATGGCTGTTCATATTCCCTGAGGGATTGTGTACTTGTACAGGACAGTTATGCTCAATTGCACATCAAGTAAACAAGACTAAAACTTTAGCATCTTAGGGCCTTATTATACTGCAGTCTTAAGAGTTTGCATGTGGCGTACCGATTGTTCCACATATCCTAGTAGAACTTATTGATGCTGTGTTCAGACTGATAGACAGTTGATTCAGGATAATACTATCATGTGTTTTTTTCACCTCCAGAAATGTCTCAAGACCAACCACGCCTGCTGGCTGCACTGGACATGGCCTCATCTACCATGGCTAAGGTTAGAGGGGGTTTAATGGGTGATGCCAGGGCTTTTGCATACTCATAAAAGCAGGATGCTTCACAATTAATACAACATCCAAAAAAAAAAGCAACACACATGTTTTAAGACTGAAATAAAAATAAATAATTCACATCTCAACACTATGCACCTTTGTATTCTGATTAAAGAAAAAGCATATGTAATGTACTAAGCTTGAACCAAACCCTTTCAGCCGATAGTACCATGACCCCAACCCACTTCACATTGCAAAGATTCACTATTTAATAACACGCTAACAACAGCTTTGTCTGTCTGTGAATCTTTGCGTGCTTGCCCCCTCAAACCACGCTTACCTGATATAGTGTGGCTAAAGGGCCATGAATCAATATTTTGCTGTCTGTTATAGGAGGAGAGCGGCTCCGATGATCAGGAAGCTCTGGATATGTATCAACAGTGCCTTGGAGAACTACTGTTGGCTTTAGCAGGTAGAGAAAAGAAAATATTGCTTTATGATGTTCCTTTGCTGCTGGTTGGTTGTTTTTCAACCCACTGGAGGTTCATGCATCTTTTTCAAGGACTTTTAAGGAGAATGACTGAAGATGAAATTTAAACCACATTCCACTCCCACATCTGCTGTTATATATATATAATTATTATTATATATATATATAATTATTATTATATCACCTGAACCTCAGGCGACTCTGTTTGAGAAACAGAATACAATAGGGAATGTAAGGAAAAAAAACATAATTATGAATGAGTGAATAAATTAGATCTAAAGGTGTTTGAACAAAGACATTGATGCTCAAGGGAAAGGCTGGGAGAGAAAGGCATAAAATGACTTGTTGCAGATTCTTTGAGCGGGATGTAGAGGTAGGGACAGCTAATAAATGACAGACTAGGAAGTACAAAAAAGACTCCAGTGATTCTCTCTCGGGCCTGCTGTTCATTAAGCCTACTCATGATCTCATCTGGAAGATCAGCCTAAAGGAAGAGGTGGTATAGAGTGATCCAGATGTGACTTTGAGCCGGGATAGCCCAGCAATCTGCTTCCCATATAGGCGTTCACTCTGTATTATTATTCTCTAGAAACTAAAGCTATTATAGTTCTCTTAAAGAAGAATGCCTCGGTAACCTTCCAGCCGGTGGCATTAACAGCACTTTCTCGCTCGAGTTGGCCGATTAAAATCTAGATGTTACACTCAATCTTTAAAATAGCTGAAGAAACTGTTAATGAACAGGCAGCAGTTTACGGTAAGTGCTTTTTGTTCCATGTGTTAAACAGCCTTGTCTGGTCATTGAATCAGGGATACATGATATACCCATTCAGCGAATCTCACGCCATCCCAACCTGCCTCTCTCTTTAGTATCAGGGATCTTTCTGTAGCACAGTAGATGTCACTGAGGGGATTGTGGGGAGAAAACATTACTTCTTTGTTTGGTTACGGGCTCTTTTTTGCACAGTTTTCCAACGTGCCTTGCCGCCAGAGAGTTTTCTCCCTCCTCCCCTCGCTCATCCCTCTCTCTCCTCCTCCAGGATGATTAACTGCAAAAGCACTGGCCTACATTAGAACCATTTCCACCCATGAGCCCCTATTCAACAAGCTAACAAAATCCAATGCAGTAGTTGACCTCTTGTTGAGCAAACAAGGTAATTAGGTAGTGTTTTCTCTTTTTCCTTCTTCTCATTATTTCTTCCTCTCCTGCTGCACCAGCCGAGCCCCAGGGCCGCAGGAGAGAGCTGCTTCACAGGGAGGTGAGTACGGGAGGAGGGGCTTCTGGATGTCACGGTGCTAACATATATCTAATATATATGTAAATATATGCTTTTTTTTTGGTACTTGAAATAAGCAGCATATTCTATAGAATTCTGAAAAGGAGCAACAAAAGAGTGGGAAAGTTGTGTAACTTTTTTTCCATGAAAGGTTTCGGTTAACACAGCAAAAGGACTTTTGTGGTTTTCATAACAAACCATTTAATACATTGCAGCAATAATTAACAATTGACGTTAATGAAAGAAAACTAATTCTATCCATGTGTCATCGCTAATGTTATAAGACAACAGTAAACAAACATCCTTTTTGACTTCAACCCAGATACAGTTGAATGAACCTGAATAAAATTCTTGGCCTGTGTTGACCCTGAATAGCAAACATATGTTGTACTTTCACAAGCATATGGAAAGGAGTTGTGCCTGTCAGTTATTCATCTTTGTGCATTGTTAGTCAGCAAGTAAGCCAACAACAGACAATATTTTTCCACAAATCCCAGAAGGGGGAAGAGGTTTTTGGTGGGCCTCATAGACCTCCTTGAAGTTTTGTGGGTGCTTGTCTTAAGTAAATTCAGATGCGCCTGTAATAATCTAGAACAGCATTAGAGCATGGGGGTAGGGGATTCGATAGAAAGCGTGTGTGTGTGTGTGTGTGTGTGTGTGTGAGAAACCCAGAAGAACCAACACACGGTGCCGTGGCTGGCCTCCAAACGCATTCCTGTCTACTGTAGAGCAAGATTTAGCATTTAAAAGTTGTTGTTCAATATTCTGGCTCATTGTTTAGCCACGGCTTTGAATTTAGATTTCCAGTGATGACAAACCTAAGGATTCACTGATGATGCACCCCATTAGGACTTGTTTGAGAAAGCCTGAAGGTACGAGATGCAGCCAGGAGCATTCATGGTCACCAGAGGACAGATTACCGCAGTCACACGATAAACATAATGTTTCCAACAAATGAAAAGTGCAAAACAAACATCAACAAATTATTCTGTTTGATTAAATTTTTGCATGGACCTTATTTCCTCACAGCACATTTACATTTCCTGTGATAATTGTCACAGTAAACCAATAATAACACAATAGACTGCCTTTACTGTTGAAACGAGTGTGTGCAAACAAAAAATATTATATTTCCCTGGAATTCTGTGCCCCGCCAGATTCAAAGCCTCATGAGCAGAGCTGAATACATAAAAAAAACCATCAAGGTAAGCGGGAATTCTGTCCTTCACTTCTGATTGTATAACGTTCTGCTGAGAACACAGAATGACTTTGATTTCAAAAGAGTGACTTGTTACAAGATAAACACTTTCATCCTGCAAAAATGGTATCAAGTATGTATAGGTCTGTGTTTTTAGTGTCCATGTTCCTTTGTTTAGATTCGTTTTGGGTGATTACCGCTGCACTTGTATTTTTCAGATGCAGGAGACTCAGAGGGATGTATCTCTGGATCGAGAACCTCTTTCAGACTCTGTCAGAGGCCGTGAGTTTTTTCCATTGATGTTGTATAATGTATTTTGTGTGTGTGTGTGTGTGTGTGTGTGTGTGTCATGCCATGCTGAAAGCTGCGGTATGTTCCTGGAAGGTAGTGTGGCTCAGGAGTGGAATGACCACATAAAGATGTAATGACATGAACTTTTATTAAAGTGTTTTCCACGAGTAAGACCTGAGCCATTCCCTTGCTGCGCTGGCCCCTGCAGGACTGTCTGGCTCTTTGATTTCATTTCAGCGCAGCCCTGGGCCACTCTGTCCTCTGCCCTCTTGTAAAGCCTACGCTCTGCAAATCAGTCTTGGTGCTAGCAAACAGCTACACAGATGACATTCCTGTCTCAGACTCATGCACATGTGCTGTCTGTGTATGATATGAAAAGCCCCCCCCTGTCTGAGCACCACATAAATGAACTATTATATAAGAAGTTTAAAATTTTTATATACACAAACTCATTCTTGCTGTAACAAAGTCTAACTCCTAGTCTTTTCTAGGCTACGCTCTTCGATGGATAGTGGATACTTCAAGCCTAGACAATATCCTGTTCTCAGTGAGAAATACCAGGGGACTTGTGAAAAAAGAATGTGTATGGGGGAAGGGCTCTGATGACTCCAGAGACAGCTTACGTTTCATGAAGAACATGGCCTCTTATTCTGCTGTTATTTTCACAAGCCCACACAGCAGGCAGCCGTACTAGCTGGCAACGATCCAACAGCAGCTGTACACGAGAGGGTCACGGCAACGCCCTGCAACGTCTGTCTGGTGACCTGAGATTACACCAACACGAGCAGCAGTTACACTGACAACCATCACATTACAACCCTCACACTGCTGCCCC